>NC_143566.1:96657000-96984000 GCF_054136105.1 Typopeltis vanoorti
CCAATATCTGTGATGTAATCAAATCAGGTAGGATGTTCAGGCAGTTAATGAAACAGTGTATACACCATTATCCAAAAGCTAAGGAACAACTACATTTTTACTTGCATATGAAAAAATTTTCATGAATACAGCCAAATGTTGACATAAATTTATTGCCAGCATGCTACTAAATTATATGACAAAAAATGTGCTACAATTTCATACAAATTAAATTAAAATATGTTTTTGGCAAAAGTTACACATTTCCTAAGGATATAGTTGAGGAATTAATGTACAGTGCTTACAGAAAACTATGTGAATTGACATTTCAGTATGGAATATGTCCACCATAAAACTGCATTGCAGCTCACACAACATCACACCATGCCTCACTTCAATTGATTCAGGAGTTCTTGAGGCAAACCCGCTGACTCCTCCTACAAAGCAAGGATTAGGCCATGTTTGTTTTCTGCACGGGAATTTCGAGCAGCAGTTCTTTTCCCTATTGCATCCCAAACATGTTCTATGGGGGTTGAGATCTGGGGAGCGTGCTGGCCACTCAATTTGATTAATATCCTTGGTCTTCAGGAGTATCTCCACTGCTTGTGTATGATGTGGTGTGGCATTGTCATCCGTAAAAATGAATTCTTCACCTACAGCACTGCAGAACAATCGAACCTGGCATTGAAGAACTTCATTGCAATGTTATTCACCAATCGTAGTCCCTTTTTCCAGCACTTGTAGCTCGGTGTATCAGTTAAGCATAATGCCTCTCCACACCATGACCCTAGCACTGCCAGATCAAGTGTCATCTAGAATCAGAGGAATCAGACACCTTCCACAGTTTGTTGAGATCTCCCTGTACTTGTGCTTGAATGGAGCCAACTTGCAAGCTGACCTGCCATGGTGCATCGATTATGTTTTGCTGTTAACCAAAAATCTGTCTTCTTGCTCCATGATAGAGCAAGGGAAACCTTTAGCCGACACATTCTATTGGTTTGAAACACTGCACAGATCCTGGATACAATGCTGTTTGAGAATCCAAACTGTGACAATATCAGTAATTCTATAGTCTTCTTGAAGCTTTTCAATAATTCTTCTCTGCATGAAATCATCTATGTGATGTCTTTGAGACATTAGACATCCAAGTTTGCAAGTTTATTCCTTCACAAAAAGAGCTTCCTTCAAACACGGTTCGCTTAGCGCAGCCTTTTGCCTTTTATCCTTTTGAGTGCTACCATCTGATCCCTTTGCGTGTGGTTCAAAATTTTGAATGCGTACTCACTTTCTACTTGAAATCATCAGTTGTACAAATTGCCACAGGCTGATTCATCCGAATTTGTGGTTGTAACCTTCAGAAATAGTATTCATCCTTAGGTTTTGGACAACAGTGTACTTCTCCTCTCTCTCCAGCTTGCAAAAGTAGATTTCTCTTCTCAGATATGTCTGTGAGTAGTCAGCATTCATAGTGAATAATTTATGGAGACACAACACGTGTTAGAATAATTAATTTACTTAACATCTTGTTTATTCTCTTACAAAACATATTACCTCCTGATATCACAGTCCTCTTTGCCCACATACTCCACCCCAGGTATTTCATTTTGAGCAAAGAGCTATACATTTGACCAGCCTAAAACCCAAAGTCTGGCTCAGATATGTTGATGATGTTTTCACCATTTGACCCCACGGCCACGAAACATTAAATACGTTCCTAAGCCACCTGAACAAACAACACAAACGTATCTAATTCACTATTGAAATCCAAAAACAACTCTCTTCCTTTTCTAGACACACTCATCACATATCTTCCCTCATTGTGTCTCTCCTTCACTGTCTACCGCAAACCTACACACCAATACATACATAAAAATTTATACCACCATCCAACACAAAAACTAGGAGTCATCAGCACTCTCAAACACAGAGCCCTAACAATTTGCTCCAATGAACAAGCTCTGAACCAAGAATTTGAAATTATTAACCAAACATTTGTAAAAAATGGCTACAATAAAAAAACAGTTCACAAGTTCCTTTATAAAAATGCCATTAAAACCAAAAAAGATTACAAGAATGCCATAGCCATACTCTACATTAGGGTCATTTCTGAAAAAATAGATAGAACACTACTTAAATACAACATTAAGACAACCTTTAAATCCCCGACAAAATTAAGAAATTTACTCTCCAAAGATCCTCTTCCATACCTTGCCTACCCAGGGGTTTATAAAATTCAGTGTATCTGTCACCTACCTTACATAGGGGAAACAGGTCGCACCATCCCAATCAGAAAAGATGAACACAAATGCCACATTAAATACCTCCACTATGGTAAGACAGGCCTATCAGACCATGCACTCCAAATATGCCACAGAATCGACTGGAAAGGCACTAAGTCTCTGCACTGCACCAAAACCTAGTTTGAAAGAAAATTCAAAGAAGCTTGAGAAATGATGAATCCAAATCCGAACAAAAATGATGGATTAATTATTCCAAGAATGTGGAAGACCTGTCTTCAACCCATATTGTAACCAGAACAACTCCAAACAGAAGAGAATCCCAAATATGAAAGGACTCTAGAAATTGTTTAATGTAGTTCCATTTTTGTTTTTTTTTCTCGCCAGAAGTCAGGCTAGGATAAATAATTAACAAACATTCAGATTCATCTTACTTTTGTGTAGTGCAGCATCATGTAGCTTGTATCTTGAACATATGTATGTTTTCCTGATGATGACATCAATACAGAGGTGAAACATCGATTGTTACTTGCTTAATGTTAAGTAAAGTAATTGTTCTAACATGTGTGTTGCGTCTCCATAAATTCTTCACTATGAATGTGATTGAATGAGTTTGTTGGCAAATGATGTATAGCGAACTCACTTAATCTTTTTCTACACATGAAATCCCATGTCTGTAAAAACAATTAGCTTCTTTTGGGTAGGTGCAGTTTATGTTCAATTTCTTCCTGCAAAGCAAACCAGCCTATTAATCTATTAATGCATATATAAGTTTAGAATCTTTCTTGGATATAATCCACATTAAAAAAATAAATAAATCACAGTTGTCAGTCATTGTAGATGAGGGGATTAACCAATTTCTCCTAATGGAATCTGTCACACTATTAATGAAATTTGGTTTATGAAATTTAATATGCTTAAGTAGGTGAGGTAGTCATTGAGCCTAATAAGCAAATGAAAGAAGATAAAAGATGGTTGCATCATATTGTGTGTGAACGTGCATGAGCAGTACTCAAATATGTAAGATGCAATTGTGCAGTTTGTTCTTTTTAATACTTGAGCCTATTTTCCTTAACAATTTTATTCATGAGGGTCTCTTTTGTTTGTGTTTGTGTTTCTTGATGTTTCTCTGGCTTTGTGTGGAGCACCATCTTTCTGAAACATACATGAAGGTTAGTGTGCAGTAGTTTTTCATAATATTTCCTGAGTATTTTTTTTTTAAATATTATTTAAATTTTTTTCCAATGTATTTTTAATGAACCAGTTTATTAATCATAAGTGTTATACCTGACATCTTTATATAATACTTGTTTTATGTTACATTTTGTTATTTTTCATCATCATCAAATTCCTGACATGTACCCTCAAGGGGTGTACAGGATATTATGTGAT
The DNA here is from genome assembly GCF_054136105.1 of Typopeltis vanoorti. NCBI lineage: Eukaryota > Metazoa > Arthropoda > Arachnida > Uropygi > Thelyphonidae > Typopeltis > Typopeltis vanoorti. The sequence goes on from NC_143566.1 coordinate 96,660,609, forward strand.
AGTACTACATGAAAAACTTATATCAGGATTTGTTCTAGTAGCTGACTGTTCACCTTGGTTCCCAGGCAAAAAACAGCGGAGTCTGGTTTAACCAGGTGATATCCCAGCCGGAATGAAATTCTGTCATGTTGTACCATCATTTTACATTGTGGTTTAAGCCAATCAGAATATAATTTGGTTGGCTAAATCCCAAATTGCCAGTACATCCTCTTTGTTCAGTATCCAGTTATATATCTAGCAGTGTTCGCCATGAGAAGATGAGGATTGGACATTAGGTCAGAAACCATGGTAGGTTCTCCACATTCCTTTAAAGGCTATGTGGAAGTCCCCTCTCAATTATACAGCTTTGTCCCTTAAGCACCCCTTTGCAAACAAAGTTTACATGTGAAGTATCTTCATGACTAGACTACTTCTATACAGAAATTAATGACTTTATATTAATTGCTTTAGTATCCCATAATGCAAAGCAATCCTTTCAGGTGTGTATTGGTCTTCTGGATTTCAACCTTGGTCTTTATTTCATTATTATTTCATAATTAATTTCATTATTTCAACCTTGGTCTTCTGGATCTACCCAGATCCAGAAGACCAAGGTTGAAATAATGCAGAAGTCATATATTTCCCATATACAAGAAGTGCATAGCTGTAACATATTAAAATAATCTGGGTTTAGAGGTAGTGTTACACCTTTTCACTTCTTGTATGTGGAAAATATATGGCTTCAGCATTTCTTCAACCTTGGTATCTCTTCTTTCTTTTTTTTTTAGTGATAGCATCTCTTCTGGTACTGGCTCCTAATGAGACCTTAATAAAGGTTGAAAACTGGTCTCAGTAGTGGCCTTTCCCATAATGCATAGTATTATACACACACCTGAAAGGATATGTGCTTTGTATTATGTGATACTAAGGCAATTAATGTAAAGTCATAATGTATACTTCACTCACAAAGTTTGTTTGCTCACACTTAGATAAAGGATTAAACAGAATATAATTTTTTGACATCGTCACTAAAAGTTACACATAATTGGCTGAAATGTTTTACTATAGATTCGTCACTCAGAATGCAGTTGAAGTTGTGTATATTCTTGCCATTTTTCATGAGTTTTATCATTTTTTTTTATATTTTTTATTGCTGATTTTCATAACATACTTATTATTATTATTACCTCAAGACCTCATCGAGTCAAAGACTCATCTGGAAGGTCCTTTTATCACACACATCTCATAATACCGAGCCTTAAACACACTTAAACTCCTTGCAGACACCACCCTCTCAGGCAAGGCATTCCAATCATTCACAACTCTGCACGAAAAAAACCTGCCTCTCACTCCCCTACTCACACCCTCTTTATACAGTTTCCAGAGATGACCTCTGGTTCTCCCCTGATCTCCCACTATTCTCTGTAGAACTTCTCCACCATCTATCTTATAACAACCCCTTACCAACTTGTAGGTCTCTATCATATCTCCCCTCTTCCTCCTCTCTACCAGACTCTGCAAATTACATCTTCTCAATCTTTCCTCATACTCAACATTCCAGAGGTCAGAAACTACCTTAGTCACCTTTGGACCCTTTCCAACATCTCTTCATCCTTCTGAAAACCTGGTGACCAAATCTGGGCACAATAGTCCATGTGTGGCCTAATCAAAGCCTTATACAACAGAACAAGAATCTCCCTACTTCTACACGTCAGTGTCTATGCATCATTCCCGAAGCCTTTGTGTTGTCTTCACAATTTTGGCGATGTCTCCCCACATCACCAAAATTGTTACAGCAGTTATTCAGTTTAGTTAAGAAATCCTGCAAAGTTGTAGTAAATTTATTTATTACAACTGCAAAGTTGTAGTAAATAAATATAACAGAATAATAAAGTATAACATAATCTGCATAAGTAAAGAGTTGAGATCAGCATCTCCAGTTTTCAGATAATGTGCACCTTTGTCTCACACCTAATTTTACATAAACATCTTCCTGTACTTGTTCAAACTACTGACGTAAACCTAAATATAAATTGTGTATTGCCTAGAACAATGTTCCCAGTGCAATTTAACCCACATACCATGTTTTGAAAGCACATAAATAATAATAATTATTATTATTTTACAGCGGGATGCTTAAAGGTCAAAGCTATATAACTGAGAGGAGACCTGCACATAGCCTTTAAAGGAATGCGGAGAACCGACCAAGGCTTCTGACCTATGTCCAATCTTCACCTTCTCGTGGTGCACCCTATCTACCTTGATACTGAACAAATGAGGATGGGCTGACAATTTGAGATTTAGCCGACGAAATTGTATTCGTATTGGCTTAAACCAAAATACATAATGATGGTACAACATGATAAAATTTCATGCCGGCTCGGCCATCACCCAGTTAAACAGGGAACTAGGGCAAACAGCAAAAAGTCAGCTACTGGAACAAATCTGAAAACACACCCTAACTCAACATTACCAGAGTTTAAGATCGGTACTTTCAACATAAGAAGCCTGAATAGCAAAGAAATTCAGGAACTAGCTGAGGAATTAGATAAGTACCAGATCGACATAATAGGGATGACTGAAACAAAAAAGACAAAAACTGGTGAGATCTTTCTGAGCAATAAATACAAAATGTTATATTCAGGCAATGACAATCAAGGAAAAGAATTAGTAGCCATAGTATTCAACACTAAATACAAGGCTAATCTTGAATGGCAGGCAGTCAAGTAGAGTGATATGGACAAATATGAGAATGGAGAACTGGACAATGAGACTTATTTGTGCCTATAATCCCACTAAGGTAGAAGTGGAGGATTTTTTGATGCTTTAGAGAAAGCAAGTGACACAATGAAAAAGGAAAAGTTGGTTCTTGTTGGGGATCTAAATAGCAGAGTAGGAAATGATTGTCAGACATATAAAAATATTTTGGGAAAATTTGAAGAAAAGAGCAAAGCTAATAATAATGGCAAATACCTGTTGCATTTCTGCTCAGGACTTGGACTGTTTATTACTAACACCATGTTCCAACATAAAAATATGCACAAATTCACATGGAGAGAAGAGAAAACGAATTGACTATGTTATTGTTGATAGTGATATTTTCTCCCTGGTGTAGGACACCAGCTTGTACAGAGGATTTGAAATTGGAAGTGATCACTATTTAGTCTTGAGCAGGATAAAATTTAATTTTTTGAAAAGAATAACATGTAAGAAAGTTTTATAGTGAATAAAAGTTGAGCAGCTCTCAGATGTGAACTGTAGACTAAAATACACAAACATTATTGAAGAAAAAATGAACGAGTTTGAGAACAACAACCAAATCTTGGAGATTCATTGGCAAGCCCTGAAGAAAACACTGATTGATTCAGCTAGAGAGGCATGTGGTGAGGTTGTCTGCAAGGATAGAAAAATCAGAACTCCATGGTGGACACAGCAAGTTAAAAAGGCAGTGAAGGAAAAGAAGAAAGCATATCAAAAGTTCCTGGCAAATAAGTCAGCTTGTGCTCTTAGAGAATACAGAGACAAATGTAAGAAAGTTAAACACTGTGTAAAACTAGCTAAACAAAAGTCATGGGAGAACTTTGGCAAGAACATAGAAAATAAATATCAAGAAGGTGGTAAGATATTCTGGAGGTTGTTGAAGCAGCTGAGAAATGGAGGAAAGAGTGTTGTAAAAGGAGTTAGAGGTAATAAAGGTTACATGAAAACAGGAGAAAAAGATATCCTTTAAGTATGGCGTAATTACTTTGAAAAATTGCTGAATGAAACAAGCAGTGATAGCACAATGGTAAAAAAACACTCAACAGGCATACAGTCAGGAATACATAACGATACTTGAAGTAGAAAAAGCCATCAATGGCTTGAAATGTGGAAAGGCAGCAGGAGTAGATGATATTCGTCCAGAATTGCTGAAGTTTGGTGGTATAAAAATCTTGCAGTGGCTACACTGCATACTTCAGAAAGCCTGGACAGAGGAATGAATTCTGGATGATTGGAGTAGAGCTCTTATAGTACCCATATATAAAAAGGGAAATATAATTGAATGTGAGAATTACAGAGGTATTTCCCTACTGAGTGTTCCTGGCAAGAGTTATGCAAGTATAATGGAGAAACAGTTGGGAAGAATTGTGGAAGAACAAGCTGGATTCAGGCCAAATAGAAGCTGTCAGGATCAGATCTTCACTTTATGACAAATAGTCGAGAAATCATGGGAATATAACAAAGATCTATAAATAAGTGTCGAAGGTGCCAAGAGATTCAATACACTACAGTTATATAGTGTCAATGGGGCATTATATCAAGCAATACTTAGTCTTTATTTGAGTTGTAAGTCAGCAGTTAGAATTGAAGGAAGTACAGGAAGATGGTTTAATGTTAAATCTGGTGTGAGACAAGGATGTACATTATCCCCTCTGTTATTCATTATCTATATGGATCACATTATGAAGGAAAGTGGTATTAAACCTGATATCAAAATTGGAGATGTTAATGTCAGCTCTTTGCTTTATGCGGATGATGTTATACTTCTAAATAAATCTGCTACAAGTCTGCAAGATTCCCTGACTAAATTGAATAACTGTTGTAATAGATATGGTATGAAGGTCAGCAATAAAAAGACAAAGACAATGAAAATAGGCAGAATCATTGAAAATGTCAACTGTGTTGTGAATGGAGATTCCTGTGGAACAAGTAAAAACATTTCACCTACTTATGCACGATTTTTAGTGAAGATGGTAAATTAAATATGGAAATAGACAACAGAATCAACAAAGCTGGTATGATAGGAAGTCAATTGAATAAATTCATATGGAATAAGAGAGAAATTAGTCAGAACACTAAATTAGCTGTGTATAAGACAGTGTTAAAACCAGTTTGAACTTATGGATCTGAGAGCTGGGTCAGAAGTAAAACACTTGACTAAAGGCTAAAGACCGCAGATATGAGAGTCCTGGGAAAGATCAGAGGTGTGAACAGATGGCATCAATAGCAATATCATATTAAAAATGAGGATATTAGGAAAGAACTTGACATTGTCAGCATCCAGGAATGCATTAGCAGGGCTAATCTCAGGTGGTATGATCACTTAAATAAAATGGGCAAGGAAAGATTAGCAAAACAAGTGTTCTCTGACAAGTTGGCAGGAAAATGACCCAGAAGAAGATTAAGATATAGGTGGATTGATACTGTACAAAGTGCCTTAGAGGATAGAAATATAAGATCTGATAATGTTGGAGTCTTGACAACTAACAGACTGATTTGGAGGAAAATTGTAGATAGGAAGTTAGTAATGATGTAAATTTTTCATGTAGTACATCACATCCTGTACACCCCTTGAGGGTACATGGCAGGAATTTGATGATGATGATTATTTTACAGGCACCTCCGTGGAGTCTGAAGACTCATCGCAGGTGACCAAATCTATCCACATAATCTATTATGCCTCTCCTTGAACCCATTAACAGACAAAGCACCCATAAGTGACTCTTACAATCCATTCCACTCATTGACAACTCTCCACGTAAAAAATCTAGTCCTCGCACTCTTACTATCCACACTTTTATTCATCTTCCAGGGATGACCCTTTGTTGTGGGCCCTCTAGCCAAGTACTGAAACATTTTCCCTGCATGAATCCTATAAAACCCTTTAAGCAACTTAAATGTTTCTATCATGTGCCCGCTTTTTCTCCTATCAACCAACTTCTGCAATCCACACACCTTCAATCTGTCCTCATAGGGAACATTCCACAGACCACTCAGTGTCTTGGTCACTCACATCTGAATCCCCCCCCCCTTGCTTCATCATGCTCAAGAAACCCAGGGGATCAGACTTGAAGACAGTAATCTATATGTGGACATATCAAGGCCTTATAAAGAGGAATAACAACTTCCTTATCTCTGCTTGTTAATGAGTTCTTCAATAGATCTTTTGGGCTACCATATAGCAATATGTCCTTTAAACTTTTAATCTCTGTCTACCACCACTACCCCTAAATCTCTAGCTTCATCAATTTCCTGGAGCATGGTGCCATCAATGTGATACATAGCTTGTAATCTGTTTATCCCAGAATATTCTCTTTGAATTCTATTTTTGACTAATTTTTCTAGTACTTTTATCACCATGCCTGAGATACTGATTGGTCTATAATTTGCTACTGCAGTCTTAGAACCTCCCTTATGCAAGGAAATTATTTTGCCCTCTTTCTGCCCCCTTGGAACTTTACCAGAGCTGAGAATTAAATTAAAGAGCCTAGTCAGGGGCATTGCCAGTTCAATTGCACATTCTCGCAAAACCCCATCTAATTCCACAGCTGTATTTTCTCTTATATATTTCTTATTATACATATATATATATATATGCAGGGTGTTCGGGATAAATTTGACATATTTATAATTAATTATATTTTTCCGTAAGTTACATGTATTAACACACACTTCTCTTCATTTAAAAGTTTGGACCCTTCTTCATTCATATACAAGATGTCAGAAAGGATGGATAGCTGGAACCCACCTGAATCATGGAAGAGAATAACTTGTATCATGATGATTCGTGCCCGCCATCAAAATAAGGATATTACGACTGCTGCCCAATGCTCCCTGAATACAGTAAAAACAATCAGGCATGAACTAGAGACTTGCATTGGTGACTACGAGGATGTAGCAAGAAGAAAGATCCCTAGCAGACGATCTGATTGCGTTCGTACAGCAGAATTCCTCGCAAATCTGCAGGAACAGGTGTTGAAGAACCCTGGCATTGGAATTCGGGCTTTGTTCGTGGAGTTGCTAACTGTAGTCAAGCCCTGGATAACAAGGGTAGCCAATGGTAGGCCGTATGTATGGCAGCAGGATTCGGCCCCTTGCCACACCTCTGGGAAAAGTCAAAAATGGTTGTCTGAAAATTTCTACGACTTCACCAGTCCAAATGTTTGGCCTCCAAACTCCCCAGACCTTAACCCCATGGATTATTTTGTATGGGGCGCAGTTGAAAAAGACACCAATCGCACTTCCAGTAATACAAAAGCCCAGTTAATGGATAAAATTAAAACAGTTTTTGCGGCCCTTCCCAGGGAGACTGTAGCATCAGCTTGTTCGAGGTTCCGAAGCAGAATTGAAGCTGTGATCGATGCTAATGGTGGTTATTTTGAGTAAATCTTGTTGATAGTATTGTAATTAACTCTGCCTGTAATGTTTTTTTGTCAATTCATTAAATTTAATAGATACAAAGAAGATTTTCTTTTTCCTTACGAAACTGTCAAATTTATCCCGAACACCCTGTATATATATATATATATATATTATAGAGAATTATAAGAGATATAAGAAATATAATGAGAGAATATTGAATATTCTCTTGTCTCTTATGTATTTTCTCTTGGCACTTTGTGATATGCCTTTTACAGATGTACAAAACTTAAATTATTATTATTATTTTACAGGTATCTCCATGGAGTCAGAAGACTCATTGGAATAGATCCATTATTCACATATTACATATCATACCTCTCCTTTAACTCATTCATTCACTGATGAAGCACTCACAACCACCTCTGGCAACCCCTTCCACCTATTCACCGCCCTCAAAGAAAAAAAAAATCTCGTCCGACACCCTTGCTAATTACACACTTACAATTTCCACTGGTGACCCCTTGTTCTCTCCCTTACTGCCATGTACTGATAAAAGTCTTCAGTGTCAATCCAGTAAGAGCTTTATAATAACCTAATGCTTCTCTCATGTATCCTCTTTATTCTCATAGGGAGCATTCCAAAGAACTGCTACAATCCTTGTTTCTCTCTTCTAAATCCTCTTCTCCAGTTTTTCATCGCCACGAAATCCAGGTTCAGATCAGCATGCACCAGTCCAAATGTGCCCTTATATAGAAACAATATGGAAACAATAACCTCTCTATCCTATTTGTTAGTTGTGTTCTTCAATAACTGTGTAATCTGATGTGCTGTTTTGATATTTTTTGCAATATACCCTCTAAACTTCAATTCCTTAGACAAGGAATTGAAGAGGCCATCCCCAAGTTCCTGAGCTCATCAGTTTCTTGAAGTTCAATTCCGTCAATGTAGTACATAGCTTGTGATCTCATCCAAATCGCCAAATTCATATCCATTCCCATTTACTCTAGTTTTTGTAACAGTGGGTGAAATCTTGTCAGATATCCCTTTGCAGAGTCTAGCAGTATCATTGAGTAGCCATTTCTCTTATCCAATGCAGTTGTCACTTTATTATAAAAAGTAAACAGATTATTAAGGCAAGTCCTACCCTTCACATTAATATCATATTGCTATTCACCCAGTCCTGAATTCTGTCTTTCACCAATTTCTCCAATACTTTAACCACCACTCCTGAAATGCTGATTGGCTTATAATTTGCCACTTCTATCTTGGAAGCCTCCCTTATGCAGTGGGACTATTTTGCCCTGTTTCCATTCTATTACCTTCCCAGTACTGAGGCTTAAATTAAACAGTTTGTTCAAAGGAGCTGATAATTCCCTTGCACATTCTTGTAATACACAGGCCCATATGCTAATTCCATGGCTTTGTTCTCATCAAGGTTCTGCAACATTTTAAGCACCTCCATTTTTTTTTCCCAGTCTTTATTCTCTCATCTGTCAAATCATCACCTAGTTTTTTGCAAAATGCTTACTCAATGAATGATATATGCATGTAACCACAAGAAAGATATTTCTTTAACCAAATATTTCGGTCTGGAAATAGCAGACCATCCTCAGTGGCATTACAAGAACAGTTTAAAAAAATACAAGCTAGAATACTAACAATAGATCGTTAAAAATAGAACACGCCGCGTAATGTTATATCACTAAGTATGAAACGGAATATTTTGAAGTAGAGACATGATTGGAAAAAAAATAAAAATAATAATAATAATAAAAAATAAAATAAATTAATTAATGAGTAATCTTGATTAGACTTTTCCAGATTTTATTTTTTTTCCAATCATGTCTCTACTTCAAAATATTCCGTTTCATACTTAGTGATATAACATCACGTGACGTGTTCTATTTTTAACGATCTATTGTTAGTATTCTAGCTTGTATTTTTTTAAACTGTTCTTGTAATACCACTGAGGATGGTCTGCTATTTCCAGACCGAAATATTTGGTTAAATATCTTTCTTGTGGTTATGTGCATATATCATTCAATCTTATGTCACAAGTATCCTTAAAACAGCAAATGCTTACTCAATAATTCAACTGTGTGGTTTGGTTCTGTTACCTCCCACTTTTTTCATCACTTTTTAAAGTCATCCTTCCATAGTCATTCCTCCTTTTACTTGCCACATTGCAAAAGAACTCTAAGATTTCTTTTGGCCTCCTCAGGTAACTCTCTTTCATAATCAGCATTGGTCTTCCTTACCATATAAGTCATATTGGTCTTCCTTACCATATAAGTACTGTGCCTTGTACTGCTCATCGCCTTTTTCTTTATATTCACAACTTTTTCTTTGTCTACAACTCTTGTTTAATGATGCTATTCATCCATCTAATTCTTACCTGATTTATCCTGACTGTGGGTGTACATTCTGAAACTGCTTTCTTTTAATGCCTCTTGACATCCTATGCACCACCAAAACAAATGTCTACAAAGAGATTGAATTTGAAATGTGAAACATTCTCCCCCCCCCCTCCTACAGCCTGTACACTTGATCCTTTAGATTTTTTGGTTATTTCCTAATTGAAAGGACATCTGTAGGGTATCCATTTTAAAAATTGATAAGAAATGATTTCCAAAAAAAATTCCCAAAAATTTTACTACGCTATCTTTGAAAATCTAATTTCTTGTTATGAGAAAATATATTGAAAGGGAGAGAAATTATATTGCAAAATAGTATATGAAAATAAAGTAGTCTTCAAACTATCTTTTATGTTTTTCACTTAATGTGAAAAACATAAAATTTCACTTAACACGTCTCTTTTGGTAGGGAGCTGTCACAATGGAAACTTTACTTTCAGAGATCCCCTCATACAACATAGTACAAATTTTGCCAGTCAGTCTTTAAGAAATCATGTTGTTTATTATTTTAACGGTATAATAGAACACAGAAACTAAGTAAATAATTAATTTATTAACTTGATGCTGATATTTTGCTGGTGTTATAACCAGCATCTTCAGAGCACAAAAACACTGTTTGTCACAACATGCGAGACTAAAACAACATGGTGTACTTAAACAAAATTGTAGCAGCAATACAAAGACTAGAGTCCTGATTTTGGCACCCTCTATCTGAAAAAAAAAAAAAAAAAGCTATCATATATTACTAGAGTCCTAGAAAAGAGCTAGTTTTTTCTTAATATGACTGTCTCCCAGATCTTCGGCAAGTTAATACAGCCATATTTGTTGAGATTTGGAGTGTGTTTTAGGGCTTCTGTCGCCTCTAAGAACAATCTCTCTGATTTATACGGGTTTCTGTGTAGTACTTTTGTGTTTTTCCAGTTGATCCTGTGTGCAGGGGTGTCCAGAGCATGGTCTGCCAGGCCCGACTTCCCATAATGATAATTCCGGACGTATCTTTTATGTTCGCTGATGCGTATGTTCACAGTTCTTCCTGTTTGACCGTAGTAGGCTTGATTGCATGAGCAGGGTACTTGGTAGACTCCTGGATGTGATAAAGGAGGAATGCTGTCCTTGGGTGAGCGGATGAGGGTGGCTAATTTGCTACATGGTCTGAATGTAGTGCGTAGTTTATGTTTATTGAGAATTCTTGAGATCTTTTCGGATGTGCCTTTAATGTATGGGATGGTGACTGTTTTGTTGTGGTTCTCTGTGGTGGATGGTGGGAGGGGTTTCTTAGGAGTGTTTAGTATTTTGTTTATTTTATGTGGATTGTAGCCGTTGGCCAAGAAGGTGTGGTGTGAGTCAGTTCAGCAGTAAGAGCCTTGTCATTGGAAGAATAACGGCAATAAGAGCCTTGTCATTTAAGTACACCATGTTGTTTTACTCTCGCGTATTGTGACAAACAGTGTTTTTGTGCTCTGAAGATGCTGGTTATAACACCAGCGAAATATCAGCATCAAGTTAATAAATTAATTATTTACTTAGTTTTTGTGTTCTATTATACCGTTAAAATAATAAACAACATGTTCGAACAACACATAAGTCTGTCCACACCTTTAAGAAATCACTTATTAAAATTAATGAATATGTTATAATCTTTTTGTGTAAGAAATATTTATCAGTAATTTATCGAAGTATTAAATATTATATTCAACTATCTTCATGACAGCTGTACTTGTTTTACCATGTCACATGTAATGAGCATTATATGATTATACTGACGGTTTCTTCACCATCACACAGTAAGTTGCTTATTCATTGTAAACTGTCTTGAGTTATTACTATGATGATAGATTACAAGAGTGTCATTAATTATTTTCAGTATGTTTTCATCATTTTAAAATGTTAAGATTTAAATATGTTAATATTTATTCAGATTGTTGACCTCAGTAAAAATTAACTTTTTTTAATAGTTGCAGGATATTTCTTTCAACACAAATTTATTTCATCCATCAGTAAGGAAAATATCTTATAAACTCTGTCTTCATGATTTGAGAAGAGCTTACTTCTTTGTATCCTTATTAGACAAACAATATTAAAAAATACCATATATTAAATATAACTTATGAATTTGTAACTTTTGCAGTCTACAAATGAAAATGTTTGTCCAGTAGACACTTATTATAGAGAACTCAAGGATCACAGAAATAATTTACTGTGGTTTTCTCTAGAATTCATTGCACCTATGGGGTTTTCATCAGAACTTTTTTAAAGCTTTTTTTTTTTAAGTATAGAATAGTGGCAGTATTTATAATAGTCGGAGTTGATTGTACTAATTTTAATTTTTTTTTCTGTGTATTTATAGATATCAAGTAATTTTCATGTGATTTACTTTAGGGAGAGAAAACAAAACTGTATCAGTTTGATATTTGGTCATTTATTTTTTATAACATGAGAGTAGATATTGGTTTAATGGTAATCTGATAAGTCATAGAGTAATGATCTTAAATACTAGTATTTGTTTGGATTACATCAGTTTATTAACATAGGAATTATTTATTGTAAGCTATTGTTTTTAGAAATATATAAATGCAGAGTTATATTTATCCACTGTTATTTCAAAAGAATGGCAATAATGTGGGAAGAGTGAAAATTAGTTTGATTGCTTGTTGTATTCTACTTTTGGAAGAAGATAGTGAAATCAAAGATGTCCAAATTAACACTAATCATAAAAATATAGTTAAACCATCCATGATATTATGTTATAGCCAATAAACAAACCACACCTTTAGTATGATGAGAGAAGATAATGGCACCATCAGCATCATGATGTGATTATTTTTAGTTATATACAAATCACCTTCTATAACTCATTTGACAACAACAATCCCATTGGTTAGAAAGATCTAGATTTGACCAGTTAGGATATGAAGGATCTTTATAAGAGCTTTTCAACTGAAGGATAATCAACTGGTCTTTGTGGGGTAGCAGGATTTTTCCTCCCAGAAATTTGAGTTTTTCATTTACAAAACAAAACAGAGTAATATGACCAGACAGATAGGGTTGCTATCCTATTTTAGCATTAATTAGGTTTCTGTAAAGCCATAGGCATGAAGCTAACATGTTGAGAAATGATGAGATGATATATAACATACGAGGGGAAGTCTGGAAAGTTCTGATAAACACTTAGAACAAAAATTAATTAATTTTATGTCTTCTTATATATCCTGAAAGAAAAAGAACAAATTATTACAATTTGATGAAACATGGGGGTTAAAGGGTTTTAAGATGTGTTCTGTCTTGTGGTTATATAAGTTACCTTAATGTAATTTCGTTCTAGGTGTTTATCAGAACTTTCCAGACCCCCCCCCCCCCCCGATATACATATTAAGATTGCACTGTATCTTTATGAAAAAGAAAGCACAATGGCAGGGAAATTCTTTGTAATTTAAAGGAAATAATAATATTATTGATTGAAGAATCTCATTCTATAAAAGACAGAGATAACAAAGATAAAAAGAGGAAGGATATAAAGATGAAATCCAAGTTACACACTTGAATGGATAATAACATATATTTTAACAGTCTTTGAGAAAGTGACAAAATTATACATTCTACTTCAGGCTGAATAATTACAGAAGTATTTTGAAGAGGGTCATAAATATTGCCTTTGTAAAGAATGCTAAAGAGCACATACTGTTGATTTAGATCTTCAGTCTAAATTATCTCTTTCTAATTTTTATCATATATTACTTAGGATTTCTGAACATATTGTTCAAGCAGCTCATGATATAAAACACTACATGTTGTACGTATTACTAATACCAGACATCAAAAATGAAAAGATAATGTGAAAAAGAAATTCATATTTATTTACAGGTATAACGATTCATGCATTGATAACAAAGAAGCAGCAATATTATTGCTTAATGGTAGCCTAACCTATGCAGTAATGAATGAATTATTATAAAATTTTTATTTTATGCTAATTAATTAATTAAATTTAACTATTTAATTATTAATAACAGTAAATTTTATGCAGTTATAATTTAATACTGCATCTTTATGTTTGTTTACATTTCTCTCGACACTAATGGTGCCATATATAGTCTGTAAGTGTTTGTGTGCATAAGATTTGATAGATTTTAACTTTTTATAATAGATTTATGCATATTTAATGGTAGTAAATAATAAAATAGATTTAAAGTATATCTGCATATATTTTATACATTCATGACATACCTAACTTTTTCTTAATTTTTTCAATATTTTTAGGTTACATGGTTTGTCTGTGATTTTTTTCAAATTGTCACAAATCTGCAAAAAAATTTCTAGTATTTATTGAAAAAAATCCATGTATAACCTATTGCAGTTCACACCTGTGTTGAAGGGTCAACTGTATTAATATTCAGTTGGAAAGCCAGCAGGAACATGTGTTCCTGCTGGCTTCTTAATTGAACTACAGGTTTTCAGATTCTAGTTATATTATTATTATTAAGAGAGACCTTCAGAAAAACCTTCAGAGGAACATACCTCTATAAATAACCTGTGCTCAGCTAGCTGGCTGTCAGTACCCAGAAAGTGCCCCAGGTTAGGAGCAGCTTACTTTCTCATGGTCTATTCTTTACCCAAAAGAGCATATGCAGCAGAGGAGTGGCAAAACATTGTATTAATTGCCTAAAATCCTCAAAACTGGATCAGCTAGCAGTAGAAAAAGTATGGGGAAGCCGATGTACCTAATTCAAGCCCACATAGAGTGGATGCAAACTACATATAATGTTTCAACCATCAATATCAGAACACTATACAAACCTGGCAAATTAAAACTGATAGAGAGAGCGCTCAAATGGTTTAAATGGGAAATAGTGGGAGTTGCAGGGACTCACTGGACAGGTGAGGGGAAAATTGACATAAAAAATGCAAACATATTCTACTGAGGAAGGAAAGATAACATCATAGAGAAAGTGTAGCACTAATCATCAAAAAATGGCTTTTAAACTCAGTAGTAGTTGATATAAGACCAGTTTCCTCTAAAATTATCTCAGTAAGATTTAAAGTAAAAGAAAAAAAGGAATATATATAAAAATAATATAAATTTATGTCCCAGACCAATCACACGAAGAGGAGGAATATAGCCAATTTCTTGCACAATTCCAAGAAGAAATCAGTTAAACAAGCAAAAGAGATTTTATGATTATCATGGGAGATTTTAACACAAAGATTGGTCAATACTTTGAAGATAAAGCAGAAGTAACAGGAAAATTTGGACATGGAGATATGAATGAGAGAAGGGAGGACTTGATTAATTTTTCCAAAATAAATCAACTGTTTACCACAAAGAACTTATTCTAGCACAGGCCACAGCATAAATATACCTGGACATCATCAAACAATGAAATTAAAAACTGTATAGACTATATAATCGTCAATAAAAAATGGAAACATTCATTCCGAAATGTCACAACATTAAAGAACTTGCATGGACACAGACCATGAACTACTATCAGCCAAACAGAAAATCAGTCTTAAAAGGAATAAAACAAACCACCAAAAACAAAGGAAAATAGATATCTCAAAACTCAAAGAAACCTAACCAGATTTAATTACCAGAGCATTGGAAGAAAACTTAAATAATCTTGCTCTAGATACAGCTTCAGAGTCTTGGGGGGGGGGGGAGATAAAGATATTATTAAAGAAACAGCAGAAAAGCACTTAGGCTACCAGACAAGAACAAAACAAAGATTACATTACACAAGAGATTATGGATTTATGAGAAAGAAAAAGAACATCAAAAATTAACCTCTCGAAAAAAGATAAAACAGAATGCTATACAAAAATCTGAAAAAGAAATAGACAAAAAATGCAGACTAGCAATAATCACATATTTAGAAGAAAAAGCAGGAATGTGTGAAGAAGCATACAAAAAAACATGACTCTAAGACCATTTATGAAATAGTTAAAGAAATAATTAGAACATACTCACCCAACCCAATACTGGGTTAGGTGAGTATGTTCCAGTTGCAGAATATTGCAGAAAGGTTGAACAACAACAGGTTCAATATTGCAAAAAGGTTGAACTACAACAAGTAGCAGTGAAACAATAAAAGACATATGGACTAATCACTTTAAAGAGACATTTGCAGTGGAAGAAAGTATAGATCAGATGTCTTCCACCCAGTAGAAACTTCTGACACAAAAGATATCCTGATTGAAGAAATACACAAAGCAATCAAGCAAATGAAAAATGATAAAGCACCAGGCATAAACAGTATTCAAAAAGAACTTCTGGAAAAATGAGGGGAAAGCACAATGAATAAATAAGTATTTAACAAAATACTAAAGGAAGAAAATATACCAACTGACTGGAGAACAGGATGCATCATACAATTCACAAAAAAGGCGATGCCAGATCCTGCACTAATTACAGGCCCATCACCATTTTAAGTCACTGTTATAAAATATTTATCAGGATTATTCAAAACAGAGTTAAAAATTCATGTGAATAACAGATGGAAGAAGAGCAGATGGGATTCAGAAGTAATAGAAGCACAATAGATGCAATTTTCATATTAAACAGACTATCAGATTTTATGAGACAAAAACAAACAAACTACTGGTGCTTTATAGATTTTAAACAAGCCTTCGGCTCAATAAACAGAAGTCAACTCATTGAAATTCTAGAAACTAGAGGGTTTGACAAATACCTATTAAATTGTATTAAGAATTATTACTCAGAAACGCAAGCAATAGTAAAATACAAAAATACGGAAACAGTCCAAATAGCAATTAAAAAAGGAGTTATGCAAGGATGCCCATTGTTGTCATATTTATTTAACCTGTACCTAAAAGTAGTAGTAGATGAAGCACTACAGATGGGCGAAGGCATAACTGTCGATATTGCAGATAGCCAAAAAAAAATTAGGAAATATTCTGACCAAACTACATCAAACAAGTGACAAATATGATGTAAAATTCAATTTTAGTAAAACAAAACTAATGATTATAGGAAACAAAAGGATGACAATCCAAATGAAAATAGGAAAGAATAATGTAGAATGAGTAAAAAAAATTCAGTTACCTAGGCTCAGTGATCACTGAAGATGTCGATTATTTCAAAACCATAAAACATAGAATCAGTAATGGATGGATAACAATGAGAAGTCTAGAAACAACATGGAACAATACAAGATTAAGTTAAAAATTCAGACTAAAGATATATAAAACAACGAGAATACCACAGTACTTTATGGCTTAGAATAATGGATCCTAAGGGGAAAAAATGGATAAAGTCAATGCTTTTGAGATGAAATGCCTAAAAAAAAATCAATAAAACAAGCTGGTCAGAAGGGAAAAAAAAATGAAAAAGTCAGAGAAGAACTTAACTTCAAGGAAACAATAATTACAACACTAAAAAAGAGCCAACTAAGCTGGTTTGGACATATTTCCAGAATGAACCTAGAAAGACTACCAAACATATTAAATGGTAGAATTGAAGGACAGCTGAGCAGGAAGACCAAGAGAAAGATGAACTGACAACAGAAAGCACCCACTTCTCCATAACAGACTACAAAAAAAAAAAAAAAGCTGACAGAAAGAAATAGTGAAAATTTGTCTTTAAGAAACTCATCCCACCATGAATGGAAGAAGAAGAAGAATATGTCCTATATGTTTTGGAAGTTTGTCTCAATCATATCACCCTCTTTCTCCTGTTTGCCAGCATCTGTAGTCCACAAATTCTCAATCTGTATTCGATAATCCTGATTTAATTTTTAACACTCTCCTTTGCACTCTCTCCACTGTATCAGAATCACCATGGAAACCAAAAGACCAAACCTGTGTAGAAATAGTTCATATGAGGTCTTATTAAGGTCATCGTTTCAGCATTCCAATTATCCTCTTAGTTGTATTTGCAGTCTTTGCTATATGTCCCTTCAATTTCAACCTCCTATCTACTAAAACTCCAATATCCCTAGCCTGATCAGTTTCTTCTAGCATTACCCTGCCAATATTATTATTATTATTACTGGCAACTCCAAGGAGTCCTTAGACTCATCAAGGGAGGCCTTAAACATTATGTCAACAACTATTCAGCTTCCACACAGTATCTATCATACCTTGCCTTGAACCCACTCACAGGCATGGCACCCACAACAGACTCTGGCAACTTATTCCACTCATTCACCACTCTCCATGCAAAAAACCTAGTTCTAACACCTTTGCTAACCACACTCTTGCCCAGTTTCCATGGATGGGCCCCCTAGTCCTCCTACCACCAGACCTGTTCTGAAAAATATCCTCTGAATTAATCTTATAGATACCCTTCAGTAATTTGAATGTCTCAATCATATCACCCCTCTTCCGCTTATCAACCAATGTCTGCAACCCACAAATCTTCAACCTGTTCTCATAAGGCTCATTCCATAGAGACCTGCTATCATCTTGTTCACTCGCCTCGGATCCTCTCTACCTCCTCCCCATCAAGAAGAAACTCTGGCACCCAAATCTGGGCACAGTAGTCAAGATGGGGTCTTATCAAGGCTCGAAACAGAGGAACAATAACTTGCTTGTCTCTGCTCATTAAAATATTCTTCAGTAACCAAGTGATTTGATGAGCTAATTTAGCCACTTTTGCAGTGTGCCCCCTAAACTTCAACTCCCTGTCCACCAACACCCCCAAATCCCTGGCTTCATCAATCTCTTGGAGTACAGTTCCACTGATATAGTATACTGTTGCTAATCTTTTCACCCCAAAATGCATAACTTTACACTTTTCCACATTAAATTGACATCCATTCTCCTTAGCTCAGTCCCTCAATCTATCCAAATCATCTTGCAAAATTTTGACATCATGTTCATTCACTATTACTCTACCCAACTTTGCATCATCAGCAAACAAACAAATAGTTCCTCTCAGATCCTTTCCTATATCGTTAATGACAAATTAAATAGTAGAGGTCCAAGAACAGAACTCTGAGGCACCCCACTTGTCACAGGCCGTCTTTTGGACTCTACTCCTTAATAAACTACTCCCTGATATCTCTCCGTCAACCACCCTATATCCATCCCCATATGCTGCAGTTTGCTGATTAGAATTCCATGTGGTATCCTGTCAAAGCCCTTAGCAAGGTCCAGCAGTATGACTGTAAACCCATTACCCTTATCCAGCTCAGCCGTCACTGTGTTATAAAACGTAAGCACGTTAGTGAGGAATGATCTACCCTTCACAAAGCCATGCTGTCCCCCATATAGTATCCCGTTATCATCTATCCATTCCTGTATTCTTCTCTTGACTACGTTCTTCAAAACCTTGACAACGACTCCTGAAATGCTGATCGGTCGATAATTTGCAACAGCAGTCTTGGAACCTCCCTTATGCTGTGGAACTATTTTCCCCTCTTTCCACCCCCCTCAGGACTAATCTAGACCCAAGATTCAAATTAAACAAAATTGTCAAGAGCGCTGACAATTCTTTTGCCGTTTCACGTAAGACCCGAGCTGGTATACCATCCAAACCCACAGCTGTATTCACATTAAGGTTTTGTAATATACTATTCACCTCCATTTCATTCACCTCAATTCCCGTATATAACCTGTTGGATCTTTCATTCCTGCAATATCACCACCTGAATGATATACTCTTGCAAAGTACTCGCTCAGTAATTCCACTATATCAACTAATTCAGTTACCTCCCTACCATCAGCATTCCTTAAAATCATTCTGCCGTATACATTTTTTCTTTTACTTTTACTTGCAGCATGTCGAAAAAAACTGTTTGGGATTCTCTTTAGCTTGCGTGGCTAATTTCCTTTCATAATCAGCTTTTGCTTTTCTTACCACACTCGTTACCTTTCTGGCCTGTGCTTTATACTGTTCGTGTGCCTGCAGGTCACCTTTCTCCTTAAATTCCCTCCACAGTTGTTTCTTTTTTTGCAGCTCAAGCTTAATGCTGTTATTCATCCATTTAATCCCTACTTGATTTATTACTTGAACTCTAGGTATACAGTCAGCCATTGCCTCATGCAAACACTTCCTAACCGCCTCCCATGCACTATCAACATCAAGCCCTTGCAGTTTTACATGCCATGGCACTGAACCAATCAAACTCCTAAGCTTGTCATACTTACCAGCCCGATAATTCCACATGTACTCTGTCTTAATTGTAAATTCTACACCTTTAGCCACCTCCCAAGTCAAGACTCTATGATCACTCTCACAAATTGGTGGCAATGTGGTCATATTAGTTACAGCCAAATTCTCAGATGCAATTACTAGGTCAAGCACTCTCTGACTCCTAGTATTTTGCATTACATGCTGTCGCAGATAGTTATCCTTTAATAATCACATAAAATCCAATTCCTTCCTCCCATGTGTCCTCTCCTCCTTCCAATCAATGTTAGCATAGTTGAAATCCCCATAATAATTACCCTCCTTCCACTTATTGCATTTATTTGTCAATGCATGCTATCTCCACCATCTATTTCATCACCTGGTCTATAGCAGTACCCAACTGTATATTTTGTTCTGCTTGTCTCAATTTCACACCAAATAGTCTCACATGTGCTCTCTTCACTATCCTGTGGTTCAACTTCAATTCTCCTTGGCTGCAGTTCATCAGTAACACTCCTCCCCCAATATAATATGACACTGGATATCTCATCATGCCAAAGTGATTTGCCTTTACATTTACTAACATTAACCACTTCTGTATATGAGCCCTAACCAACTTTTTCAAAATCTTCAACCCCCACTCCAGAGATGGTGATAGTCAGATACATGAGTCTTTGTACCACTCTTGTGCAATGGAATTACCATACATTCTTTTCACTGCTGTGGAATCTTCCCTGATGTGAGACTGAAATTATATAGCATAGTCAAAGAAATAGCCAGTTCAGCTCAACACTCTTTTAGCATCCTTGCTGATATCCTATCAGTTCCTATTGCTGAATTCATATTCAGTTTGTGCAGCAGCTCTAGTACTCCCTCCTCATACACCCATGTTTCTTCATACAGTGAAAAGATAGCATTGAGCTCAATGTTGCATACTCCAGATTGTTAGCTTTCAGCAAAATGAGCACTCATTAGTTGAACAATCTGACCAGTAGAGTTATTCTTTCATATTCATTCTTTTACTTGCAGCATAACAATAGAATTCTTTTGGGTTGTCTTTAGCTTGCAGAGTCAGTTTCTTTTCATACTTGGAGACTTTGCTTTCTGTAAAACTGCTGTAACTCTTCTGGCCTGCACACCTTATAATTTTCATAACTGATATCAACTTTCTGCACATGGTATTATGAATCTCTTGCTTAACAAGTTTGCACATCTATTTCCCCTCGTACCCTATTTATTCTTCAAATTCTAGTGACACATTCTGCTGTTGATCATTTAAGTATTTTTTTAAATACTTCCCATTCACTCTTGATATCCTTCCTATCCAATGTTTTGTACCATGACATAGAATTCACCATACTCCTCAATTGGTCATGAATGGAACATTTCATAGCTACTTCCCAAGTCAGTAATGCATGATCATTGTTACTAACCTGAAGCAGAATAGTTATGTCTTTAACTGAAACCTCCTCTGATGCTATAATCATATCTAACACTCCTCTGATGCTATCATATCTAACATGTGACAGAAGGAACTTGAGTTCCTTCTGTCACATGCTACTTGAGGAAGCTGAATAAACTCAGTTTCATTCTTTTCATGAGGTTTCACTGCCACCCGGTCATTGTTTGGATAATTAAAGTCTCCCATTATGATTACTCATTTTGCACCCATCATCATTATTTTATAATGCATTTCTTCGTCACTAGCAACCAATTCACAAGTCTATAACAACATGCCCCTATGTATTTGATCTTGTTCAACTGCATTTCACACCAGATGGCTTCAAACTCTGCCACATGGAAAACTGTTACCAGTATTTCGGTCATAGGTTTCAACTCTAATTAGATTCAGCTCATCTAATATCATTATAGCAGCACAGCACCCCTCTTCTCCTATCCTGTCTGTTTTTCATAAAAAATACTGTACCCTTTACACTCAATATCAATTAGTATGTCTGCCTCTGATCTGCCAGTTCTCACTAATGTGTGAGAACTGGCTGAAGTAACAATCTGAAGTTACAATGTATGAGACTCTCATATCTCCTCATAATCATTTCTATGATAATACACATTCCCATCATTAACACAATTACATAACATTGTTACTCTTACATAGAGATTATTACCATTCTTCCAATCATAATCTAGTTTTCCTGCTCTTTTTTTTTGTTTTTTGTTTTTTTTGTACAAGTGTAGGCCATCTCTCTTATACAAATCCATCCTTCCCTCCCTCAAACTTACTCCACACATCCAAAAATTTGCATCCATTCCTTCTACACGGCCTACACATTAATCCTTTTGCCATCATACTCCTTTCTTAACATCCCAACTGGCCATGATGTCTATAGATGTCCAGTTAAATCTGAATATGATTCTGTAACACCCATTGAAATAACATGGATAAGAAGTGCAATTTGGTCTCATTATTTCATCCACTTTGGCCGGTAGGGAGGTTAATTCATTTCTATCATATCTAGGTAATAACATTATTATTATTTATATGGGCATGCCATGGAGCCAAAAGACTCATCATGAGAGACCCACTCTATCCATTAACGCAATACATATCATATATATCCTTAAACCTATTCACTGTTGGGATCCTCACAACCACCTCTAGTAATTCATTCCACTCATTCACCACTCTCCAAGAAAAGAATCTAGTCTGCACACCCTTACTAGCCACCCTCTTAGACAGCTTCAAGTGTGACTCCCTTGTTTTCCCCCTATTTCCATTGTATTGAAAAATTTGTTCTATGTCAATCTTATAATATCCCTTTAGTAACTTATAATGTTATATATATATATGTACTTACAATTTTTCTCTTTAGCATATGTGCTGATATGTTATCTTTCCCTGTTGCAACATTCTTATCCAGATTATACAACAGCTCTTGAACTTCATTGTCATACACCTCTGTCTCTTCATCTGATGTAGTCGCAGCAGCACTGTGAACTATGTTGTATACACCAGGTTGATAAATCGTAGAGAAGCGAGTCTTCGTTATTTAAACAATCTTGTCAACTTCTGACACAAGAGTACCGTCTTCATTTACTAAAATTATTCTTCCACATTCATTTATTCTTTTATGTGCAGCATAACGATAAAATTCTTTTGGATTGCCTTTTGCCTGCACAGCGAGTTTCTTTTCATACTCTGATTTAGTTTTCCATAAAATACTCGTAAATTTTCTGCCCTACACTTTATATATTTCATACTCCTCTCACTCTTATTCTCATGATATTCCTTCCATATCTTCTTCTTATGGATCTCTTGCTAATAAGATTGCATATCCATTTCTCCTCCTGCTTATTTGTTCTTCAAACTCTAGGAACGTATTCTGATACCACTTCATTTAAGCACTTTTTCAAACTTTCACATGCATTGCTAATATCCTACTCTCTTTCTTGGATGCATTTCTTCAGCTACCATCGATAACACTCCCCTCCCCCATTCTTTTCTCCATCCTCTCTGAATTCACTATACCCTTCACATTCTGTCCCATGTTAATAGGACCAGTTATTATTATTATTATTATTATTATTAAACAAGACCTCATGGAGTCAAAGACTCATCTAGGAGGTCCTTTTATCTCACACACATCTCATCATACCGCGTCTTAAACACATTCAAACTCCTTGCAGACACCACACTCTCAGGCAAGGCATTCCAATCACTCCCAACTCTGCACGAAAAAAAACCTGCCTCTCACTCCCCTACTCACACCCTCTTTATACAGTTTCCAGGGATGACCTCTGGTTCTCCCCTGATCTCCCACTATTCTCTGTAGAACTTCTCCACCATTGATCTTATAACAACCCCTTACCAACTTGTAGGTCTCTATCATATCTCCCCTCTTCCTTCTCTCCACTAGACTCTGCAAATTACATCTTTTCAATCTTTCCTCATACTCGACATTCCAGAGGTCAGAAACTACCTTAGTCAGTCGCCTTTGGACCCTTTCCAACATCTCTTCATCCTTCTGAAAACCAGGTGACCAAATCTGGGCACAATAGTCCATGTGTGGCCTAATCAAAGCCTTATACAATGGAACAAGAATCTCCCTACTTCTACACATCATTGTCCTCCGCATCATTCCCAGAAGTCTTTGTGATGTCTTCACAATTTTGGCGATGTGTCCCCTAAATTTTAGATCCTTATCCACTATCACCCCCAGATCTCTTATTTCCTCTTCTTCCAACAATATATTCTCACCAAGCATAAATTCTGCATCCCATCTTTGTTTTCCAAATTTTAAAACCTTACATTTTGCAACATTGAACTCACATCCCCATTTGCTTGCCCAATCACTCAATTTATTCAAGTCTTCTTGCAAGGCCACAACATCTTCACTACTCTTTATGGTTCGTCCCAACTTTGCATCATCTGCAAACAACTGAATATCTCCATCCAAATCTTCGCCAATATCATTAATATACAAGTTAAATAGTAATGGCCCTAAAACAGATCCCTGAGGCACTCCACTAGTGACTTTCCTTTTCCTGGATATTGCACCCCCATACACAACTTGTTGATACCTATCAGATAGCCAGTCTCCAATCCAATGCACTAATCTAATATCCAACCCCATCTGCTCTAGTTTGACTGTCAACTTATCATGAGGTACTCTATCAAAAGCTTTTGCGAAATCCAAGTATATTACTGTGTATCCTTCTCCTCTGTCCAAGGAAGCAGTCACTTTATTGTAATAAGTAAGTAGATTACTAAAACACGACCTCCCTTTAGCAAATCCATGCTGTCCATCAAAGATTATACCATTGTTGTCAACCCAACTCTGGATGGTAAATATATCATCTACATAACAAAGCTAGACTAAAGATTTGAAATTAGCTGTGGTAAATGTTTGTTCTCAAAATGTCCCATATAAAAATTGGCTTGTGGGGGAGGGGGTATTGGATTTATGAATTTTGGTTAACCTGTATATCTTGGGGGGGGGGGGTGCTAAAAGGAGACCATGGGATAACAATTTTTAAGGCTTTTGAATATTTTTTCTGTGAATTAAAAGTTTGTATGTAGTGCAGTTTCTGAATGTGTCGCTCAGAGTTTGCATTACATGCAAACCTTTAGATTATGACTAATTCTCAGAAGAAAACATTAAAAAAAGAATTCCTAAGAATGTTATTTCATGGTTGCCTGAATTAACTAAAAGATTTGAGTTTTTTTAGTTCCAGATATTAGTCTCATTCCTCCTCCACTTCACCAGCTAGCACCCTTCCTATTCCTTATATCCTGGACATTGCAGAAAAAATAGCTAGACCTTTAAAGAAATTTAATTCCTGCACTGCATTCAAAACCCTATTCGAAGTCTAATTATCCTTATCTGCTCTTCTGAAGATCAACTCTCTCTCACTTCCAGGTGTACTAACTTACTAGTTGCTTCCAAGTGAAGTAACTGACAAGTTTCCTTGTTCTTCCAGTCTGTCCTATTATGGTCATACTGGAAAATCTGCCAACATCCATCTTGAAGAACACAAGAAATATATCTGTCAACACAGCAAATACAAACATGCCAAACCTTTTTAAAAAATAAATAACTGAATCTTAATAAATATTACTATTATTACGTGACACCTCCAGGGAGTCCAAAGACTTATTGAGGGAGGGCATCTACTCTACAACGCTGTCTCCACTCACTAACTACAACAATACCATCTACTGTCCACCACCACTATTTCTACAGACAATCACAAACATCCATGCCCACGGCGGGATTCGAACCCACAGCCTTTTGGCTGCAGAGCACACGTGCTAACCACTCGGCCAACCAGACTGACTAGGTGGTTATGTGAAACTTCACATACAGCCATGGCTACCTGCCAGCATCCACAGAGGACATCCTTCAGACTTTAGGTTTAACAGTCTAATATCTTTCACTTATTTTTTGTGTTGTTTGTGCACATTATTACCATCCTTATATTGTATTCCTGATTATGTCTCTGGGACACAGATGAAATATTGTATCCAATTAAATCTATATTTAATTCTTTTACTGAGCTGCTTTCACTCTGCTAAACCTTAACATTGGCTTCAACCAGCACCTGTGTTTAAATATGCATTTGCTATAGTGAATTTCCTTTAAAATCGCATTGATACTATGAGGATTTGGTAGAGAATTTTCTCTAGTTTGTTATAATAAGTTCACTTATAAATGGCATTTGCTATTATGAGAGTTGATTGTATTCAGTATTTAAATAAGAGATGCAGTATTGTAGATGTACAATGAAAACAACAGTTCACACCAAAAGTTAATGCTGTGTTAATTAAAGTACAGTGGGATTGTAATTAACTAACCTCCAGTTAACTAATATGAAAAATATAGGAATAGTCTCTGCAGGATTTTTATTTCATAGTCCACAGAAATGACTTTTTTCAAATGATAAATATTTTTAACTTTCAATATTTTTCAGTTATAATAATTTTGCACATATGTTTAGTAATGTACTTTGTGATACCCTGTACTGTATTATATATTTGCACAAGTTTGTTTTTGTCTGTGTTAAGCAATATTAATGTAAGTTTGTTATTTTTTTAACCTTGATGAAATGTTTGCTTGATATTTACATTAAAAAATGCTTTGCTATCCAAAATCAAGAAATAACTTTTGATTCTTTAACATATTCCATCTGTTTTTCATTCTTCTGGCATTTTTTGGAACTGGAAATATTGCAAGTGTGAATAGGTAAGTATTTAAAAATGACTTGTTTTCCTTAATGCTCTTAGCAAAATTTGTATTCAGTATTTAAAAGTTTTTCTTTTTTGTCTCCCTAAAAATTAAAGATACCTAGAAATTATATTCTTGGTTTAATCCTTTATCCAAGTGTAAGCAAACAAGTTTACACTTGAACTATTTTCAGGACTGAGGCAACTCGTATAAAGAAGCTAATGACTTCACATCACTTGCCTTAGTATCCCATAATGCATAGCACATCTCCTTGTGGACATATATGCTGTGCATTATGGGAAGGGCATTATGGGTATAAGAGTTGCCCCAGTCCTGAAAATAGTTCATGTACAAACTTGTTTGCTTACACTTGGATAAAGGATTAAACCAAGAATATAATTTCTTGGCATCTTTAATTTAATTTATAGTATAACCAAGTGGAAAAATTTGCAACAACTATATTTTGTCTCCCTTTCTACTTAATTGTTATATCTTTTTTAATGTCACATTTGATTAGTCTTCTCAATGGTGCAATCAGAATGACACATGCTCTTTGGAATGAAAGTCTGATTTAATCTCATTTAATTTGTTCTGCAAGCATAAAATCCACAGATGTTTGGGTTTTATGCATGCAGACATGTGGCTTGAGAATACACACAGTTCACAGACGTAATATACTGTACATTGTTCTTGGTAGTTTTTTTTTCCCACTGTAATGCTATATACAATCTCATTTGATTTCTTAGCTTTCCTTAAGGTCTTTTGAAGATGGCTGAAATTACTGAATGTCTTTTTATTCTACCCAAAATTGTCTAAATTGCACTTTTATTGCACGTGCATGTGTGTGTGAGATGCATGCAGCATAACTAAGTGCAAATTTTTTTATGAGCTGTAGAACACCTTCTGTATGGATTTTGCCTAGTGTAGCCATATGCTGCTAAGCCAATAAAGCTAAATGTATTTTGACTCATGGCAGTTTTTACTGTCTGAAAATACAGAGCAGCATTTAATATTGTTTGAATTGAATAGTTAATGCAACATCAAGAATCACAACAGTGCCTCTTAATATTTCATTAATATCTTCCTACATTATTTGTAGCAAGTAATAACAAAAGATAGATATTATTATTATTACAATAGATAGTAATAATAAAAGTAATAACAGTAATCACTGACTACTGTTATTACAAGAAATATGTATGTGTAAAACTCGACTTGCCAGAAACAATTCTAAGTTGAATGTCATTGATCAATTATGATTCTGCCTATATCTTCCCCACTGTTGGGTAAAAGCCTCTCCCATTGTGAGAGAGTTGGGTCTACTTCCTCCATGGTGATCCACTCCAATTGATCAATTACTTTTACTTATTGCACATATGTATCTGATGAGACACATCCTTCTAAAAATTTAAAGCATTCAGCAAGTAATAAAAAGATTGAAGCACTTTGAAAATAGGTAGAAAAAAATTCTTCTTATCCTCCACTGCAATTTGCATCATTCCAATGATTTGACCATATTTGGAATTAGTTATTTCTTGTGTTGTTTATGTAACCATGTTATAAGGGTGGGGTTTTACCATTTAATCTTTTATCAAGTTCTGGAATATAGCTGTTTCTGACTTGTTCATGTCCTCTGAAAAATTAAAATTAATTGGACTAAAGTTGTTTTTTTTTTTGGGGGGGGGGGTTCATCCTTCACAGACCAGGTCACATGATTCATTTGTTTTTAACATGAATATAGTCATTATGCTGCTAAAGCTCTTAGAGATCAACTTAATCAGATAAAAATGGAAGGGTGGAGATTTGTTGTTTAAGGTCTTTTGACAGTCTCTTGCACATTCAGATCAGGAAGTAATATGGCAATGTTCCTCAGTTCTACCTGTGTCATTTAAAAATATTAGTGATATTTCATTAAAAAAAAAAAAAAAAAAACCGTGCATGAAAAGTAAACCAAATACTGAGGAGCTAGAATTAGCTGTGATTTAGGTGACTGATATTATTGTTTTAATTGTTGAGAATGTAAATTCTCCTCTAGCTTTCAGGCAGTACTATAACAGTACTACTAATTATTAGAAATAATGTTCGCCAAAATAGCTGCTTCTAAACTACAGTCATGTTTCAGATTTACAGGAAGTGACATGTGGAAATCATTATTATTATACGAGGATCTCCATGAAGTCACAAGACTCATCATGGGTGTCCCACAATACTTCTATAAGATATTTATAATTTAGTTAACAATTTAAAGAGGAAAAGGACCTTATTTAAATGATCTGTATATGTATATATGTGTGTGTGTGTGTGTGTGTGTGTCTCTGTGTGTAACCATTAATGTTGAGAAATGATGAAACTATTTGAAAAGGGTGCAATTTGGTTTAAAATGATTGACTCTGTGGCTCCTACCCACAAACCTATATTACATTCACACTGTAGATAGGTTAAGGATTGTTTTTTCCCCTATTTTTATTAAAATTATCTATTATAATTAATATAGTTAATATAATATATTTTTAATTTTATTTTTTGTCAGGTCCAGAAACCCTGCTCTAGAGATGAAACGTAACTTTTTCAAGCCGCTTCAATCCTCCAATAAGTGTGGAGGTTGTCTTACACCAGGCAATGAAGTTCATCTCCCACCACTTGTGTAATTATACACAAGATAACAGAAGAGTAGATAAAAAATATCAGATATTGACAATCCATCCTTTAATAGCCATAGAAAAATAAAAACAAACTAGAGATTTTATGAGAATACAATCCTTGGCAACGGAGACTGTCCTACTCTTCTTGTCTGTACTCTCCAAATGAGGCTTGTCACATTCTCTTCCTATAACAGTTATACTCCTTTGTAATTATTTTGTTTCACCAGAGATAAGAACTCATCATCATCAAATTTCTAACATGCACCCTCAAGGAGTGTACATGATATTATGACAGTACTACATGAAGAACTTACATCATTACTAACTTCCTGTCTACAATTTTCCTCAAGATCTTATATTTCTGTCTTCTAAGGCAATTTTTTCTGTTTCACTCCACCTATATCTTGGTCTTCCTCTGGGTCTTTTTCCTGCCAACCTGGCAGAGAACATTGTTTTGCTAATCTTTCCTCTCTCATTCTGTTTAAGTGACCATACCACCTGAGATTAGCTCTACTAACACATTCCAGGATCCTAACAATGTCAAGTTCTTTCCTAATATCCTCGTTTTTAATATGATATTGCCATTGATGCCATCTGTTCATGCCTATAATCTTTCTCAGGACTCATATCTGTGGTCTCTAGTCTTTGGTCAAGTGTTTTACTTCTGACCCAGCTCTCAGATCCATAAGTTAAAACTGGTTTGAACACTGTCTTGTATACAGCTAATTTAGTGTTCCGACTAATTTCTCTCTTATTCCATATGAATTTATTCAATTGACTTCTCACCATACCAGCTTTGCTGATTCTGTTGTCTATTTCTATATTTAATTTACTATCTTCAGTAAAAATCGTGCCTAAATAGCTGAAATGTTTTACTTGTTCCACAGGTTCTCCATTCACAACACAGTTGACATTTTCAATGATTCTGCCTATTTTCATTGTTTTTGTCTTTTTATTGCTGACCTTCATACCATAGCTATTACAACAGTTATTCAATTTAGTCAGAGAATCTTGCAGACTTGTAGCAGATTTATTTAGAAGTATAACATCATCCGCATAAAGCAAAGAGCTGACATTAACATCTCCAATTTTGATATCATGTTTAATACCACTTTCCTTCATAAAGTGATCCATATAGATAATAACAGAGGGGATAATGTACATCCTTGTCTCACACCAGATTTAACATTAAACCATCTTCCTGTACTTCCTTCAATTTTAACTGCTGACTTACGACTCAAATAAATTCCTACTCTGCAATTTAGATTCTCAACATGGACTAGCTTTTACTTTTTCATTGTGTCAGGTGCTTTTGCTAAAGCCTCAAAAAATTTCTCCACTTCTACCTTAGTAGAACCTTTTGGGACCATAGACACAAATAAATCTCATTGTCCAGTTTCCCATTCTGATATTTGCTCATATCACTCTACTTGATATTGCCTGCCATTCAAGGAAATTGATAAGAACTCCTCACCTTTATTTTTGATGCTTCTGACACTAGTGCATATATGACAGCTGACTTTTGGGCTGATAACTGTTCAGGGAGCTCTTAAATCGTGATTGATTTTTTTTCCAGGTTGGCCAAGTGGTTAGCATATCTGCTCTCCAACTAACAGACTCTGTTCTAATCCAACCTTGGGCATGGATGTTTATGATTATCTTTAGGCGGGAGATGAATTTCATCATCCATTGCAAGACTAATGCCCTGGCTATAAGAGGTCTAAAGGAGCTTGAAAAAGTTTCATGTTTGGTCTCATAGCAGGGTTTCCAGATTACATAAAAATACAAAATTATATACATCATCATCATCAATTTCCTGATATGTATCCTCAAGGGGTGTTCAGGCTACTATGAGATACTACTACACGATTATGTTTACATTATTATTAACCTCCTATCCACAATTTTCCTCCAAATTAGTCTATTACTTGTCAGCATTCTGATATTGTCATATTTAACATTTCATGCTTCTAAGACACTTCTGACCGAATCAATCTGCCTAGACCTTGGTTTTCCCTCTGGATCTCTTTCCCTACATCTTAGCATCAGATGCCTGTTTTGCTAACCTTTCTTCACCCCATTCTATTTAAGTGGCCATACCAATTTAGATTAGCTCTGCATATGCATTCTTGAATGCTAACAGTGTCAAGTTCCTTTCTAATATCTTCATTTTTAATATGGATAGAATAATCTATGGATAAGATTGGAAGTCTGTGAGAGCAGGTCATTTAGATAGAAGAGGAAGAGAGTTGGTAAAAGAATCCTGAGGTATTCCTGCAGGAAGAGAGTGGACAAAAGAACCCTGAAGTATTCCTGTATTGGTGGGGAACTCTGAGGAGAGGAAACCATCCACCATGACACGTAGTAAATGACCATTGAGAAAGTTGGCAATCCAGTTACAGAGTGAGGAAGGCAGATCATAGGATGGCAGTTTGTTAAGTAAGTCCCTGTGCCAAACCTGATCAAATGCCTTTGAAATGTCGAGGGCAGCCACATGATTTTCTCACTGTAACAATGATGTTGACCTTGGAAGGAAAAATGTTTATTGTTGAGTATTATTTTCATTTATACAGAGTTGGTAGAGCAAATGGCCCAAGCCTACAACATGTTTGTGAACAGTTTGTTCATTGTTTCTGTAAGTGTCCCCCCAAGCAATAGTGTCATCATTGCCTTAATCAAGAGGTTCTGACGTACTAGGAATGTTCTGCTGCAATGCAAAGGATATTCGGGGAGACCACGAACTGTTAACACAAATGAGAATCATGAATGTGTGTGTGGAGCAGTGTGTTACAGTCTCCAAAACACAGTCAATGCTGAACAGCGGTAAAACTTGGAATACCAAGGCATCACTACAGAGAATCCTTAAGGAGCTGGTTGCCTTTTCATACGTCATTCAGGCTGGTGGGTCAGTGATTAACAGTAGTGGATTATACTGCACAACAAAATACTGTGCACCCATGCTGACCAATGTCTATGAAGATCCATACAAAGCACATTTCCACCTAAGCGGTCAAAAATTATATACATGCAAACAGACAACCCTACAAGTTTCTTGGTTTCTCAAGACCTGAATTGGTCCAAGAGAAACCTCTTCAGAGTGAGAAGGTCACTGTATGGTATGTGGTTTCCGGCCATGCCATAACCAGGCCCTACTTCATTGAATAGGGTAGCGTAACTGACCTTCAATATCGACGCTACATCGAGAATGTGTTGGTTCCATTCACCCAGGATTTGCATAAGATGTGTTGTGCTAAAAACTTAAATATTCCATTTTGTGCACAGGTATTCCAACAGAACAGAGCAACCTGTCACACATCACATAGTTCTGGAGCCTATTTATCAGAACACTTTCCCAGGAGGCTCATTTTGAGGTTCACAAAATTCCTGTAGCCTTCACATTCTCCTGATCTCACATCACTTGATGCTTTCATTTGGGGCATGTTGAAGGAGTAGGTATTCCACCACCATGACCCGCCTTCAGACTTTGATAAACTAAGGGATAAAATTACATTATATGTCCAGCAGATGTCTCGATCCTTGCTGTCCAAGATGACAGAGAACCATCACATGCTCTACGAAACCTGTCTTGAAAGACAAGGTGCCCATTTCGAGACATAATCTACCATCATTAATGCTTTATTCAACCAAGATTCTACAGATAGTTGGGGATGTACATATCATTATCTATAAACATATATTTCTTTGTTAATAAAGTTATTTACTCCATAACATATATTGTTGTAGTTATTCAGTACTATTTTTTTTGCATCATAATGTGCTACAGATATGAAACTTTTCATGAATGGGAGCACAGTAAAATAAAATAAAATAAAGCTAAGAGTTAATAAAATAATAATAATCTTGAATTCCCACCACACACACACACACAAAAAAAGAAGAGGAAAAGATTCCTCTTCATTTTTTGCCTCACTGAACAAATTTTTCATATCTTCCCTCATACCGTATTTATCTCCTTTCAGAATAAGTGTCTATTGGAGAGTAATATCATCCACTTATTCTGCTTCCACATATTGCTTCAATGTTTAAGGATACTTGTGACATAAAGACTGAATAATATAAGCACGTAAACACAAGAAAGATATTTAATTAACCAAAGATGGTCTGCTATTTCCAGACCGAAATATTTGGTTAATTAAATATCTTTCTTGTGTTTACGTGCTTATATTATTCAAAAATTGTTTCAGTTATGTTGCAAATCTTGACTCTTTCCCATTTTTTTTAAGTTTAGATTTTTTATATAAAATTTTGATTGAATAAACAATATCTGAATTCTTATCTCAATTGGCTGTTTGTTTAGCCTTGTTGCCAAAGATAAGAGAACACCCACCCTCCAGCAGATAGACTATGAGTTGGAGAGCTGATACTTAGGAAAAAGTCTTTAGATGGTAGATCTTCATCACCCAGTGTAAGACTATCACCTTGCTTACACCCAAAGTGGCTTGAAAAGTATGTTTTTCTTTAGAGCAGGGTGCCCAGATCATGTAACCCTTACCAGAATACTGATATAGCATACTTACTTTGAGCTATCTCACCTAGCATAATATCTGATTATGTTGTACCATCATAATATATACATAGTTCCCTATGATACTGATAGTTCCCTATCAGTATTCTCACAATACTGATATGCTATAGGATTACAGCCATTTGTGGGTGGTATTCACATAAAAACACTCTCCAGGCAAATAGGCTGCAGATTCAAATCCCACTTGGCATTCATCCATGTTTGTGAAAGGTGGATTGTCATCACCCATTGTGTGTGTGTGTAAGAGAGAGACTACCACCCTACTAATTGTAACTCTGAAGCTGCTTGAAAGAGCTCCATGTTTAAAATCTTTTTTGTAGAGTTTTTCAGATTATGTAATCTTTATCCCACAGACAATATTAATGTATGTTAGGTTTACATCTTTTTTTCATAGGAGTGGATGCTCATAAAAACAAAGTTAATGAATTCTAATATGCAGTGTTTTTATTGCTTTGTTTGCCAACAGGAAGTAATCACTTAAAAAATAATGAGAATTTTATATTCTTTTCATAATTTTACTTTTTTCCCTACACTAGTTATTTCATAAATTGAAGGATGAATGTGCTTAATATTAGAATTGTGGATTTTAATTATAATTGTCGTTAAACATACTCTTTTTCAGCTTTGAGCCTACAAGTGTCTATTGTTTTCTTACGATCTTTAATCCTTTTGTGATGGGTTGTTTACTACTTATCAAAGTAAGTAAATGATAATAAATATATCACTTGTTTGTCATGTAAATAATAATATTTCTTTAATTATCTTATGAGAAAGGTCAAAGCTAGATAACTTGGAAAAGCTCTCTATAAAGAATTCAGAGAACTAATTAGGGTTTTCATCCTCTTCTTTCCTGGTACTTGCTGGTACCGGATGTCTATTTGGATGCTGAATAGTATTGTATTGTTGAAACTATGTATATATTATGATGGTACAACATAATCAGATATTACGCTAGGTGAGATAGCTCCCTGTCATACAAGGTTCATGCTGTTTCTGTTTTCATCAGCAAACCAAAGAAAATGGAAAAATTAGCTACTGAAACAGTCTCAACAGAATGAAAAATAGTCACTATTAGCATAAAAAGCATTTGTGCAAAAAAAATGGGAATTAGCAGAGGAATTAAAGGAATACTATATTGATATTATTGGTTACCAAGACCATGAAGATGAAATCATGTGCGATCCTTCAAGTAATAAGTATTTCATGATTTAAATTTAACCTGAAGATGTCCCACATGATATAGGCAGGTGGGACATCTGATTATGTTGTACCATCATAATATATATATATATACATAGTTTCAACAACTCAATACAATTTGGTCTTCTAAATCCTTGTTCATTCAGATAGGCAGATTTTGGGGGTGGGGGTAGTTATAGAATTTATCATTATTTATCATTGAAGAATCTTGCTGGAAGTTTTAGCATGATTAAGTCACATGAATTTAAAATCATTAAATTCATTCATCGTTATATTTATGAATGTTTGTGTGATTAACTGTAGGGATAGAATGTTTAATTTTCTGATTTTTAAAGGTTTAACATTTGTTTTATTGTACACTGTATTGTGTATCATCAAGCTGATGCACAAAACAATGGCAGATGATTTTAACATGAGTGATGACATCTGCTGCAGTGTGCAAAATGTACAGCCTTTGTAGAATGAGAGATTTTTGGAAGAAGAATGAAACTGGTGAATGTGTTTGTCAAAAGTGTTTCATGAGCAAATTTCATAAGTGTGTAGAGAGGAAGGAAAGTGATAGCAGTGAGTTGAAAGACGAAATGCATGATAATGCAACTGATGTAGTAGTTTTGCAATCAGTATGAGTGACTATGTGAATGACATAGTGGAAAATAAAGAGAATGACTAAATAGTAATGGAAAAGATAGTGCACTTATGTGGAGTAAACTTTACAGAACAAAAACGCGAGATTGAGTGGCTGGAGAAATGCCTGTCAGGTAATGATGTAGAAGCAAAAGAAAAGGGAGAGAAAGCAAAGCATGAAATTAAAGATCGGATTTTGTTTGGTGATTGATTGATATGAAGAGTCCTTTAGGAAAGTGCAAGGAAATCGTGTTTTCCTTGAGCTAAGATAAAGGATGCTAATGATGCTTTAATCACCTTACTGACCATTATGGATCAAATACGCACCTTCATACGCTTTGTATCCATCATATATTTCAGTGTAATATCAATGGTATTACAATTTTAATATGCACTTCTCATCCATCGTAACTTGGACGTATATATACGTTCTGGCCAGTAGCATGGTTAAGAATACAGAGAGTTAAGGTGAAAGAGTATGTTATTTCAGCTGGTACAAATGATTTAGCAGGCAACAAATGTGGCAACCAAGAAGATGTGAAAGAGTTCCTAGTGCATGCAAAAAAGAAGAGTGAGAAAGTAAAAGTTGAGTCTGTTGCCATAGTATGATAGAGGTGAGCTATGATCACAAAGGAGTCAGTGCACAGATTGTGCAGCAGGAATGGTGTAGAGTTTGTGGATTTCTGAAGTGAGTTTGATGGATGGAAGGATTTATAT
Source organism: Typopeltis vanoorti (assembly GCF_054136105.1). NCBI lineage: Eukaryota > Metazoa > Arthropoda > Arachnida > Uropygi > Thelyphonidae > Typopeltis > Typopeltis vanoorti. The sequence continues at coordinate 96,696,626 of NC_143566.1, forward strand.
AAGGTGGACGGCTTGCATATGAATGGATTTGGCATCAGGAGTCTTGAGAAAGTGTTGTTCAATGGGAGTGTAAAAGTACAAAGTCAAGGAAGCTGGAATGTTTAGGGAGGATACAGATGAGTGTGGGTCCAGGCAATAGAAGTTAGTAAGTGGTAGAGTGATCACATGATGCAAAATGTAGTACCCCAGATTAACTTTAGTCAGCTAAGTAACACAAGGTGTAAAGGAAGTTGTGGGATGAAGGGGATATTACAGTTTATGAATAGCAATGCTAGAAGAATTCGAAATAAGGTTGAGGAGTTTTTGGCATGGTTAGCACAACTTGGCCAAAAGTTATAGGCATTAGTGAGATGTGGTTGACCTAGGATGATTTAGTCATAGGAATAGAATGTAAGGGATATAATGTCTTCAGATAATACAGAAGGAACAGGACAAGAGGTTTTGCTAATGATAGCAGAGAAAATAAAGACAAAAAGAGAAGTACATCAGGGGTACAGGAATTCAGAGGGCAGTTCATTTGAGGCTATCTGGTATGAGATAGCAGCCAACAGGACTAAATATATTATTGGCTGCTGCTATAATCCATTGGATGTATGGAAGAATGTAGATGTCATTCAGAAGCAGTACTTAGAGTCAGAAGGATAAATCAGGTAGATTTATCCTTCTGACTGAATAGATGGTAGATGAATGAATAGCTTCATTAAGTAGGAGTTGCACACAAAGAAAAGGTTGTGGAGGGATTATAAAGAAAAAAGGTGATCAGCATGCCCATCAGCAGTAATGTACAGGCAAAAAGGGTGACCAGTAAGATAAGCACGAATTATAAATTGTAATTATAAATTAAAGAAAGAAAGAAAAATACCTGGAGAGTGGTGAATGGGTGGAATTTGTTGTCAGAGGTGGTTGTGGGTGCTTTTGTCAGTGAATGAATTTAAGAGAAGTATGATATGCATTGCTTGAATGATGGCTAGCATGTGAATAATGGATCTTCTAAAATGAGTCTTTGGACTTCATGGATTTATTTATTTATCATATGGCATATACACATGGTTAAAATAAAATAAAATTAAATACATATGAATATAGATAAAATATTATTATTATTACGGGTATCTCCATGGAGTCAGTAGACTCATCGCGGGAGACCCAAACTAGCAAAACAATATCTGTCATGTCTCTTCTTGAATTCATTTACAGATGAAGAGTTCACAACTAAGTCAGGCAATGAATTCCACTCATTCACCACCCTCCAGGCAAAAAACCTTGTTCTGACACCTTTGTTAACCACACTCTTCTTTAATTTCCAGGGATGAACTCATGTTCTTCCATCACTGTCACACAATTGAAACATTTCCCCTGCATCAATCCTATAAAAACCTTTCAGTAATTTAAATGTTTCTATCATATCCCCTCTTCTTTGCCTACACAAGCTCTCAATCTATCAATGTAGGGAGCATTTTTTACATCACTCACCAACTTGGTCACTCTTCTCTAAACCCTCTCCATGGAATCCAGGTGACCAGACCTGAGTACAGTAATCCAAATGTGGAAGTTTCAATACTTTATAAAGGGGAATAATAACCTCTTTATCTCTGGATGTCAGTGTGTTCCTCAACAACCAAGTAATCCTATGTGCAATCTTGGACACCTTAGCAATGTGTCCTCTGACCTTCATCTACCCACACCCCTAAGTCCCTAGCCTCATCAATCTCTTGGAGTACCTTTCCATCAATGTAGTACACAGCTGGTAATCTTTTAATCCCAAAATGCATGACTTTACACTTTTCCACATTGAACTGACATCCATTATCTTTTGCCCATTTTACCAGCTTATTTACCAACTTATCATCCTGCAACCTTTCAACATCAGCTTGATTTTTTATTGCGCTACCCAACTTTGCATCATCAGCAAACAACTGAATATCTGCCTTTAAGCCATTTCCTATATCATGTATATACAAATTAAACAACAATGGCCCAAGCACAGAGCCCTGAGGCACACCACTGGTCACCTGCCTCATTCTTGACTCTGCTCCTCCATACACCACCTTATGGTATCTCTCCCTGAGCCATTCTCCTATCCATTCCTATCTGCTCCAATTTGCGTAACAGTCTTCTATGGGGAATCCTGTCAAAAGCCTTAGCAAAATCCAAAAGTACCACTGTGTAGCCAGTTCCTTTGTCCAACTTAGATGTCATTCTATTATGAAAAGTTAATAGATTGCTAAGGCAGGATCTACCTTTAACAAAACCATGTTGGCCTCTATAGAGTATCATATCCTGATCCACCCATTCTTGAATTTTGTCTTTAATCAACTTTTCCAATACTTTTACCATTACTCCTGAGATGGTGATTGGTCTGTAATTAACATATATAATATATAAAATTATAAATAAGAAGTAAAACATAAACAAGCAGATAAAATACAGGTATTAAATATATGACAAGCATCAAGCAAAAAAATTAGTCATTTTACATTTAGATTTTTAATCCAATTGATAGGTCAAAAATGTCCTTTAATTCACCTGGATATGCCTTTAACTCACATTCCTGAACTATATGACGAATGTTTTGGGTCTCGGCTCCACAAGGGCAATGGGGATTTAGTATCTTTCCCCATTTTGATAGTAAGTTTCCTCATACACCATGACCTGTACGGATCCTGTTAGCAGTCTTCCATATATTCCTGAGCAGGTCAAATCCAAATGGTTTTTGAAGAATATTTATGTAGCTATGGGCTTCAGGTGATACTGTTTGAGTCCAAGTGCATTTCACTTATGCATCAAGCTGGCATTCTGACTGAGAAGATTACAGGCAGTTTTAATGGCAAGTCTTCTGGATTTTAATCTATCAAATAAAGCATCTGAAATAAACTCATGTATTGGGAGATTTTGGTTATTTAGGATTCTTTTATATTCACGAAATCAGAGATTCCTGTCGTCACAATTCTGGAAGAGAAATATGGCTCAGAATTGGGAGCCATTGTAAGAGTGTGCTTCTGATACAGCCTGTTATTAAATGCATAGTGAGATTATGAACATCTAATTTGTTGACGTGGTGGCTATTAGGCCAGACGGGCACCATACTCAGCTGTGCTGTAGACCAGTCCCAAAGTGGTGCACCATAGAGTTGTGACACAAGCCCCTTGTAGTACCACAGAGCTTCTGAACTATATTATTTCTAGTTCGTACTTTAGCAGCGATATTAATCATATGTTGTTTATATGACAGAGTTATATCCAAGGTTATCCCCAAGTATTTAGGTGTTGGATTAAATGAGATTAATGTCCCATCAACATATATCTCTGGTTTTTGATTTGCAAGTCTGTTATTGAGCTGAAAACAAGAACATTCAGTTTCACCAGAATTCGGTGTTAATCTCCATTTTTTATAGAACTGCCATAAGGCCGACATATCATTTATCAATGTTTCTTCAATTCTTTCTATAGATTTATCACTGATTACCAAAGCTAAATTATCTGCATAAGCAAACTTTCTGCTATAAATAATATACTATATACTATAAACCTTTTAAAGATTAAACTTTCTACTTACTGTTTCAGGGATGTCCGTGATGTAAAGACTGAAATGAAATGAAAAGCAGTAGTGCTACCACCGAGCCATGTGGTAGTCCATTTTTAAGCACTCTCTGTTTACTGATACTTCCCCCATTTACCACTCTGAAATATCGATCACATAATAATTTGTTTATGAGGTGCCCCAGTGTTTTGCATGGGATGATCTTAAGGAATTTGTATATGAGTCCCTCCGTCCAGACAGTATGGTAGGCCGCTGTCAAGTCAACAAAGACTGCAGTAGTCTTCAAGCATCTTTGAAACCCTGCTTCAATGTAAGTTGTTAAGCTAAGGACCTGATTTGTGCAGTTACAATCTCTTCTGAACCCTGCTTGTTCTATTAGAACACGTTCCAGAATTTTCCCACTGATCCTATTCAGAATCAGTCTCTCCAGCAGTTTGTAGGTTGCACTTAAAAGGGCTACGGGGCGATAGCTTTCACTTCTCTGCTGGCTTACCACATTTTAGCACAACGATGATTTTAAATTCCCTGGGGATGCAACCACTTTCAAGTATGTCGCTAAAGAATTTGCCCAACCACAATCTAGCATAAGGTTCACAATGTATCAGGAATTCATTATGAATATTATCGAATCCAGGAGCTTTCCTTGTTTTATTGTTTTGAAGTGCCAATGATATTTCCTCACAAGAAAAACGCAAGGAGAATTGTAGGTTCTTTTTAATTACAGCCTTCATAGCCTTTAATTCATGTTTTACCTCTTTAGTATGTTCTTTGTCTATAGGAGTTGTAGAAAGCGAAACAATATGAGCAGCTATCTGATTTGAGTTGACAGGTGAAGATTTCTTTGGTATAAAGAGGCTTGGGCTGAGCTTCTTGAATAGCGACCAGGCTTTTCTGCTAGAGTGTTTGAAGTCCATGTTCCCAGTTAATTGGATCCACTTTTCCCTTTGAGCAGCATTAAGATTATGAAGCAGTACTTCTCCTATCTCAGGATCCTTACTCTCAAGGAATTCCCGATACACGAATTTGGTTTCATTAGTCCATCTGGGCACGTATTCTTTTCAATAGCCTCAAGAGATGTATCCTTTTGCCACCACTCCAATGAACCATGTATAATTTTTATGGGTTGGAGGAATTCTTCTAAGATGTGCATCTAGGTCCACAGTAAAATTTTCCCAGTCAGAACTTCATGGAGATATTTGTATACGAGGGTGGTCTCGGCCTAACAGTGAAAAAGCGAATTTATAATTTCAAAATTATTTTTATTTTCCAACATAATATCTCCCTTAAGACTAATACATTTATTCTAGCCATGCTCCAGCACCATTATCCCATCCCTGTAGTGGTTCTCAGTAAGATCTGCAAAATATCCCTCTACGGCTGCAATTGCCTCTTGATTCGAAGAAAAACGCTGACCAACGAGGAGGAGTTTTAGTTTTGGGAAGAGATAGAAGTCAGAGGGAGCCAAATCTGGGGAATAGGTTGGATGTTCCAACAATTCATAGTACAGATCCCTTAATTTTCCCATTGCCCAAACACCTTTGTGGGCAGGTGCATTGTCCTGATGAAAGATGATTTTTTTCTTCTGCAAACCGGGTCATTTCTCACGAATTTTTTCATCTAATCTGGTTAAAAGATCGGAATAATATTCCCTGGTTATTGTTTTACCCTTTTCAAGAGAATTAATAAACTTAATGCCTTTAGCATCCCAAAACACTGATGCCATGACCTTTCCTGCTGATGGAACAGACGTTGTTTTCCTTGGCACTGAATAACCAGCTTCTGTCCACTGTTTTGACTGCTGTTTGGGTTCTGGAGTGTAATGGTGAATCCTAATCTCATCCATAGTAATAAATTGATGCACAAGATCAGTTTTATTCTTGTTAAAATGTTCCAAGCACTGTTCAGAGATTTTCATGCGAGTGTGTTTTTGATCTGCTATGAGCAAGCACGGCACCCATCTTGCACAAAGCTTTTTTCATTTGCAATTCTTCATGCAAAATATATCCTACAAATTCTTTTGAAATGCCTATGGTCTCAGCAATTTCATGCATTTTGACTCGCCGGTCATCCGATACCATATCATGCACTTCATCAAAGATTTCTGGTGTTGTTACACTTTTGTCCTTAACGTGGATCATCTTCAAGGCAGGTACGGCCACGTTTAAACTTGGCAGCCCATTTCTTAATTGTCGAAAACGAAGGAGAAGAATGTCCATAAACTTTTATGAACTTCGAATGAATTTCTTTTGGCATTAAACCTTCTTTTACGAAGAATTTTATAACTGCACGATACTCAAATTTAACCGTTTCAAGAGATAAGGGATACAGACAACATTTTTGCTTCAGACAGCTGTATAAAACAAACTACTTGACTTGCAGTTTCACGTGGATGCTTATGATAGATGTATCAACTTAGGGAAAAAAAAAAACTTGCCCATAGTGTTGCTATCTATGGTAGGGGCCGAGAACTTTTCAGACCACCCTCATAATAATAATAAACTTCTTAATTGAGAGCCAATTTTAAAATACGAAATGTAGACAACAAAACTTAGTTGTGTGCCTGTGATCCCATGGAAGTTCTAGTAAGAAGTAGCACAAGTATTTTTTATATAATTAAGGCAGATAGATAATATAAAGAAACAGGAAATATTTTCCGAAAAATAAAAATATGTGCATAAATTCATAGAACACACACAGAACAAGAAATACTTATTGATTCCATTATTGTTGATAGTGATGTTCAGACTGGCCCAGGATAATACAAAAATATACAGGGAATGTGAAATAGGAAGTGACTGGACAATGCCCAGCCAGCATGAAATTATATCATGCTGTATCATTTATGTTTATTTCTAGTTGAAGTCAATACAGAATACAATTTGGTCTGCTTAGTCCCATATTTGCCAGTGCCCATCCTTGTTCATTCAGTATCGAGTACTGAATGAACTACTAATGGGGTGCACCACGTGAAATTGAGTATCGAACATTAGGTCAGAAGCACTCAGTCAGTTCTCCTCATTCCATTGCTATGTGGATGTCTCCTCCCAGTTATCTGGCTTTGAACCTTAAGCTACCTTTAAGTGACTAAGTCTGGTGTAATTACTTTGAAAATTATTAATTGAGGTAGCAAACAATTGAACTGTGTTAGAAAATATCCCAAAATTAAAGCATGAGTATATTTTGGGATTATAAGTAAAAAAAAGTCATTAAAAACTTAAAATGTGAAAGATGGTTGAGTAGATGATATTCATTCTTAAATTCTGAAATATGTGGTATAAAAGTTTAGCAGTGGTTATCCTGCATAATCCAGATGTCCTGGTGATAAGATCAAATCCCAGATGCTTAGAGTAGAGCTTCCATTACACTAATTTATTAAATAGGAAATAAAACCATAAAAGAATTGTAGAGGAATTTCCTTGCTAAATATTACTGGAAAAATTTATGGCAGACATACTCTTGTATGCTTGCAATTTCAAGCATTGAAAATTTTCTTACCAACATTTTTTTGAACTTATTTAATAATACAGAAAGATATCAAAATGATAGGTAAACATACAACAGATGCGTTTTTTTTCCCACCAGGGAGGCGAGTAGCAAAAAATACGAGGGATGGCTATTAAATAACGAGACTTAATTGTTATCCCCTTCAACATACTCCCCCTCTTCTATCTGTACACTGTTGCCTACGAATTTTCCATTGTTGGAAGCTGTGCTGGAAGTCATCAGTTGCGATCTGCTTCAGTAGTGCTGCCATTTTCTTCTTTACCTCATCCACTGACTGAAAATAGGTGCCCTTCAGTGCAGATTTCAACTTTGGAAAAAGGTAAAAGTCACATGGCTAAGTCCGGTGAGTGAGGTGGATGGTCCAACACTGGGATATTCTTATCAGCCAGATACTGCTGTACAGTCAATGCACTGTGGGCTGGAGCATTGTCCTGATGGAGAATCCAAGTGCTGTTCTTCCAATGAATGGGTACCAGAGGGTCAGACAGTTAACCAACATTATTACCTTGAGGATCTGGCCAAGCTGAGAGAATGAGTGAAGAAGAAGAGACCCGATCTGTGGAAGAACAACGCTTGGATTCTCCATCAAGACAATGCTCCAGCCCACAGTGCACTGTCTGTAAAGCAATATCTGGCTGATAAGAAGGTCCCAGTGTTGGAACATCATACTTGCCGGACCTTGCTTCATACGACTTTTACCTCTTTCCAAAGTTGAAATCCACATTGAAGGGCACCCATTTTCAATCAGTGGATGAGATAAAGGAGGAAACGGTAACGTTACTGAAGCAGATAACACCTGATGACTTACAGCACTGCTTCCAAAAATGGAAAATTTGTATGCAACGGTGTATAGATAGAAGAGGGGAGTATGTTGAAGGGGATAACAATTAAGTTGTACAATTGTAATAATAAACCACATTTTTGCAACCAGTCTCGTTATTTAATAGCAACACCTCATAGATAAATACATAAAATAAATATTAATAATCATGTTTATGTTGATCATTCATGCATTGAAATTTATTTAATTTTTTTAAATTTCATTTTCTCTGAACTTAATTTTATTTTTGCTTGCTCACAATAGGTAGTTATTCCCTTTTTAATAGTGAGCTGTGCTTTCAGAGCAGTATTATTGACTATTAAAGTGCCAATACACGTCCTTTTCCTACTGGTTCTATTTATGTCTGATTTTATGGGACTGGTAAGTTGGATGTTTTGTTTTTTAAATATCATAGTAACACTAATTTCTCTTTTTTTTCTTTTTTTTCTTTTTTTTGATTTTTTTTTTTTGGTTCATTTGAATTGCACAGTTGTTATATAATTGAATATATATGTTATGATCAAAAAGTTTCTAGGTATCATGTAAAGATATGGTTTAACCTTTCATGAGTGGGAACCATAACAAATAAATAAAAATCATCAGAGCATGATTATACACACATGAATACTCTTCTTTTTTGCATAGCAAAGTTATTTCCATATTTATATTGAAGATGTGTGCATGAAAGTCTCCCCCCCCCCGCTTCCAACCATTAAGAATTAATGTAACAGACCATGCAGAGAGTACTAATATACATATTGATATTATTGTACATATTATTATCACATAAGATCATTTCCATTCAATGAACACAACCTTATTTAACCACCTTACTGGCCATTAAAGATCAAATACGCATCCTCAAAAGCTTTGTATCCATCATAAATTTCAATGTAATATCAATGGTATTAACAATTTTAATATGCACTTCGCAGCCATAGTAATGTGGACGTATATATATATACGTCCTGGCTGGTAGCGTGGTTAATGCTTAAAAGTCGCATTGATTTTTTTTATTTTTTTTTTCAGAATAAAAAAAAAATGTAACACTTAAACATAACAAAGACAAGAAGGTGTATATGCTGCACATATAGTGTGCATCTACCAATGCTTGTGTAATAAATTTATTTATTTCGTATGTGGTTTCCCCCATCTCTTAGGACTGGTTGAGCCCTCTTAATGAAGAATTGAGTATATTTTTATGAATGTAGATCTGTGTATGTTCACTGGAACAGTTTGCCTATTCTGGGGAATAAAAAAACTTGAGTTTCCTAATGAAAAACCCTCTACCTCCGTATCAAACTGGCTAACTCACCTTTAGTCGAAAGATATCAGATAAAGGTTCCTCACATCGTGGACGGGAATTGAACCCAGGTCTTTCCAACCAAAAGGGATTCGTCTACACCAACTGAGCTACGGAGGCTCAGGATAATACATTTAAGTATATTATTGCGATATTGTGCTGTATATTATTATTATTATTATTGTATGGGCACCTCCATGGAGTCTGAAGACTCATCATGGGAGACCAAAACTATCCACCCAATCAGGGCCACATTTATACTTTTTGAGACCCTAGGCACAACATCATAATGAGGCCCCAAAAGAACAAGTCTATTTCAGTTAATGAAATTCATACACATTTTTTTTTAGTTTATTGAAAATAAATAATTCAACATTTCCATAATAACTAATTTTAATAAACTAAAAATAACACAACATTGGTATATAAATCAGTTCGAATTTAAATTAAAAAAGAAAAAATAATAACTAAAATATTTTTTTTCTGGCTTTGGTTTTAGCAAATATATCTAAAATGATATCATAATTAATCGAGTCTATTACATCTGATTCAATGCATAATAACAACAAGTCATTTGTTTTATTTTGGTGCATGTTGCTTCTTAAATTATTTATTTGTTTCAACACTGGAAATGAACATTCACTTGCATTTGAAATAGGCATCCTCAAAAAATATTTTTAGAATTGTTTTTACGTTCGGAAAAGCAGACCTTAAGCCATTGTTTATAAATTTGTACATATTTTAATTGAAAATTTTCTTCCTTTATCATTATTAAAAATTGCTTAACTTCACCAATAAATTTTTCTGAATCAATATCAGCCCAATAAGATTGTAAAATTTTGTTAATACTAGTCTGGTACTTGTCTTGAGCTATAGCTTTATTCAAAAAAATGCCAAACATATCTGTCTAAATAGCTTTTTTGCTCTTTCATTCATTTCCAAAATTAGCTCATCGCAAAGACATTAAAAGTATGAACAATGAAATTTTCTTTCCCATGTAATATATGAGTAATCTCATCATTAGATTGTGAAATTTCGTGAGACTTTTTTTTTCGTTTTTTAACTCTTTCCTTTTCATCTTTAAATTTTGTCTCATCTGTTAATAAATTTGCTTCTTCATTTACAGCAGCAAAACTATTTCTTATATAAAATAAAACCAACTAAAGACTGTAACAAATTATTAGCTAAAAACAAATCCAATTAGTAAATCTTGTAGAGATTTACTAGTAGCATTATTCGTTGTAAAATTTTGTCCCACACAACCGTTAAAATTGCTGTTTCTAAATTGTCAAAATGATTAGCCAAAGATGAGCTCTAATTTAGAAATAGGTTTTTCATGGGGAGAAATGGATACTTCGAGTATTGCTTCTTTAATTTGTTTATATCCACAGTTTCAAAGCAATACAGTGTCAGCTCTTGTGGTCCACCTCGTTTTGCTTAATCTTTTAACTGTTAAAGATTTTTTTTCTAAATGTTTAAGGAGCATACTCCATCTTCTTGTTGAAGATGAAAAGTAATTATATATGTTTTGAATAAAACAAAAATACTGCACTGCTTCAGGACAAGATTCCGCGGCATAGTTGCCAGTTCAATTTTAATGGATCAAAATTTTCATCCACATTCTACTTTTTATCATGCAATTACCCCCTTCCCCGTTAATCCCTGAAAGGCGATTTTAGAGCCATTAAGGGATTAATTGTAGTGGAACAACCTTTGACTTTAAGTATACTGTGTTACTTGGAATTTCCTTTACTATCCTACGATATTTGATTTTTTTTTTCTTTTCCTGCACAATTATTGTGTCTTTTCCCAAAAATAAAAATGAATGAAGAATAAATTCATTACTATTTCACAAGTGCGAAAATAATCAATCCTGAAATGACCAGCAATCAGCCTTTGCAATGAATCTATTTAGTAATAGTAAATTTGCTGCCTTCTATTCTTCAAATCAGTGCCACGGAACAAGACAACTTTATAATAATGAGCCAAGAGGCTATTTTTCCGGCGACATAAATTAAGTTTAAGGGAGATAGTAAATCCCGTATTATTCTACAGCCAGGTACGAAACTCGGATCGAAATCCATCGATGGGATGGATTTCGATCCGAGTTTTGTACCTGGCTGACAACTTTATGTTCTTTCACTTTACTAACAATATAGAAGAATTTTTTTTAGGATCCACGTTACTATAATATCAGTGTAACCACTGTAGATATGCTGAAAATATAACATGAAAGATATCCTATATGAAATAATTCAAAATTTATGTCATTTTCAAGATTTTTTACTGCATCTACCTCCCTTTTCCTCTCCTGGAATTCAATTACATAACTGCTTTAAATTTCTACTGGTTTGAAAGCTTTCAGACAGTATTCAAAATCTGTCACTTCAGTTTACCGTTTTGACAAAAAAATAAAATAAATAAAATAAAGCAATAATATTCTTTTGCCGTCGAAGCTTCTAATTCTGTACTGTTTTTTTTTTTGCAATCTGAAATCATTTGTTCAGCAGTCTGTTGAAATTTCAGTAGTGTTATTTTTGTTTTATTTTTTTTTCTTAATTCTAAATATTACTACATCTTCGTAATACTCCATAATAATCATCTTAGCTGGAGGAAAAGCTAACTTTAGATTATCTCACTGCTATTGAGAAAGACAAGAGAGAAAGTTTCCCCAGAAATCACACCAAATTGCCTAGCTGTAGTGCAGAATACATCAAGAATGTCTTGTTTCGTGTTCCATTCTTGATTACAGACATCCTAACACAGAAATACTGATATCTTTTACAGGCTGATACAATAATCATACCAAAATGATTTCTTAATTTATAGTGATCAGTTTCATTTTTATTATCAAAAAATTATAAATAATTTGATACAATTATCTTGAAAAAAAAAAAGATTTGAATTATTTAAAAGAAAAGGCACATATGTATTACATAATCATTTATGTTTTTTTTTATTTGTTTTTTATTTGGGGGGGGGATTATAGACCTATTCCTTTCTGCTCGAGTAACGGTCTGTAAGCTAACGAAAATTACCGAGAAAGTGAGAAACAAACACGTTCAGTAGACGAATGAAAATATCCCTAACAATAGCCGAATACACACTGAAATTTATTTTATTTTATTATTATATTTTTCACCTTTCTGATTGCTTTACAGATGTTCAAAACATTTTATTCTGATATTGCTTTTATAGGATGAAACTGTTATTTAAACATTAATTTCCCCAATATTACATAATTTAATGATTTATACTTATCAGGAAATAATATAAATGAAAAAATATACAGTGCACATATATTATCTAGCAGTATTGTGTGTATGTGTGGTGATAATTTTGGGAGGGGGGGAGTTGGTATTAAAGGCAAATTTATTCTGTTATGAAAATTTTCTATATGTAGGTGCATGCGTCAAAATGAAATAAAATTTCATTTTGACGCATGCACCTACAGATGTTTCGAAAGATAAACTGTACGGAAAATATCGCTACTTCCAAACTGCCGCATAATATCGAAATATGTACATAACAGTTGACTTCATAACTGCTGTTTATTTCTATTTGTAGTGAGTGATTAGGGGGGGAACCAAGAAAGTTGAAATGCAAAAACCTACAGATTACGTTATAAAAATTATGCATTATATGATATGATTCAAGATTTATGATTCTCTATAAAGCAAAATTTAAAAGTGCGAACCTTCATGCAATCTTGGAACTAACCTTCGAACTAAGATTATGAATAATTGAAAACTTAATTTGGAACAGATGGAGGTTGTATTCATTTTTAGATTCGGATTTTTATGAATTTATAAAATAATTGTTTGACAAAAATAATTATCTTCAATCAAGTTCTGGGAGAATTTTAAAATGTATTGGCGATTAAAATAATTAGCCAAAAAATTGACAGTGACATTGATCTTCCAAAGTGATACGATATGAAGTGAAGAAAGTATGAAAGGATTTCTTATTTTGCGCTGGTATTAAAAACTATAATTATACGATAAAAACAAGCAGCAAAAAATGAATATAGCTCATAGGTATTTAGTTATAGTTATCTGATATAACTTAGATTCCGGGTACTGAGCAAATGGCAAGCAACTGCGTTTCTTGCTGTAGGCAACTGAACGTAGCTACTAAGTACGCCAAATAATCTAGTTAAGTTTTCTTTTCAGCGTGAAGGATTATCGCACCTTCTAATGGACATGATGGTCAAACTACACTTCTTATCCATGTTCTTTCAGCATGTGGACAGAATATTATCCAGGTTTTCTGGACGTGTATATACGTCCAGCAAAGAAATGGTATGCTTACATACATGAATTTAATGGAATACAGAGTTCCTGTTAGTTTTATATTCTAAGAAAAGAACAATGTATTTCAAATAGAAGCGGGAGGACTCACAAATTTTTCAACAGCCTCTAGGTTTTATATTATGAATTTAATATTTAAAAATAAGTATTCTATTTTGCAACTATAACTATGCTGTTTATTTATTGTTCTTTGTGAGGAGTAAAGTGTTAAAATGTGCCCCCCCATAGAGAGTGAGGCCCCCTGCACCCAATCTATCATACCTCTCCTTAACCACGTCGACATCAGTATGAATAAAATACATTACTCCTCTTACATTTCATATCCACCATATATATTTCAATGTAATACCAATGATATTACAATTTTAATATGCACTTCGCATCCATGGTAACTTTCACATGTATACACATCATGACCAGTTGGGTGCTTAAACCCATTAACAGACAAAACACTCACAACTGACTCTGGCAACATATTCCAATCACTCCCAACTCCCCAAGCAAAAAATATACTCCACACACCCCTGCTAACCGCACTTTTATTCAACTTCCAGGGATGACCTCTTCTTCTAGATCCCCTCTAGCAGAGTGCTAACATTTCCCTTGCATCAATCCTATAAACCAGAGTTCGGCAACCTGCGGTCCAAATGTGCAGTTTTCACTGCACAGAAAGGTTGGCCATACTTACATGGCATTTGGCCCACATGTTCAATTATTTAAATAATACATTTTATAATATGAATAATAAATTAAAAATAATTTCATACCTATACTTCATGATATTCCCATGCAACTTGGCACGATTCAACCGTGTGAGTCATCATGAGGGGGGGGATAACAAAGGCGACTTCATCTGACAACAACCAAGATTTTAGTGAGATTTTAAGATGGATATAATAAAAATTTATAACTAGTATTTTTTTCACTGACTAATTTCTCTTAATTAAATGCCTGTGGCACGATTATTAAAAATAAAAATTGAATGTGGCCCATTAGTCTGAAAAGGTTGCCTACCCCTGCTATAAACCCTATAAAGCAACTTAAATGCTTTAATCATTTTCCCCTCTTCTTTTTCTCTTAACAACCAACTTCTGCAATCCACACACTCTCAATATCTGTCCTCATAGGAAATATTCCACAGACCACTCACCATCATGGTCACTTACCTTTCAATCTTTTCCACTGCTTCCTCATATCCAAGAAACCCAGGAGACCATATCTGGGCACATCTAATCCAGCTGTGGACCTATCAGGGCCTTATAAAGAGGAATAACAACTTCCTTATCTCTACTTGTTAATGTGCACTTCATTAGCCAAGAAATCTTATGGACTACCTTATCAACATTAGCAATATGTCCTCTAAACTTTTCTCTGTCTACCATCATCATCATCAAATTCCTGACACGTACCCTCAAGGGGTGTACAGGATATGATAGTACTAGATGAAAAATTTACATCATTACTAACTTCCTATCTTCAATTTTCCTCCAAATCAATTTGTTACCTGTCAATACTCCAACATTATCAGAACTTATATTTCTGTCTTCTAAGGCACTTTTTTACTGTATCAATCCACCTATATCTTGGTCTTCCTCTGGGTCGTTTTACTGCCAACCTGCAGAGAACACTTGTTTTGCTGATCTTTCCTCACCCATTCTGTTTAAGTGACCATACCACCTGAGATTAGCTCTGCTAACACATTCCTGGATGCTGATAATGTCAAGTTCTTTTATAATATCCTCATTTTTAATATGATATTGCCATTGATGCCATCTGTTCACGCCTCTAATCTTTCTCAGGACTCTCATATCTGCGGTCTCTAGTCTTTGGTCAAGTGTTTTACTTCTGACCCAGCTCTCAGATCCATAAGTTAAAATTGGTTTGAACACAGTCTTGTATACAGCTAATTTAGTGTTCCGACTAATTTCTTTCTTATTCCATATAAATTTATTCAGTTAACTTCCTATCATACCAGCCTTGTTGATTCTGTTGTCTATTTCAATATTTAATTTACCATCTTCACTAAAAATCGTGCCTAAGTAGCTGAAATGTTTTACTTGTTTCACAGGTTTCTCCGTTCAAAACGCAGTTGACATTTTCAATGATTCTGCCTATTTTCATTGTTTTTGTCTTTTTATTGCTGATCTTCATACCATATCTATTACAACAGTTATTCAATTTAGTCAGGGAATCTTGCAGATTTAGAGTGCATTTATTTAGAAGTATAACATCATCTACATAAAGCAAAGAGCTGATAGTAACATCTCCAATATTAATATCAGGTTTAATACCACTTTCCTTCATAATCTGATCCATATAGATAATGAATAACAGAGGGGATAATGTACATTCTTGTCTCACACGAGATTTAAGATTAAACCATCCTCCTGTACATCCTTCAATTCTAACTGCCGACTTGCAACTCAAATACAGACTAAGTATTGCTTGATATAATTCCCCATTGACACCATATAACTGTAGCATTTTGAATAGCTTCTCTCTTGGTGCCTTGTCATGTGCCTTTTCCAGATCGACAAAACTTAAATATAGATCTTTGTTATATTCCCATGATTTCTCAACTATTTGTCATAAAGTGAATATCTGATCCTGACAGTTTCTATTTGGCGTGAATCCAGCTTGTTCTTCCCCAAGCTTTTCTTCCACAGTTCTTCTCAACCATTTCTCAAGTATACCTGCATAAGTCTTACCAGGAACATTCAGCAGGGAAAGTACTATTAGAGTACCCCATTTATAAAAAGGGGTACTCTAATAGTACCCCTTTTTATAAATGGGGTACTATTAGAGCTCTACTCCAATCATCGGGGAAATTGTCCCCATGATTTGACTTTTTAATACCTCCATATTTCAGCATTTCTGGTCGAATATTATCTACTCCTACTGCCTTTCCACATTTCAAGCCTTTGATGGCTTTTTCTACTTCAAGTATGGATATGTATTCCTGACTGTATGCTTGTGGAGTGTTTTTTGATCACTGCGCTATCACTGCTTGTTTCATTTAGCGATTTTTCGAAGTAATTACGCCATACTTCAAGGATATCTTTTTGTCCAATTTTCATATCACCTTTATCATCTCTAATTCCTTTTACTACACTCTTTCCTCCATTTCTGAGCTTCTTCAACAACCTCCAGAATATTTTGCCACCTTCTTGATATTTATTTTCTATGCTCTTACCAAAGTCTTCCCATGACTTTTGTTTGGCTAGTTTTACACATTGTTTAGTTTTCTTGCATTTGTTTCTGTATTCTCTAAGAGTACTAGCTGACTTATTTGCCAGAAACTTTTGATATGCTTTCTTCTTTTCCTTCACTGCTTCTTTAACTTCCTGCATCCACCATGGAGTTCTGATTTTTCTATCCTAGCAGACAACCTCACCACATGCCTCTCTAGCTGAATCAATCAGGGTTTTCTTCAAGGCTTGCCACTGAATCTCCGAGGTTTGGTTCCTGTTCTCAAACTCTTTCATTTTTTCTTCAATAATCTTTGTGTATTTTAGTCTACAGTTCACATCTAAAAGCTACTCAACTTTTATTCGCTTTAAAACTTTCTTACATGTTATTCTTTTCAATATGAAATTCAATTTTATCCTGCTGAAGACTAAATAGTGATCACTTTCAATTTCAAATCCTCTGTACACTCTGGTGTCCTGCACCAGGGAGAAAACATCACTATCAACAATAACATAGTCAATGAGACTTTTCTTATTCCTTTTGTCTTCTCTCCATGTGAATTTGTGCACATTTTTATGTTGGAACATGGTGTTAGTAATAACCAGTCCAAGTCCTGAGCAGAAATGCAACAGGTATTTGCCATTATTATTAGCTTTGCTCTTTTCTTCAAATTTTCCCAAAATATTTTTGTATGTCTGACAATAATTTCCTACTCTGTTATTTAGATCCCCAACAAGGACCAACTTTTCCTTTTTTCATTGTGTCAGTTGCTTTCTCTAAAGCATCAAAAAATCCTCCATTTCTACCTTAGTAGAACCTTCTGTGGGACCATAGGCACAAACAAGTATCATTGTCCAGTTCCCCATTCTCATATTTGCCCACATTACTTGAGACTGACTGCCATTCAAGATTAGCCTTGTATTTAGTGTTGAATACTATGGCTACTAATTCTTTTCCTTGATTGTCATTGCCTGAATATAATATTTTGTATTTATTGCTCAGAAAGATCTCACCAGTTTTTGTCTTTTTTGTTTCAGCCACCCCTATTATGTCTACTTATCGAATTCCTCAGCTAGCTCCATTTCTTTGCCATTCAGGCTTCTTATGTTGATAGTACCGATCTTTAACTCTGGTGATGTTGAATTTGGGTGTGGTTTCAGATTTGTTCCAGTAGCTGATTTTTTTGCTGTTTGCTCTGGTTTTCTGGCAAAAACAACGGGGGCCTTGTTTATTCGGGCAACACCCCAGCCGGTATGAAATTGTCATGTTGTACCAGCATTTTGTATTTTGGTTTCATTGAATTTATTTTTTGTTTAATGGCATTTTTATATTAAGTAGTTATTTTTTCATAATTGCCGCGTGCCACGGCAAAGAGCTCTGCAGGCCATGCGTTGAAGACCCCTGCTCTAGAACCAGGTTTCTGGATTATCTAAAAATAATAGATATTATTATTATTAAGAGAGACCTCCAGGGAGTCAGTAACTCATCGAATGAGACCATACTATTCTATTCACACGAGCTGTCATATCTGTTCTTGAATTCATTGACGTTGCTTGCATACACAACATCCAACAGCAATCCATTCCAATCATGCACTACTCTATTAGAGAAAAAATCTAGCACTTACCCCCTTCTTTATACCATTCATTCTCATCTTCCATGGACCCTACAGTCCTTTTCCCACTCCCCATAAAATGAAATATTCTGTCTACTGAAATTCTGTATAACTCTTTCAGAAGTTTGTAAATCTTAATCATATCACCCCTCCTTCTCCTTTTTGCTAGTGCCTGCAGCCTACAAATTTTTGATCTGTCTTCATAATCTGTATTCCACAATCCTAATATCATTCTGATACTCTCCTTTGCACTCTCTCCACTGTATCAGAATCACCACAGAAACCAGGAGACCAAGACCTGCGTGCAGTAGTCCAAATGAGGTCTTATCAAGGCATTGTAAAGAGGCAAAATGACTTTCTTATCTTTACATGTCAAGATTCATTTCAGCATTGCTATTATTCTCTGACTTGTGTTTACAATTTTTCTATATGACCCTTGAACTTCAACTTCCTGTCTACTAAAGCTCCAAGATCCCTAGTCTTGTCATTTTCTTCAAGCAAAATCCCACCAATATAATAAAACATTGGATATCTAATCATGCAGAAGTGAATGACTTTACATTTACTGACATTTAACTGACATCCATTTTCCCATGCCCACAGTTACAGCTTATCCAATTCATTCTACAAGTACTGCATCAGCAGCATTCCTAATTATCCTACCTATCTTTGCATCATCATCATCAGCAAATAGCCGTATGTCACTTGTCAAATGCTTCCCAGTTTCATTAATGTACAGATTGAATAACAGTGGACCAAGCACTGATCCTTGAGGTATACACCATTTGTTACCTTGAAACTTGCAGATTCACATCCCCCATATACCACTTTTTGATATCTGTCAGCCATCCTCTTATCCATGCCAATAATTTATAATCCAGCCCCATGCAACAGTATTCCATTCTGTATTCTGTCAAAAACCTTAACAAAATCACAGTGACTTGTATCCATTTCCCTTGTCTAAATCAGTGGTAACATTATTACAGAACATTAGCAAATTGCTAAAGCATGCATGGTTAGGAATTTAGGGAGACACAACACACGTGTTAAAATAATTACCTTACTTAATATTAGGAAAGTAACACTTGACGTTTCGACCTCTGTATTGAGTTCATCATCAGAAAAATACATATTTATAAGAAACAAACTAAGTGCTACTGCACTTTACAAAGATAAAATTAATCTAAGCTGCTTATTAATCTTTTATCTAGCCTGACCTGTAGTGGGAAAAGAAAAAAAAATTAACAAGCCTCACTCAACGACCAAGATTTATTAGTCAGCTTTGACATAACTGCCCTTTTCACCAATGTCCCGATCAATGATACTATTATTCTCAGAACAGATTTCTGCCTACCATCGTGTCCCTCTTTGCCCACATTCTCTGCTCCTGGTATTTCTGTGGCAAAACAGTTTTTACCTACAAAAAGAAGGTACAGCCATAGGCTCACTACTTTCCCCTCCAATAGCTAACTTTTACATGGAAGACTATGAGCAATGAGCTCTAGATTCAGCCAACCTAAAGCCAAAAGTCTGGCTCAGATATGTCGATATTTTCACCATTTGGCCCCATGACCACAAAACATTAAATACATTCCTTAGCCACCTGAACAAACAACACAAACATATCCAATTCGCCATTGAAATCGAAAACAACAACTCTCTTGCTTTTCTAGACATGCTTGTCACAGATCTTCCCTCAGGCTATCTCTCCTTCTCGGTCTACCACAAACCTACATACACAAAACTTCATACCACCACCCAACACAAAAAATAGGAGTCATAAGCACATTCAGACACAGAGCACTAACTATTTGCTCGAATGAACAAGCTCTAAACCAAGAATTTGAAATCATTAACCATACATTTGTAAAAAATGGCTACAATAAAAAAACAGTTCACAAGCTCTTCCATAAAAATACCACTAAAATCAAAAAAGATTATATGAATTCCATAACCATACCATATGTTAGAGGCAATTCAGAAAAAATAGACAGAACACTACATAAATACAACATCAAGACTACCTTCTAACCCCTGACAAAATTAAGAAATTTACTCAGTTCTTTCAAAGATCTTCTTCCACACAGGGGGGTTTACAAAATCCAATGTACATGTAACCTACCCTACATAGGGGAAACAGGACGCACTATCCGAGTCAGAAAAGACAAACACAAACGACACATTAAATACCTTCATTATGGAAAAACAAGCCTATTAGACCATGCACTCCAAACATACCGTAGAATTGACTGGAAAGGCACTAAGTCCCTGCACCACACCAAAACCTGGTTTGAGAGAAAATTTAAAGAAGCCTGTGAAATGCTAAAACACAATCTTAACCTGAACAAAAATGACAGACTAATCATTCCAAGAATGTGGAGGACTCATCTGCAATTCTTATAGCAACTGGAACAAGTCCAAAAGGAAATCTCAATACGAGAAGACTAGAAATGTTTAATGTAGTTCTGTTTTTAATTTTTTTTTTTAAACTTTATTTTATTTTATTTTTTTTTATTGATATTATTAATTTTTTTTTCTTTTCCCACTAGGTTAGGCTAGATAAAAGATTAATAAGCAGCTTAGATTAATTTTATCTTTGTAAAGTGCAGTAGCACATAGTTTGTTTCTTATACATATGCATTTTTCTGATGATGACCCCAATACAGAAGTCGAAACGTCAAATGTTACTTTCCTAATATTAAGTAAAGTAATTATTTTAACACTTGTGCTGTGTCTTTCTCTAAATTCCTAACCATGAATGCTGACCACCGTGTAACCTTAAAAGAAAGAATTGCTAAAGCATGACCTTCCCTTAGTAAACCCATGCTGTTCACTGCAAAGTAGAGATTTTCTGTCAACCCATTTCAGAATGTGAGCCATAACCAACTTTTCCAAAATCTTCACCACCACTCCTGAGATATTGATTGGTTGATAGTTGGATACATTGGTCTTTGCACCACTCCTGTTTTTCATTCCACTCCTGTGGAATCTACCTTGTTCTAAGACCCAAATTATATAGCCTGGTCAAAGGAATAGCCAGTTAAATAAATAAATTCCGTGTGATGATACCACGTTCCCCCTTCATACGGGAGTTCACTGTACCATCTAGTCCCCCCAAATTGTATCCGGGCTCTGGAACTGGCATAGGCTGATGAATCAGTCCTATGGTTGGGTCAGTATTCCTGACTGTAATCCGTGTGTGTCCTCAGACCGGTTTGCCTGCATGCAGGACGAAAAACACCAGATAAACTGGTGGGAAAAAACACTGCTGCCCATGCCCAAGACCAGCTAACTTGGCTATGGCTGAGGAAGATCCTTCAGCTCCTCGCGTCATTGATGGGAATCGAAGCTAGGACACTCCTTCCCTTGGCATATGGTTGCGAAGTGCAAAGCCACTATGCTAACCGCACGGACAATAGCCAGTTCATCTGAACACGCTTTCTTGCATCCATGCTGATATCCCATCAGTTCCTATTGCACAATTTGTATTCAGTTTGTGCAACAGCTCTTGTACTTCCTCCTCATCCAAATGAGTTTCCTCATATGTCAAAGAGGTGACAGTGAGTTCAGTATTGCATATACCAAGTTGATAGCTTTTAGTAAAATGGCTGCTCATTAGTTGAACAATCACTTCTGCATTCAGTAGTGTTATTCTTTCAGATTCATTCTTCCTTTTACTTGCAGCATAACGATAGAATTCTTTTGGGATGTCTTTAACTTGCAGAGCCACCTTTCATACTTAGATTTAGCTTTCCATACAACACTCATGACTCTTCTGGCCTGTTGCTTATAATTATCGTAACTGACATCTTCCTTATGCACACAATATTCCTTCCGCATTATCTTTTTTTTAACAAATCTCTTGCTTAATTTGATTACACATCCATTTTAGTGCTACTCTATTTATTTTTAGAACTCTAGGGATGCATTCTGATATCGCATCGTTTAAGTATATTTTAAACACTTTCCACGCACTGTCGATATTCTCCCCATCCAATAACTGAAACCATGGCACAGAACTCAGCATACCTCTCAGGTGGTCATAATTTCCTGCTTTTTAGTTCAGCATGTAATCTTTTCTGAATGGAACATTCATAAACTTAGCCACTTCTCAAGTGAGTATTGCATGATCAGTGTCACCAACCAGAGGCAGAATAGTTAAGTCTTTAACTGAAATTCCTTCTGACACTATAATCAAATCTTACACTCTTTGATCTCGAGTTTCTTCTGTCACATGTTGCTTAAGGAAGATGTCTTGCAACAACAGTTTCTTTCTTCTCATGCAATTTCATAGCTACCCAATCAATGTTCAGATAATTAAAGTTTCCCCATTAGATTACTCTTTACACACCCATCATATTTATTTGTTGATGCATTTCTTCATCTCTAGCAACTGATCTACCAGGTAACCGTGTATTTAATCTTGTTAAATTCGGTCTCATACCAGATGGCTTCGAACTCACTACCACATAAAAAATTAATACTATTGCATTCATAGGTCTCAAGTCTAACACTGGATTCAAGACATTTGATATTATCATTAGCAGCATGCCCTCCCCCTCCTCTCCTATCCTGTCTATCCTTCCTAAAAATATTGTATTCTTTGCTTAAACTATACTCCTTTTTTTCTGATACTCCTAGCATTTATTTAGAGACATGATAAATTACTTGCATGCTCTTTTGCATACACTTGTCTGTGGTCTGCATGACACAATTCAACAACTTGGAGATTTCTATTCTTATCTAGTTCCTTACTTATGCAGACATCATTGTCTGCTTGATAGGTCCGAACCAGAACAACACAGAATCGTTCTTCATGCTCATTTCCATAATAATACCCTTTCCCATCATTAATACAGTTACCTTTAGTTGTTGCTCTTACACACAGCTTCTCACAACTCCTCCCATTAGAATTCAGTTTCCCTGACTCTCTGTGTTCGGTCTTATATCAATTAATAATTTTTCAAGACTCCTGATACCAAATGCATTCAAGTGTAGGCTGTCCCTCTTATACAAATCCAATCTTCCGTCAAACTCACTCCACACATCCATTCCTTCTACACAGCCTACGCATCAAATCATTTGCTATCATAGCCCTTCTTTAAATTAAAGATGCCAAGAAATTATATTCTTCATTTCATCCTATATCCAAGTGTAAGCAAACAAAGTTTGTGCATGAAGTTACTTCATGACTGGGCTACTTGTATATAGAGACTAATGACTTCACATCAATTGCTTTAGTATCCCATAACTTCACATGCAAACTTTGTTTTCTTACACTTGGATATAGGATGAAACCAAGAATATAATTTCTTGGCATCTTTAATTTGTAGTATAACCGACTGAAAAAACTTTCAATATGCTAATCCAGAGTATTTCAGTAATAAGGTGTGACACCTTTTGGCTACTTGGATATGGGAATATTACTTCTGCATTACTCCAACCTTGGTATCACTTCTGGGTCTGAGTAGTGGCCCTTCCCATAATGCATAGCATTATACATGTCTTAAGGATATGTGCATTGCATTATGGGATACTAAGGCAATTGATGTGAAGTCATTAGCCTCTTTATACAAGCAGCCCAGTTGTGAAGTGACTTCACACACAAACTTTGTTTGCTTACCCTTGGATACAGGATTAAACCAAGAATATAATTTCTTGTCATCTTTAAAGTGTAAAATTATGCGTTTTCTTATATATCCTTATCCTGGATTTTATTTGCACCTTTTGTAATCGGGGGTATTTTTTAATATCGTCACTTAATCTTACACGTTCCTCTTTTTATACTCTAGATTCCTACCTTCTGTATTCTGTACTCCTTCTACCTGAGAGCAATGGAAAAATTTATTTAAATTTTATGACTGCACCATCCATGCCTCAATAAGGTGCATGAAATATAGTACTTCCAGTAGGTTATTAAATCTTCCACAACAAAATTCTCTTAATCGTCCCCAAGTTATCAGTTTGCTTTGCAGTCCTGGCCCTTTCTCACTTACTATTTATATCACTGTTTCCTGCTTAGGTTTGTTTTTTTTTATTTAAAATCAATGCATTGCAACTAAAATAAGATCAGGCAAAAACTTCGTTAAAATACAACATGGGATTTAATGGTCATCAAACAGGCATATAATATACACTATAAAACAGAGAGTGATCCTCTGTAATTCAAAAAAAGAAACTCTAAAGACAAACTTGTATATATCTCTACTTCAAATTAATACAAGGCACACATCATGTTATCTATCTAGCTCATAGAGTTATCGTTTATAAACTACTTAATATTTGCATATATCTCTCTTTAATTAATACAAGGCACACATTATGTTATCTATCTGGCTCAAAGAAATTTTCACTTAACAAACAACTTAATACTTGAACAATCAGCGTTAAGGATATGTTACGAATAGTATAACATATTACAAACTTAAAATTTCATACAAGATTACATATAGGCGTTAATTTAAAATTCATAACCCAAAATACTTCCTAGGAATTAGCTATACTCTTTCTCAGATGCAACTACCAAAGCTATATTCATTCTTAAATGCAATCATCAAATTTCAGACAGAGCAAGTCTCTCAAGGTTATTCTAGCTATTCACGTCCCTATACATGCAATTTTTCCGATTTCTACAACCTATTCTTATAGCTTCGCACAGTCAAAACAATAATTTAACTCACATGGGCTGTATTCTGTTGGGTTGCACTCTCAGATCCCATTGGCTGCGACTTCCTATATTTTCTTTTCTTCGTCTCGCATTTTCTCCTCCTTCAGATCTTTGGGATACTGGCCGTTCATCGGGTTGTCTCATGGGATGTGGATGACGATTTATCGGCGTGTTGATACACCGGCGAAGGGTCACGAATTGTCAGGGTCTTCACGGACTTAGATAAGCGGAACAGCTCATAGACAAGTTTGGCAGTACCTCAGCTGATTCGTCCCCTGGTCATCTACGCTTCTGGGCTGAATGACGGCTCGCGGCATGGCTTCCTTCCTTGACACATCAGGACATCACCCTCAGGCCTTTCTACCACATCGTCTCCTTGTATGCTCGTTTCTTCTCTGTGCCAGAAAAAAACTCCTCGTGTCTCTGGAAGTCCCATCTTATATTTCATCAGTTTCGAGACCCTGAGTTCAGTTTTCTAAACCCCATGCACTTACGCGAACCCCTTACATTGTCATATGATTCCTGGTTTCTGGAACCTTCGACAAGCCCTTTCTTCTCCATCTTCATGTTCTAATCTCATTAAGTCAGTCAGCGAAACATCCGTTTGAATTTTGCTGCCCCCTTTTTGCATTGACCTTGAGGTCACTTAGGGTTGAACTCGTAAACAAACTTTCAAATGCCGTTCCGACTGTAGAGTGTTTCCCTTAGCCTTGAAAGTTTTGCATCTTTTGTTCAAAGAGATAGCTAATTCCCGTTGGGCTGTACATATGTTACATACAATACAAAATGTTAAGAGAAAAGACTATTTACAGGTGTTCTGGGTTCTGCCTAACTGTAAAAACTCGATGCATTCGTTATACAAAATTTATTCTTGTTGCATCGAATTTTTACAAAAGTATAACCAAGTGAAAAAAATTTTCAACTTCGATAGCCCTTCTTCTTAATTCAGTTTTATCATAGTAAGGTAATAAACTAACTATTTTCACCTTCTCACTTTTCACTTTCACCTATTCCAACAACCCTTTCATGTCCTCTTTCATACTGAACTTATCACTAGTTAAGTCATTAGTACATACTACAGTTATGATCTCATTTACTTTACTTTTCTGTTTTGAATTGTTTGCATTATATTTTTAATTTTTGCACCAGGAAAACTTGACTTGATAACCAATGGCATGCTTTATGATAGCTTTTACCCGATAGTCACCATACCAAATAACATCCTTCTTTTTATAATCAAATTTACTTACCAGATATTTGTTATTATGCACTAAATTACCTGATTCCATGGTTTGTTTTCCATTTTGCTGCCGAACTTTTTTATTCTTCGTGTGTTTCTTTAAACGCTGCTCGACTTTCTGTAGTTCCCTCACTGTCTGTCTAATAATCTGCTTTAGTCTAGCAATCTCAGATGTTAAATTATTTTCACTATCCTCTTTAGTGGAGAAAATCTTCTTGTTCGCTACTTCGCTGTTCTTGTTAACATTTCATTTCTTCTGCATTTTTGGTGCCATTTTACATCTGTATTTAATATTAAAATATTACAATAAAAATATGTTATAAAGACACTAAGCACTCTAAAAACACTAAAATCTACTCTAATATACTTTAAAACTAATTTTCTAAGTAAAAAACACAGTCTTGTTCTTCTTCTTCAGCTTCTCCCACTTAAGTGGGGTCACTGTTGATAATGAGTCTCCTCCACACCTTCCTGTCTTGGGCTGTCACGACATCCAAGTTCTTCATCCTCAAGTCTCTTCTACCAGCTTCCGCCTTCCTTGCACATCCATCTGCATGACCCTTCTTCCCACATATTCGTCCTCCCTCCTCATCACATGACCAAACCATCTCAACCTTGCCTCCTGTATTTTCGCTCCTAAGTTCGCAACAAAACGAAGTTATATTGTGAGCGGTCAGCGTAATTTAATACTAATGTAAAATTTGTGATTTTATCTGTTTTACTGTTTTTTTACTTAGGAAATAGGCCTGGAACTCTTTTTCCAGAATACTCTTGAATTCCTTTATCACATTATGCTGGATATCAGTGATGTCAGAAAATCTTCGTCCTTTTAGCACAGTCTTTAATTTTGGAAACAGTCAGAAATCACAGGGAGCTAAGTCAGGCGAATAAGCAGGATGACTTAATTTGGTAATTAATTTTTTGGCCAGAAACTCTCTCACAATGAGCACACTATGGCTTGGCGCATTGTCGTGATGGGTGATCCACTTGTCAGGTCTTTTTCTCTGAACAGAATCTCATAATCTTTTCAGCACCTCTAAATAGCATTGTAGGTTGATCATTTGTCCCTGTTCTATGAATTCATAATGGACTATCCCCCTTGTGATCAAAGAAGCACACTAGCATGGTCTTGAACTGCGAACATGACGTGTGTGTTTTTTTTAGATGTAGCGAACTCAGGGTTTTCCACTGCATGCTCTGCATTTTGTTTTGGGATCGTACTGGAAGCACCAGGTTTTGTCACCTATAATTACTCTTGGAAATGTGCTTATTTGCAGAAAGATCAGTCACAATTTGAAGCTGCTGCTACTTGTCTGTCAAGATCCGAGACACAAACTTCATAGAAATCTTTTGCATACCCAATTCTTCAGTTAAAATTACCCTGACTGTTTCTCAATTCATCAACCATTAATTGCACACTTAATTGTCTGTTAGACCATACCAAATCTCACATTCTGTTCACATTTGCATCCGTCATTTTTGTTTTTGGCTGCCCACTTCTGGGATTGTCGTTCTCATCTTCTCGTCCACCTTTGAATCTCTTATGCCACTCAAAGACACTTGACATTTTCAGAGCATCCACACCATATGCCACTTTCAACGGCTCCAATGTTTCGGTAGCAGTTTTTGCCGATTTTCAACAAAATTTGATGTTAGCACTCTGCTCCAAATTTTGATCACACATTTTTACTCCCAAGTTTACACGCAGATCTCTATTGTTTCTGAAATAGCCAACTAGCAAATGTCTCTATCGGCTTGAGGTTTATGCACGCATTAGTTAAAATATGTACAAAGACAAATTACTCATGTGACTCCATACAAATCATCACACTGGCGACACTATGCAGCCATTCCAGGAATTAAAAAATTAAAAAACAGTTATTTAATTCATAACAGGAATTAAATTGTCACACCATATATATATTGTTTTAAAAAAAAATAATAATTATTAAAAAATTAAAAAAAAAAACCTTAACCCCCAACTGATGGTACAAATGCGCTATAAGTTATAAGTTTACGACCTTTAGTGTGTGTGTGAGAGAGAGAGAGAGAGAATGACATTAAACATCTTATTAAAAATGTGAGTCTTAAAATAATGCTGCACTTAATAATTCATGCTATTAATTCATAGTACTTCAGTCAAATCTGAAATAGTAATAATAATAATAAAGAATTATAGAAACTTCCTGACTAGAAAAGCATGTGCCTGTGGTGTTGTAAAAAAAAAATCATGCTTTTATTTTCTATCCCACCAAGTAAAAATCTCCATTTAGCAGTCAACAAGATAAATTTCCTTCTAAATCTAGTATGCAATTTAATAATAATATTCAAATAAATTTCAACACATAATTACTAAATGTCAGTGCAAAAGTCAATATTGTAAATAAATTAAAAAAAAAAAAAAAATTACAAAGGCTTCCAGAATGTGGCTTAGCACTAACTTTGCATTGGTTTCTGTTACCTTTAACAGATTCAATTTTAGTGATGTGCATATTTTGTTGTGTAATCATGGAACTAAAAGATGTTCCACTAAAGATCGTATAGCCAATTTTCAGTTACTACCACTATGAGGAAATTCTATTTATTGATTCAAATGTATTTATTTAAAATTTTTAAAAAACAGAATGACTAATAAAGTATCATATTGTTTTCTATAGAATCTTTTTAAAAATGAAGTTATCAGAAAAATAATTTGACATCATTCATGTTTAAGACTGTGTAAACAAAACCAATTTGTGATAGTCGTGTAGGACAGGAGATGAAGGATTATCAAAAAAAAAGGTATTTGAAGAAAAAAAACAGCAAAGAAAAGAGTCATTGGTAGACTGGCACAATTAAAAGTACTTTAGAATACAGAAAAGAGCTTATCAAATCAGAAAAAGGCAGTAACACCAATTTTGAAGAAAGTTGTGATAGGAAACTAATAATGAAATGTTAATCATGTTGGACTCATATTTGTTACACAGCTTCAAAGTATACATTAAAATGAATACACTCTCACAAAATTTCATTCTGAGTAAAACTTGGTAATACATTTTGTATGTTTGAAATTATCATTGGAAGCATTGTTTTTATTTATTGTATTTTATTTTATTTCTACCTGTTGATTATAAAGCAGTTAAACTATTCTATAAATGAAATTTAAAATTGTCTTGCAATCACTGTGGTAATACTTTCAATATATATATTTTTTTTTAGCATTTCTTCTTTATGGTACAAGATACAGGTACCTGGTTGGAAATTGGTACTTCCATCAGTCATTATGTGATTATTATGACTACAATAGTTTTCGTCATGGTATTACATGGAGTTGCTTGGATACTTACATCATGTTCCCTTACATGTTCTGTACCACGCCTGAAACGTCATTTGCATTAACATTTGAAGATCCTTATATTATTTTATGTGTATATCTCATACAATATCAATAAAATGAAATGTTAATGTTTTACCAGTTTTTCTATGTTTAAATCATCATTAAGATGAAGAAAGATTGACTGATATTGTATGAGTTATACATCAGAGGAATTATATTTATTTTAAAACTTTTAAAAAATTCCTAATTTAATAAGTTAAAATAAGTGCATCAAGTAAAATTGCATGAGGTTGTATCTGATGGAGATAGTAAGTATCTTGAATTAAAAAAAAAAGGTTCCACATTTGATTGGTCCTTTTATGAATCAAAAATCTTTAAGACTTTAAAGATTTTTCTTTAAAGTATATACTGTAGCATATACATACACAATATGCAGTGGATACATATGCATTTATTCAAAATGTTTATTCAAAAATATATACATTTATTCTTTAGATATTCTAAAATTTTATCCCATTGTTTATCATGGAAAACAACTGTCATTTCTAATCTGAAGGAAATATAAATCTGTACAATGAATTAATCCTTTGATTTCCTGAAAAAAATTTAAGAGAATTATTAACTCGTGGTAGATTTAGCAGTTCAACAGTTTGCCACTTTTTTCTTGAAATCTCACTGGACATCTTTAGGAAGACTTTATCAAATGTAATTGTGCCCAGATTTGGTCACCTTGTTTTCAGAAGGATGAAGAGGTCCAAAAGGTTGGAAAGGGTCCAAAGGCGACTGACTAAGGTAGTTTCTGACCTCTGGAATGTCGAGTATGAGGAAAGATTGAAAAGATGTAATTTGCAGAGTCTAGTGGAGAGAAGGAAGAGGGGAGATATGATAGAGACCTACAAGTTGGTAAGGGGTTGGTTGTTATAGGATCAATGGTGGAGAAGTTGTACAGAGAATAGTGGGAGATCAGGGGAGAACCAGAGGTCATGCCTGGAAACTGTATAAAGAGGGTGTGAGTAGGGGAGTGAGAGGCAGGTTTTTTTCGTGCAGAGTTGTGAATGATTGGAATGCCTTGCCTGAGAGTGTGGTGTCTGCAAGGAGTTTGAATGTGTTTAAGACCCGGTATGATGAGATGTGTGTGAGATAAAAGGACCTCCTAGATGAGTCTTTGACTCCATGAGGTCTTGTTTAATAATAATAATAATAATAAAGTAAGGTTTACTATTCATGAGTTTTAAAGTAACAGAAGGATAGGATTGTGTGATTATAACTGTTCTACCAGATATGCTATATGATGGCATGCCAAAAATATGTGCTGCTGAAATGTCACCTTCATATTTTAGAGGGTTTGATATCCCATCATTTTCCTGCAAAAGAGATCTGGATTTAAATCCTGACTGTGATGGGAGTCATTTTCAGGTAAAACCAAGCTAGCTACTCACAATCAAGGTTCTTTAAAATCAGGCAGAGGATATATTCTGCTAATTGACGAAATGTACAAATACTTTCAAGCCTTTGTTGCCTTGGAAATCTACTTGAAAAGTAAACTAATAACCGATTGGAATATCTGTCACATAATGTAGTAGTACGTTTTGAGCTGTTTTTTTTTTTGCAATTAGACCAATAAAGCTTTCTGTTTGTGATATTTAGAAGTTACAAAGACAAGAAACTGCTAAAAATGAAGTTTTTAGCAGTTTCTTGCACAGAACTGTCAAAATCTTTCTGTAAAGTGAGGGCTGTAATTTAATAAGTTTGAATTATATATTTGTAAATATAAGAATCATGAACATATTAAGATAAATATTTATCATTAATAAATAACCATCAGATATAGTAAATTCAGAATAAATTTACAAAGACATACTTTAACATGATAGTAAAAAAAATAAATAAATAAATAAAAAATTATGACTACATATGGAATTCTTCACTTGCTAAATTTCATAAGAACTTCTTTTCAAAATTTAAAAAGTTTAGAACCAAGATAATGGAGATTATGTAAAGTGTTAATACAAAAGAAATACTAGATTATTCATCAAACTTGATCAGCATGTTTCATGAGTATTTTGTGAATTATATTTTTCATGGATCACTTCATGTGTTGCCTAAAGTTTTTAGAGAGTTCCTCTACCTTTCCCAAAGAGGTTATCTGTTTTATTTTAGTCCTAAAATAAAGCTGTTCTTTCACTGGTAATGTAGCCTATTTTGCATATTTAATTAATACAACAACTCATTGGTCATACAATTTTTTCCATATCCAATAAAGCTTGGAAGCTTTTAGTGTGTGTGGTGACCATTATATGGAAGCAAATAGATATCATAGTGAATTTTTTTAGGATAAGGGAGTTCCAAAATTTTTGAAATGCTAAACCATATTTCTGATGTTTCTCTCAAGACAGAAAAAATCTTAATGATAGGATGACCATTTTCAAAATATTGAAAAACTGGTATGAAACAATAAGAGGTAATAATTTGAGTCTTAAAATTATAACAGGAAGCTACAATAAATGAGAGTTTCAGCATGAATAAAATTTTGTATAGATTGTAATAAATAACTGTATATATACCACTTTTAAGAGTTTAAGAAATATGCAGAAAGATCAGTGATATCTAGAAAAATATGAATCTTTCAACTTACCTGAAAATTATTTTTGCACATTTTTCAAATCTGGAAATGTGGCTATAATTCATGTTTAAGTGTTTACCATTATGGTTAAATGCAATTTTTATTTACACATTTATTGGATGAGTCAGGAAGAGAGCCTATAGCAGAGGCTGAGTAAAAAACTTCACAACAATATCGGTCAGATATTAAAATGTTGCAGAGTTATGGCTGCTTGGTTTTAAAATAGTAAAATAAAAATACGCAAATACCTACTTACTAAAGTGTTTATTCGAGAATTTACAGGTTTTATATATATATATATATATATGTTCTCAAAAATACCACCTTAAGCCTCATCAATATGCAGTATTTTTTCTGTGTCAAGCATATGGCTTTTCATCCAGAAATTAAAACTGAAAGTTGCCTACTTGTTGTAGCCAGCCATAGTAGTTTATTGTTATATTTTTATTATTTAATTTATTATCTTCTCCTTGCATTTCTAATGCCAATATGTATATTTATGGAATTTCTGATGGAAATGGGGTTATGGTTGTTAATTCATATCAGAGAAGTCTTCCAAACAAGTTAAAGCATTTTTAGCAAAGTTTTCGAGAAACTTTCAGAAAGCAGAACATTTTTTAACATTTGTATTTTATTTTACTGTGTAATTCTAGGGATCACCTAAGGTCAAAGCTAGATGATTGGGAGGACATCTCTTCTCTATATAGCCTTTAAGGAATGTCAAGAACCAACTGGGGTCTCTAATCCAATGTCCAGTCTCCACCTTCTCATGGTATATCATGTGATTACATAAATAACATAGAAAACATTGATTGATTCAGTCAGAGAGGCATGTGATGTTGTTGTTCAGGATGTAAAAATCTAAACTTTACGGTGTTCTCAAGAAGATAGAGAGATGGTTTTATTATTATTATTATTATTTGACACCTCCAGGGAGTCCAAAGACTCATCGAGGGAGAGTGTGCCAACAGCATCTAACGATTGGTCTCCGTCCAACTACTAACTGTGCTGAAGAACTGTAAAAACAAATTATTCGGGATGATAATGGCGACATAAGAACTGAAGATATAGATTTGGATGTCTGAAGTAATTATTTTGAAAGATTATAAATAAGATAAGCAGTTATAGAACAGAGGTCATATTAGAAAACATCCAGGAAGAATGGAATGAAGTGTGTGCGTGCTCCTCTTTCCATTCATTTTTCCTATATATCCTGATTTAATCTCATGCATAGACCCACACTTTGCCATGTAGGCAATCAAAACTAAAATCCTACAGAATAGGTTGGTTAATCCTTATTCCAGGAGTGTCTTATATCTGTAGCTGTGTGTGCGTGCATGCACTGGGCCAGTTTGCCTATTCTGAGGGATGAGAAACCTGAGTTTCAGATGAAGAAATCCTCTACCTCTGTATGAAACCGTCACTTTTAGTCAAAAGAGACCAGATGAAGGTTCTTCACATCGCGAATGAGAATTGAACCCATGTATTTCTGACCAAAGGGCTTTGTCTATACTGACTGAACTATCAAGGTTCACTTCATATATATATATATATATATGTAGAAAGTATTTTACCTTGGGTATAATAAATGTTTAAAATACCAAGCTATTTTAAACCTGGTTTTACTCCATTTTCCAAGTAAGCAAACAGACAAACAAGTCAAGTTTGCACCTGCAAGTAGTGTTGCAAATGTTGCACTACGTGCAGGATCAGCTAGACTTGCAACAATTGCAGGCACAAACTTGACTTGTTTGTCTGTTTGCTTACTTGGGAAATGGAGTAAAACCAGGTTTAAAATAGCTTGGTATTTTTAACACACACACACACATATATGAAACTTCTGGTAACAAAAGCCATCAGGAACCCAAAATGTAGAAAAGCAGGTGTAGATGATATTTAACCAGAAATGTTCAAACATGAAGGTATAAAAGTTTTACATCAGGTTATTACAGTGCATAATATAAGAAAGCCTGGTTAGATGGTTATAAGTCCAGATGATTTTATTAGAGCTCTTTTAGTGGAATGCATTGTGAATGCTGGAAGTATAAATAACTTCAAAGTTCATCATGTTGCTGGTTGAGTGGGACTTCCTTCCACAATGAGTTTATTGACTCCATGGAGGTTAGTGAATAATGATTCTTGGGCTGATTGGCTAATTTCTGCTCATACTGCACTTTTGCTCTCTTTACCAACCAAGTCACATTCCTGGTATTCTCTATATACTCCTCATTCAAGTGATTATTACCATTACTCATCTTGTGCTGTCTCTACAATGCCTTCTTCCAGTTTGCATGTATCTTCTTTTATTATTATTATTATTCAGGCCCCCATGGAGTCAAAAGACTCATCGTGGGAGGTCCTTCCTAAGAACATAAAGTCTGTCAAGACTCATCGAGGGGAGGTTCCCCCTAAGAAACACAAAGTCTATCATACCACTCCTTAAACTCATTGACCGTTCTCACCCTCACCACTCTATCAGGCAATGCATTCCACGGCTCAACCACCCTCCATGCAAAGAAACCACTCCTCACCCGCTTGCTCACAGTTTCCTTTCATAACTTCCAAGGATGTCCTCTTGTCATCACTCCTTCCCGCTGTTCAACCAAGTGAAAGAACTCCCCAGTGTCAACCCTGTAACCACCTCTCAACAGTTTAAAAGTCTCAATCATATCACCTCTCCTTCTTCTATCTGCCAAACTCTGCAGTCCACATTCCCTCAGCCGATTCTCATAACTATCCTTGTATAGTCCTGAGACCATCTTTGTATCTTTTCCACAGTTAATTTATCCCCTTCAAATCCTGGGGACTAAATCTGAGAACAATAATCCAAGTGTGGTCTGATCAGAGACTTATACTGCAGAGATAACCCTCTTATCTCTGCAGGTCAGTGTCCTTCTCATAATTGCAGCAGTCCTCTGTGTTACCTTCACCACCTTTGCAATATGTCCCCCTAAACTTCAGGTTTCTATCAGTCATCAACCCCAGATCTCTTGTTTAGAGAAAAAATTATTATTACCACCCCAAGACCTCATGGAGTCAAAGACTCATCTGGGAGATCCTTTCATCTCACACACACACACATATCTCATCATACTGTGTCTTAAACACACTCAAACTCCTTGCAGACACCACGCTCTCAGGCAAGGCAGTCCAATCATTCACAACTCTGCATGAAAAAAACCTGCCTCTCACTCCCCTACTCACACCCTCTTTATACAGTTTCCAGGGATGACCTCTGGTTCTCCCCTGATCTCTCACTATTCTCTGTAGAACTTCTCCACCACTGATCTTATAACAACCTCTTACCAACTTGTAGGTCTCTATCATATCTCCCCTCTTCCTTCTCTCCACTAGACTCTGCAAATTACATCTTCTCAATCTTTCCTCATACTCAACATTCCAGAGGTCAGAAACTACCTTAGTCAGTCGCCTTTGGACCCTTTCCAACATCTCTTCATCCTTCTGAAAACCCGATGACCAAATCTGGGCACAATAGTCCATGTGTGGCCTAATCAAAGCCTTATACAATGGAACAAGAATTTCCCTACTTTAGCATCTCATACTTAATGTCCAACATCTGGAATTTTGTAATTGGCTCAGTTCTACTTGATGATCGCATCAATGCATCTTGTTCTCTGAATGAAGAAATTCAGTTCATATGCATCAGTATCACCATCATTCTCAATTTGCTTGTATGGTCAGAAACAAATCTTTATGCCACTGTGCAAGTCTCTTTTCAACATCACTTCATTGTTAATGTGTAGTGTGATATCCTCTCAAGTTATTTCATTATCATTTATCTACAATTTCTTCACAACAAATTGCTGCTACTTTTAAATAACATACCTTTTGATCTTAACCAAATACTTTCTCTGCATTGAAAATGCATCTTACTTATTTCCTTACTTATTTAATTGAGTTGGTAGATTGATTGATTGGATAATTCACAAAATTGGCCACTGACTTCTGTACATATGTACCTTTACCCTTTCAGTTTTTCTTTTGTAATTATTTAACAGTATTAACTCACAATATCACAAAACAAATAAATATAATTAGCTGTATACAAGACAGTGTTCAAACCAATTTTAACTTATGGATCTGAGAGCTGAGTTAGAAATAAAACACATTCATTGATTTGAAGGAAAATTGTTGATAGGAAGTTAGTAACGATGTAATTTCTTCGTGTGGTACTATCATAATATCCTGTATATCCGTTGCTGGGACATGTCAGAAATTTGATGATGATGAAGACTGTTTTTAGAATTGCAGCTGCTCTCAGAAATCAGCCTGATTTAAATCATCATCATCAAATTCCTGCCATGTACCCTCAAGGGGAGTAGAGTGGTGCAGTGGAAGCATGCTGGGCCCATAACCCCACAGAGGATGCCCCACCTAAATAGGATGCTAGTCTTTCTTCAACATGTTTCTCTTAGTTTTATGTTGCCTTTATGTGTGTGTTACAAGTCTTATATTGTACTCCCTGATGATGATGATTCCTTAGAGACTGAAACAAAATGTTGGAAGAGTTAAATAGTATTTTAATCCTTTCTCAGTGTTCACTCTGTTAAGTCTCTAACAT
Source organism: Typopeltis vanoorti (assembly GCF_054136105.1). Taxonomy (NCBI): domain Eukaryota; kingdom Metazoa; phylum Arthropoda; class Arachnida; order Uropygi; family Thelyphonidae; genus Typopeltis; species Typopeltis vanoorti. Next base: position 96,733,335 of record NC_143566.1, read on the forward strand.
GGGTACTTTTAATATAACATGGTGATATAAATCACAGCAGATATTTTCTTTAATGTAATTTATGAATGATGTCGTTCTTATATGAAAGTATAACTTCAAATATCATCTTATATGTTGACATATGGAGTTCTTCACAGAACAAAATCTGAGATAGAATGGCTGGAGAAATGCCTTATGGGTGAGGGGAGAGAAAGCAGAGTATGAAAAAGAAAAAGAGGGAGAATAAAGAGTGAATTTTGTATTGTTGATTCCATGATAAGAGTAATTGAGAAGAATGGAATGAAATCATGTTTTGCTGAGTGCGAGAATAAGGATGTTAGAGATGCATTGAGGGGTAAGTTGAAGAAATGATAATTTTACTAATAATCTAACAAGTGACGAGTGTTGTATGCAAGAAGATATTAAAGAGTTGATGGTACAAGTGAAGAAGAAGAGTGAGAAAGTAAAAATTGTGTGTTGTGACAGCAAAATAGAGGCAAGCTGAAACAAACAGCTATGTACATATGATTCAGTGCTCAGGTTAAGCAGGAGGAATGGTATAGTTTGTGGATGTGTGGAATGCGTTTGATAGACAAAAGGACTCATATGGTTTGCATTTCAATAGATTTGGAGTTAGGTGAAAGTCATGAGAAAGTATTGTTTGGTGAAATTTTGGAAGTGTAGCATCAGGGAAACTGGAATGTTTGTGTGTTTTGGCAGGGGGGGGGGGTTGCAAATGAGTGTTGGTGCAGAAAACCTAGAGTTAAGTAAGTGGGAGAGTGATTGCATAATGCTGATATTACAGTTTGTGTATTAATGTCAGAAGTATTTTGGGATAAGGGAAAGAAATTTTTGGCATGGGTTAGTTCAACTTGGCCAAAGGTTATAGGCATAAGTGTTGATTGACAGTGGATGAGCAAGAAAGGGATAGAGCAAATTCTTATCTCACTCGCAAAGGGGACATGTGGTCAAACTCAACAGGATAAAAGGCTGCACTAAGTGAATTGTGTTTGATGGAAGCTCTTTTCGTGAAGGAATAAAGTTGCAAACTTGGAGTTCTTGTAATGTCTCAAAGACCTTTAAATGATTTCATGCTGGGAAGAATTACTGAAAAGCTTGAAGACTTCTAGACAATACTTGATGTGGTGTGAAAGTGGTACTACTTACCATCATGAGAATGCTCTTGAAAGGGATAGATATGGTTGTGCTAGGGTCTGGTGTGGGAAGGAATTATGCTTAGTGGACATACCGAGCTACAAGTGCTGGAAAAATGGATTATGATTGGTGAACGATATTGCAATGAAGTTCTTCAAAGTAATTTTCGATTGTTCTGTGGTACTGTAGGTGAAGAATTGATTTTTATGGATGACAATGTCACATCACATCACATCTTACACGAACAGTGGAGATACTTCTGGAAACCAATTGAGGATATTAATCGAATTGAGTGGCCAGCATGCTCCCCAGATATGAACCTCATAGAACACATTTGGAATGCAATAGGGAGACGTAGGGATGCTTGATATACCCCTTCAGAAAGCAAACAAGGCCTTATCCTTGCTGTGAAGGAGGAGTGGACCAGTTTTCTTCAAGAACACCTGAATCACTTGATGCTAAGCATGATATGACATCATAAGAGCTGCATAGCAGTTCGGCATGGGCATATTCCATACTGAAATGCCTCTCCGCATAGTTTTCTGTCACCCTCTGAACATTTATTCCTTAACTGTGTACTTAGGAATTTGGAACTTTTGCTAAAAACATATTGCAATTTAATTTGTGAGAAATTTATAACACATTTTTGTGTAATATAATTTATTAGTATGCTGACAATAAATGTGCCGATTTTCATGAGTTTATGGGACGAAAAACCCGCTGCCCGTGCCAGAGATTGACTCTCGGGAACTGGTCGGAAAAAAAAGGCTTAGAAAATGTTCCTCTAATCGGCGACTAGATTTGAACCCCAAGTCTTTCTTCGTGCAGTCAAGCGGTGTAGAGTGCAAATGCCACTTTCAAGACTATTATTTAACGCCCTGTCCTTAATGTACTATAGGTTGATCAACCAACCTCTCTCGTATGTGGGCTCAACATAAAAAGAAAAACACTATATTTATATTGCAAACTTTTTTTGTTAAGTAAAATGTTCATTGTAAATACAAGAAAACTGCATTTTAATAATACATGTTAAATAATGGGATATACATTAATATATTTTTTTCTATGTGGTGCCGCCCAGGAAAGGATTTTGTAAACTTATACTGTATTTGTACAGGCTGGCTAAGAATTTTTTCTATTTTTATATATAACATTTGTTGGATCATCAAATGATGTCAAGTGAGGTCCACCACACAACAGTCTAGAACCTCATTACATGCTTACAGGAAAATGTCATCAGTTCGATTCTCGTAACTAGAAGAACTTTAAGCTTCTTGAGTTTATGGGACCAAAATTCTGGTTTTTCGTCCCATAAACTCAAAACAATCGACCATAGAAACCAGAGTATTTCAAACGTTAAAAAATATTGTGTTAGGGCCACGAGATGGCAGCACCTGTTGAGCTGTATCTTCACTGCGGGCTGCGTAATTTAGTGATAGCCTTGGGTCATTTATCTCTGATTGGTTACCAGTGGAGATCGAACTGCCCATTCGGTCTCCAAAAATTACATAGGGCTAAAACGGCTTCGTCTATTTCCCTTTAAGGGAATAAAAGGCATTAGCTGATTTTTTATAATAAATTTTATTAACAAATTTAATATGAATAATAAGTAGACAGTATATACTATATTAATTTTATTTATTTATACATAGTCTTGAAACCCTGTTATAGAGGCCAATGATGGAAATTTTTCAATCCATTTCTGACTTCCAATAAGCAGGGTGGTGGTCTCACAGTAGGCAATAAAATTCATCCCACACCTAAAGACATTGCAAGATTCATGCCCATGGTGGGATCTGAAACTACAGCCTGTCAGTTGGAGAGTGGCTATGCTAACCAGTTGGCCAATTAGGCTGACAATGAAAGATATAAAAATAATAATCTTTCTTATATCTTTTTTCTTATTTCTATACATACTTTCCTTTATACACTAGTTTCAATAAATTAAAAAACAAAGAGAAAAATTGTGATGATTTGGTGGATAAGAAAGAAAACATTCAAGTTAGGTACGTTATGTAAAAGTGACATTGAACCTTATCAAGTATACAAATGAGTGATGTCATAATCTGTATGCAAATGACCCACGGTATGAAAGCCGGAGTTTTGAAGTGGTTTCACATTTAGTTTCTGGAGTGAGAATAAGAATTTGGGAAGAGCAAAATTCTTGCAAGACATCATTTAGCCAACGAATTCAGATGGCAAGTCATTGTAAGACGAGGCCAGCCAGAAGTAACCAGATGGTTGAATGTCAGTTGTTTCCTGGTTCACAGACTGTAACTAATTGCAAGTCACAAACAACATCCCAGAGATACAGAGAAGGGAGGCTACAACTCGCCAAAACAGGAGTGTTACGAGGAATCGGCTGATCTGCCCTTGCACTGGCTACAAGAACATTGGTGTCTTCTTCCACTGTGCATAGAAGTCTACTAAGGTGGTCTGTATACTCAGCGACCAGTAGTATGAATTCCCTACCCTTTCATCCCATGAAAATCGGCCAGGCTCCATGTCAACTGGGCCCAAGACCAATAGAGATCAGTATTGTTTACAGAAGAATCCGATTTGCTCTACAAAGCGATACCATGTATGCTCTGACGTGACAAGGATTCGTTATCATCCCTTTAATATTATATTATACATTAAAAGAGTAGTATCTCAGACTATCATGATTAGCGGCAACGGATGAAGAGATTGGCAAACAAGTGCTGCCATCTCTTGGTCTCTAACACGATATGTAATCTGAAATCGTATAGATTCTGTGGTTGAGTTTATGGGGAAAAAACCGAGTTTAGGAAGAAAATAACCTGCTTATCAGTGCAAGATATCGCCTAACTCGGGAACTAGTCAAATAAAGGCTTAAAAAAATTCCTCCAGTTGGCAGAAATTGAACCTGAAGCTTTTATAAAAAATAAACAAAAATAGTCCACTTCTGTGTCACTAATTGGTTTATTTTTATATGAAAATTATTTTTCAGAATTAAAAAAAAAAAAAAAAAAAAGATAAATTCATTTTGAACTTAAAAGAATGATGATATCTGTTGTCGATTGAGATAAGCCATCATTAAAACAACAGATAGAATACAAGTCTCATAGTTAAAAAAAAAAAAAAAAAAAAAGAGCCTTAACATCCAGCCAAGTTTGAAAGGATTTTTTTCTAGAGCTATTTCAGGAAATCTAAGTTACCCAATACTATTCAAATAAAGCTTAAAAAATATTCTTTCCAAGTATTTTAGCAAACGAGATATTGCTTCTTTGATTTAATTATCTCTACACACATGCAATTACACAAGATTCCAACAAAAGGACTCTAGAAAATGGACGTGGCGATCAAATGATGGGAAACCCAAGAACATGATCGATATGATTAAAAGAAGATGAATAACATCAGTACAGCAGTGTTGAACTTTTCAAGGAGCAGATATAGAATTGGATCATAGTTTAGTGATTGCAAACATCAAGTTGAAATTAAAAAGAAAATATAAACCCCATCAGAAACGAAGAGATACAACAAGAATAGGTGAAGCAGAAATAGGAAGGTACAGAACAGTGTTAGAAGAGTAACTTAAAAGTGTGGACAAAGAAAAAAATTCAAATCTAAGAGTGAAAGGAGTAATGAAGGCGATAGAAGATGCAGTTGAAGAAACAGTACCAGAAGAGATCAAGAAATGGATTAGACAAGAAACAGTGAAGTTAGTTAGAAGGAGAAAAGAATATTGAAGATAAGAAGGGAGATATCAGAACAAATAGAGGAACAACATAGAAGAAAGTGTAATGAGGTGAAAAAAGCAGTCAGAATGGATAAGATGAAATGGTTAGAAACTATTATTATTATTACTACGGGCTACTCCAGGAGTCCTTAGACTCATCGAGGGAGGCCCTAAACATCATGTTCACACAGCTGTTCAACATTCTCACAGTATCTATCATACCTTGCCTTGAACTCGCTCACTGTCATAGCACCCACAACAGACTCTGGCAGCTTATTCCACTCATTTACCACTCTAAAAGTAAAGAACCCAGCTCTAACACCCCTGCTAACCACGCTCTTGCCCAGCTTCCATGGGTGTCCCCTAGTTCTCCCACCGCCAGTCCTGATCTCAAAAATATCATCTGAATTAATCCTATAGAATCCTTTTAGCAATTTGAATGTCTCAATCATATCTCCCCTTTTCCGCCTATCAACTAGTTTCTGCAACCCACAAATCTTCAACCTGTTCTCATATGGTTCACTCCATAGACCTGCTATCATCTTAGTCACTCGCCTCTGGATCCTCTCAACCTCCTCCCCATCAAGAAGGAACCGAGGTGACCAAATCTGGGCACAGTAGTCGAGATGAGGTCTTATCAGGGCTCGGTACAGAGGTACAATAACTCGTTTTTCTCTGCTCGTCAAGGTATTTTTCAACAACCAAGTGAGTTGATGAGCTGATTTAACTACTTTCGCAATGTGCCCCCTAAACTTCATCTCCCTATCCACCAACACTCCCAAGTCCCAGGCCTCATCAATCTCTTGGAGTACAGTTCCACCAGTGTGGTATACTGCTGCTAATCTTTTCACTCCGAAATGCATAACCTTACATTTTGTCACATTAAATTGACATCCATTCTCCTTAGTCCAGAAATCCAATCTATTTAAGTCATCTTGCAAGACTTTGACATCTTCTGCATTCACTATCGCCCTACCCAACTTTGCATCATCAGCGAACAAATGAACTGTCCCACTTAGACCCTTCCCTATATCGTTAATGAACAGATTAAACAGCAGTGGTCCAAGAACAGAACCCTGTGGCACACCACTAGTCACAGGCCGTTTTTTGGACTCTACTCCTGAATAAACTACTCTTTGATATCTCTCCATCAACCACCCAGCTATCCATCTCACCAACCCTATATCCATTCCCATATGTTGTAGTTTACGGATTAGAATTCCATGTGGTATCCTGTCAAACGCCTTTGCCAGGTCCAGCAGTATCACTGTAAACCCATTTCCCTTATCCAGTTCAGCCGTCACCTTGTTATAAAACTTGAGCAAGTTACTGAGGCATGATCTACCCTTCACAAAGCCATGCTGTCCTCTGTACAGTATCTCATTTTCATCAATCCATTCCTGTATTTTTCCCTTGACTACTTTCTCCAAGACCTTGACAACGACTCCTGATATGCTGATCGGTCGGTAATTTGCAACCATAGTCTTGGATCCTCCTTTATGCAGTGAAACTATTTTCCCCTCTTTCCATGCCTTTGGGACTAAGCCAGACCCGAGACTCAGATTAAACAACATGGTCAAGGGCACTGATAATTCATTAGCCGCTTCATGCAAGACCCGTGCCGGTATACCATCCAATCCCACAGATGTATTCACATTAAGGTTCTGTAATAGACTATTCACCTCCACTTCATTCATCACAATTCCCACATAAACTAATGGTTCCTTCATTTTTTCAGCGTCACCACCTGGATGATATACTTTTGTAAAGTGCGCGCTCAGTAACTCCACTATATCGACTGGTTCAGTGAACTCTTTACCGTCGTCATTCCTTAAAATCATTTTGCCATGTACAGTTTTTTTTCTTGCTTGCAGCATATTGAAAGAACTGTTTGGGATTCTCTTTTGCTTGCATAGCTAGTTTCCTTTCATAATCGGCTTTTGCTGTTTTTACCACACTCGTTACCCTTCTGGCCTGTACTTTATACCGTTCGTGTGCCTGCAAGTCACCCCTTTCTTTAAATTCCCTCCATAGTTGTTTCTTTTTTTGCAGCTCAAGCTTAATGGTGTTATTCATCCATTTAACCCCTCCTTGTTTCACTATTCGGACCTTAGGTATACAATCAGCCATAACCTCCTGTAAATGCTCTTTGATCACTTCCCATGCTCTATCGACGTCCAGCCCTTGCAGTTGTACATGCCATGGCACTGATCCAAGCAATCTCCTAAGCTTGTCATACTTGCCAGCACGGTAATTCCACATATACCCTGTCTTAATCACAAATTTCACACCTTTAGCCACCTCCCAGGTCAAGCAACTAATGCAATAATACAGGACAGCATAAAACTAGGGAGGTGCACAAAATGATTAGAACCATTAATAGAAGGTGGCAACCAAAACAGACCACAATTAAAGATGAAAAAGACAAAGTATTGATGAGTATAGATAAAATTGTGCAGCAGTGGAGGACAAGATATTGTAGTGAGTTATATGAAGAAAATCTAGATTTAGGTAGCATTGGAAATCTGACTGAAGAATTGAAGCAGATATCACCATCATGTAATGAGTATAATATGGACTTTTTAAGAAGAGAGGTAGAAAAAGCAATAGGACGGCTAAAACACAAGGGTCTTGGTAATGATCACATCACTGGAGAAATGATAAAATATGGTGGCAAAAGTATGGTTACAGAAATGCACCAACTATGTAATATGGTATGGAAAGAAGGGAAAATGCCAGAGGAGTGAGTGAAATTGATATTAGTGACATTATACAAAAAAGGAAATAAGCTAGAATGTAAAAAATTAGTGAGTGAAATTGATATTAGTGACATTATACAAAAAAGGAAATAAGCTAGAATGTAAAAAATTATAGAGCAATTGTCCTTGACAAGACAGTATTGACCAGAAAGTGACATTAGCAGTGCTAGAATCCTATGGAATTGACAGAAAACTAATAGCTATATTAAAAGATGTTTATACGAATGCAGTTGCAGCAGTTAGAATAGGTGATGATTTGGGGAAATGGTTTAAAACAAGCAGAGGTACTAGACGGGGACACACTATCACCAAACATTTTCATTGCACATTTAGAAAGAGCAATGGATAAAATGAAGATGCAAAAGGAATAGCAGTGCATGGGATGAGAATTAATAATCTGAGATTTGCAGATGACGTTGTTATTATGGAAGAAGACGAAAGAGAACTATAAAAAATATATAAAAAAATAAATCAGCTAACCCCTTTTATTCCCTAAAAGGGAGTAGGCAAGGCCTTTATACTCTATCTAGCTTTTGAAGACTGAGTGGGCAGTTCAATCTCCACAGGTAGCCAATCAAAGATAGCTGGCTCATGTCTATCAGTAATTATGGGCAGCCACCGATGAAGAGGCTGGCAAACAAGTGCTGCCATCTCTTGGTGCTTAACCCTAACAGGATATGTTACTGTCTGAAATAATGTGGGTACTATGGTCAATTTTCTTGAGTTTACAGGACTAAAAACCCGCTTGCCCATGCCAGAGATCGACTAACTCGTGAACCAGTCGAAGATGGCTTAGAGAAAGTTTCTGCAGTCAGCGACTAGACTTGAACCTAGGTCTAACTTCGAGCAGCCAAGCACATAGGATGCAAGCACCACTTCCACTGACTACTCAGACCTGTCTACAAAAAACATTGAAACTGTTAAATGAGGAAGGAAAGAGATTTTGACTTATGAACTTGGAAAAAACAAAGACAATGGTATTTGGCGAGAACATGAAACATGATACAAGTGGATGGAATGGATATAGCAAATGAAGAACAATTCACATATTTGGGAAGCAAAATGACATCTGATTTAGACTGTAAAAAAGAAATAAAGATCAGGATTGCAAAGGGATGAACAAATCTGAAGGCCATGGATAACATCTGGAAAAGTAAAGTGATCAGGCTTCAAACAAAACTAAGAGTACTGGAAACATGCATGTTTAGCAGTGTACTGTATGGATCTGGAACGTGGGTAATAAGGAATCAAGAAAAAGAATTTTGGCATTTGAAAGAACTTGTTACAGGAAGATTTTAATAGGATGGGTACAGAAAGTCACAAATGAAGAACTATCGGAAGATCCCACCAAAGGAGAATCTAATGCAGAAGATTATAAAACAGAAGCTGCAATTATTTGGACACATCTGCAGAATGAGTGAGGACCAAAAGATAAAGACATTCATGTTTGGTATTATGGATGGGGTAAACAGATGAGATAGACCATACAGAGAATGGACAGACGACAAAGGACTGGTGTGGAATGGGTGTACAGAAACTGTGACACTGGAAGAGAAAGGTGGAAGAAGATAGTGAAGGAGGCATCGCACAACAACGGGCAGCAAGCCCATGGTTTGTGATGATGATACATGCAACTGCAAGTTGAAGGGTGACCACATTCCTTATTGAGGCACTCTGACAAATGATAGGAATAATAAAGAAACTAATGTGAACCACATAAACAGCTTATTGTGCTGAACTGAGCGTTCTTTTTCCAGATTTATGCTCACTAGGCAAGCTAAATATAACAGCGAATCTCAACTGTTGATTTTTAATTGATTCAAAACAAAACATCAGTTGCCAATTAGAAACAGCAAAATATTTCTTCTGAATAAATGATAATTATTACATGTCTCCATAGAGCCGCAGAATATCCTCTATACTGCACACTTGTCCTTTGTACCATCCACGTTATTTTCGTCTGTTCTGTTCTCTGGCTGGTTTGCCTAATTTTTTCTGAAGGAAAACCAGAGATTTCCAGGAGAGAAAAGTATTTGCTACCTTCATATGAAACCAGCTAAGTGCCTTCATTTGAAAATGCTCATAAAGATTCTTCACATTGTGAAGAGAGACAAACCTTTCAAAACTTTCAAATCCAAGGGTGTGCCCCATCATTCTTACAACTGTGCTGCTCAGGCATGATTATAATGAAAATAAATGTGTAGGATATTCCTTAGTAATACATAAATCACTAGACAGGATCAGATCATTCTATGCATGAACTAAAATTTACCTCTTCTTTCCTGGCAGCCACACATCACATCACATCACATGAATAGCATCATCAGCAACCAACAAACTAAACATTCTCTTCTGCTCAAGACACTCTTTAACACCCACTCAACTAATTCTGTAAAAATCCTTAGAGCAGTGCTTACATGTGGGATGCTGCACCTAAAACTTCCATAAAAACTCTTGATGCTGTCCAGAGGAGAGCATTCAGCTCATAGACAACCTTTCCCTCACACTCACCTTCACTTCTATCTCAGATGCTTTCATCATTGAGTGTATTCTACAGGTATTTCCATGGTCATTGCTCCACTGAACTGGCAACCATCAATCTTCCACTTTTTGTTGTATCTGTTCATACAAGAGCAAGTTTTCAGTGCAACTGCAACACACCAAACATGCTTCTCCTGTTCCTCTTTTATCCTATCTACTTCTGTCCTTTTTCAACTCTTCAAAAAAAAAAAAAAAAAAAAAAATCAATAAACTGTTTCTTTCTCAATCCTCACCTACACCCCCCCACACAACACTGATGTGCTTATAAGTCTTTTGACCTCTCATGTTTGGGACCAATAACAAAATAAATAATAAAAAAAAGACATTTTAAAAAAAAGGAGAAATTTAAAAAAGTGTATGATTGAAATGATATCTCTTCTTCCACAATCTTAAATCTGAATATAGTCTGTCAACATAAATAAATCTGTTTACTTTCCTTTCAAAATAAATGACTGCCATTTGTAGCCAAGGTCAGATGATTGAAATGTGATCTATTCTTATACACATGCATCCATTCATATTTTATGAAATACTGACAAAGTAAAATTGTGTGATTTATCCCTCAAGTTTTGCTTTTTGTATGTGTACAATTTCTATTAAAAAACAGAAAGAATATAGTTACTTCTATTTGTATGTTGTGTCTGAACATGTTTAACCAAGGTTTAAGTAAACAAACTCCTATTTGTGCCATGAAGTCAAAGTTTCTAGAGGAATAGCATTATCATATAAAATATGGCCTCTTTTGATAAGCACATTGTGACTTTGGGATGGTATGGCTTTTGCTGCTCTGCATAGTGTGTTCAATGATGCCCTTTGATTGGAAAAAAAATTGGGTTCGAATCCTGTCTAAAACAATTAAGAACTTTCATAAAGATATTTCAAATGAAAGCGAGTTAGCTGGTCTCGTATGGAGGACAGAGCTTTTCCTCCCAAGAAATGGATTTATCTCCCCCAAAAGAGACTGTTTAGAAGAGCACACATAATTAACAGACAATACTATATCAGCCTTATTAGTCTTCATTGCTTCTGTGCAATTCCGAACAACCTAATTGTCATCACTTCCAGGCTGCTTATTAGAAGCCTGAAGTAGCTGGAAAAAGTTTTATGTTTGTACATAGATCAAGATTCCCAGATCACGTAAGACTGTTTTGTCTTTTCTACATTAAAAAATACATTCAACTTATCTGATAGATAGCAGTGGAATAACGACAATCCTGGGACCTACAATCTTTCATAATCCTTGAAAGCCTTTTATACCTTGAGTTTTTGTACTGTACCCTGTGAGGTCGCCAACCATCGTATATTGCATATTATATGCGTCCATTAAATGTTTGGCAAAATGCATAAGAATCCATTAGATGAAATTTACTGCAATTTCACATTCTAGTAGTTTACATCACTCACTTTTGGCTTTGGTTTAAACCAAACATTTGCAATGACATGAATGATTAAAATGAGTTTTTTTTTTGTTTCTTTTTTTTTTTTTTAATTATGACCATTTATACAACACTGTATTTGCTCATATGGCAGCTTTAGTGACAATGTCAGCTGCCATGAACCAACTGATGTGTATTATTTATGAACTCTGCTCACACCTGGCTTTTTGTGTTTTGCTGTGAATTATAACTATATAATTGATTTTATTTTATCGCTGTTAATATTGGCAGATAAAATTATTCAAAGTACAGGTGGTGTTGCTCCAGTGAAAAGACACAAACCTATTATGATACATGCAAAGATTAAAATTAAATTTAGTGATGATGTATTGAATATAAAGTGGGCACAGGCTAAACTTACCTTGTCCTACTGGTTTTTAAAACAAAAGATAAAGTGAAGTGAAGTGCTGCACTAGCTAATACTAGTTATCTGTAAAAATAACTTATTGCCGAAATGGAATAAACATAATGGCATAGACTGATGATCAAACTGGTTGCCATGTTCCTATTCAGAATAACTTTTGTTTGTGAATTTAATGTAAATATAAATGCTTTATTTATTTAACTACCATTAAAAATAGGGAGTTCAGTCCATTTTCTGGACTTTAACTCAAATAAAGATTCAAGTTTCAGGATGGAAAAACTTGGCTGTTCTAAATATTGACTAATATGGAAAACTGGATGGGAGAAAAAAAAAAGCCAAGAAAAATACTCTTTAGCAACTAGAACAGAAGTCTTCTAGCAGTTTAGTACTATGATAGCAAACATCACCATTTTGCTGTTAATGGCTCCTTGTGCAGCCATTAACAGCAAAATATAATGAAAAGGACAAGCTGTATGGACAGTCAGCATACTACAAGAAATCACTTCTTGCTTTCAGTAACACTTGCTTCAAGAAGACAGCTAAGAATGCAAATTATTTTGCTAAGTGTTCTGAGTGCAAAGAATTATCACATCTAATAGTGAAAATAACCAATAGTTGAAGTGAAGTATAAGCTGACTTAACATTACTGTTTTGGTCAACAGTTAAATGGCTTATGGTTGACAGGGAAGTTAATTCCAATATAAGAATGCTGTTTTGCTTACAAGATCTAGAGAAGGTTAGAGAAATCGGCCAGTGATGGAATACGCTATAGGATAGTGCATGGCTATTATGAAAAATTAAATTCAAATAAGGAGCATTTATAGTCAAGTTTATTTTTTAAACGTTTCGTTCCAACTTTGCAAATATTTCAAATTTACAGTTCAGTTGTTGGTTTTGCTTTAAATTTCACTTTTGTCCTTTCATATGATAAATACTGAAAATGATTACCATAGAGCCTGAAAAGTCTCCCTTTTAACTCAAATGCAAATATGCTATTGGATTTTGGAACAGTTTTTAGTATATTATCAGGAGTAACAAGCCTGAAGACATTTCTAGTTTCTTGAACAACAACACCTCTAACACCCATAAGATGGACATTTACTGGCTTCCACTACTAAGAAACATCCATGATAATCTGCTCTCAGTAATTTCTGATAAACTATATTCATATCTGATGAAAAAATTATTTTTCAACACATCATCCATATACTGCCTCCACATTTCATGTATAGTTTTATAAAGAGAAAAGTCCAGTACTTTAGTATGAAATGTTAGGCAAAGGCGTCTCAACCGAGATGAACTGAGTAAGTGCTTTCTTTTTGGAATTCTCTTTTTGGGAGGATTAAGATTTTCAAACAGAAATGTGCATTTGGAGAATTCTGGTGTGAAGTATTTTTTGGGCACTCTGCTTCCAAGAAATTCTTCTACAAAATTTTTCTGAACAGGAGGAGCTGTACTCGAACTACTGGCCATCAGAACACCTATAAAAATAACCATCATCATCATCATCATCATCATCAAATTCCTGCCATGTACCCTCAAGGGGTGTACATAAAAATAACCTAAAGTATAAAATCATAATATTATTAATCTTAAATCTGCAACTATTTTACGTTAGATAATCAAGCTAAAAACAAATATTCATTTAATAAATCTACAAGTTATATTAGAGGTGTTTCTGAGAAAGTTCTACAGAAATTTTCTAAGGATCAGAAAAAACTGCATTTTGCCTAACAGATCCAAAAGCTATTGTTTGGAGCGAGTAATGAATGTAGCTTCCAGTAATAAGACTGCTACTATGCACATCATACAAATTTCTCATCATCATCACAGTGTTGCCTCATGAATTAGAACAATTCATATTCTAACTGCACAAATTTAAGAATATAGAAGCAACATCAGAGGTGAGAGTTTGTCCTTAGGAGAAGGTAACAAGTTATAAATTTGGTTGATAGGTTTGTAAGTAGAGGCAAAATTGTATTTCTTCATAATTTTAGAAAGACGTTTGGAGATGCCTTTGATGTAAGGTATGGGAATCCTATGGACTTCTTCCTGTCTAGTTTGATGTGTGGAAAAGTGACCGATGATTTTTTGAGTTGTTTTAGGATTATATCCATTTAGGATGGATGTATTTTTGATTACTTCTAATTCTTGGTTTAAAGATTCTTCAGAGGAGCAGAATTTGTGGAATCTCTGGAAACTAGTGATTTAATAATGCCAGATTTTTGAGATGGATGATGAGCGGAAGAATTGTGAATGTAGTGACCTGAGAATGTAGACTTGCGAAAGACAGACATGACGATGGAACCATCTTCTTTTCTTTGGATGTGTAAATCCAAAAAGGAGATATCCTGTGGAGATTCTTTTTCTAACATAAAGTTGATGTGATGATGAAAAAGGTTAATTTTATCTAGAAACAGTTTTAATTGAAGTTCGGGATGATCCCAGACCGCAAATACGTCATCGACATATCTTAACCAAATTTTTGGTTTGGGTTCAAAAATTAATATTTTTTCCTCAAGGTGTTCTAGAATCAAGTTTTCTAGGTTTCGTGATAAAGGAGATCCCATTGCTGTTCCTTCTTCTTGCTTGTAAATTTGACCTTTCCAGGTGAAGTAACATGATGCAATAACAAACTTGAACAATTCAACAATATCAGACGGAAATTTTTGAGTTAGTAATTCTATTGTTTCTTTATGGGGAATGTTCGTGAAGAGGGAGACAGTGTCGAAGCTGATTAACAAGTCAATTTTTGACAGTTGAACGTCTTTCATTTTTGTGTGAAACTCTGTAGAATTTTTGATTGAAGAGGCTGAGTGGCCTATGTGAGGATGGAGAAAGTTACATAAGAATCTTGATAACTTGTAAGTTGGACTGCTGATACAGTCTACGATGGGTCTGAGTGGAACATTAGTTTTGTGTAGCTTAGGTAAGCCATAAATTCTAGGAGGTCTTGCATGGTATGTCTTCAGTTTTTTGATTGTTTCTTCATCTAAGGAGGAAGTTTCATTAAGTAGCTTATTTAATTTTCTGAGTTGACATTTCATAGGATTATAATCCAATTTGGCGTAAGTATTACGATCTCGAAGAAGTAAATTCATTTTTCGGTCATATGAATTTGTATCAAGAACCACAGTGATATATCCTTTATCAGCTCTGGTAATGATTATGTTTTTATTACGTTTTAAGGAAATAATAGCTTTCAATTCTAATGGTGGGATATTTAATTCTGAAGGTTTGGCATTGTAGATCACTTTAGCCACTTCAAAACGAAGTCTGTTGGCTTCATTACTGGAGAGATGTTTGACGTTTCTTTCTATATTATGTATGAAGTCTAAATATGGGAAACATTTTGGTGAAATCGCAAATTTATGGCCTCTTGCTAGAACATTTAATTTGTCTGTTGTTAGTGGACGGTTAGATAAATTGACTACCCATTTTTCTGTTGGTAATTTGTTAGTGATCTTTTTTGATCGATTTAAGGTATTTATTATGTAGAGCACTATTGCTTTTATCAAAAGCTTTTTTTCCCGAATTCTTTGAGACAGTTATAATTAATTATAACAATTCTTGATTTAACGTATTTGACAAATCTGTTTCTAGTTCTGTAATATTTAAATTGTTTGTTGCTAATTCATGCTCAGAAACTCATAATTAACTAATTTCTTCATAATTAATAAAATTATGAAGAAATACAATTTTGCTACTACTTACAACCCTATCAACCAAATTTACAACTTGTTACCTTCTCCTTAGGTAACAAGTTGCAAATTCATCAGAGGTGAGGACAAACTCTCACCTCTGATGTTGCCTGGCATTTATGAGATTCCATGCTCATGCAAATTGTCTTACTTTGGACAGACAGGTAGGTCTGTTCGGAAATGCATCTCGGAACATCAAGACCACGTTCGCCTTTTTAAACCACAGAAATCTGGACTCTCTCAACATGGAATTGAAAATCCAAGCCATAGGATCCATTGGGAAAAATCTAAACTTTTACATAGATCTTTATATAAACATGAATGTTTATACAAAGAAAGTTCTGAAGCCAGTAAACACAGACCAAATTTAAACCGCAACGACATTCTTACTATTCCTAAAGTATGGGAAATTGTCATACAAAATTGTGTTAAATAATTATTAATTTTTTTTTTTTACTTCTGTAACACGTTAACGCACGTTTAATGAGATTCTATTGTAATCATGCGCCCTAACTGTGTGTTATTCCTATTATTGTTTAAACTACTGTACTGATGATGTCCTAAGATACTTAGGATGAAATATTTACAATTAAATAATTTTCACTGTGGTTAATACGTCTGTTTCTTTTAATTATGATCTCACCACAAGTTTCGTTATTTAAAAAAGCTCTAGTTTCCAATGGTAGCATGATCTGGTTACCTGGGGATTCTTAGCACCCTCTGCCTTCATGTTTAACTGCCTGCTGCCATAGGTAGTAACAATCCGGCCTCAGGGGAATGAGGGCCATTTTATTTCTGTTGGATTCATCTTAGACAGTTAGGTGATTAATTCACCAAGCTGGCCAAGTGCGGGTTGGTGAATGATGATATTTTCATATGGGATCGCCAGTTTCAAAACCACTGGTCCACGGCTCTTTATTCAATATATTCAGAGTTGCCCTGATATCCAACAGATGGTAGTCAGGGTTTCCCCCCCTCCGCCACCTAGGGGATGCACTCGATAGCCCGTGGAAGCCTATAATATATATATATAGTGTATGTTCTTACCAAAGTCTTCTCATGACTTTTGTTTAGCTCATTTTATACAATGCTTTGCCCTCTTGCATTTTTCTTTGTATTTTCGAAGAGCACAAAGCTGACTTACTTGCTAAGAACTTTTGATGTGCTTTCTTCTTTTCCTTGATTGCCTCTTTAACTTCCTGAATCCACCATGAAGTTCTGATATTTGTGTCCCTGCTGATCACCAACCACATGCCTCTCTACCTGATTCGGTGTTTTCTTCAGGGGTTGCAACTGAATTTCCAAGATGTGGTTCTTGTTTTCAAACCCTTTATTTTTTTTTTTAAATAAATGTTTGTATATTTGAGTCTACAGTTCACCTCTGATAGCTGTTCATCTTTGATTCATGCCAAAACTTTCTCACACACCCTTCTTTTCAATGTGAAATTCAATTTTATCTTGCTCAACACTAAATGGTGTTTACTTCCAATTTCATATACTCCTGTGTCCTGAACCAGTGAGGAAAACATCACTATGAACAATAATAGTCAATGAGGCTTTTCTTATTCTTTGCATTTTCTCTCCATGTGAATTTGTGAACATTTTTATCTTGAAACATGATGTTAGCAATAACTAGTCTACGTTCTGGGCAGAAATCCAGCAAGTACTTTCCATTACTATTAGCTCTGCTCCAAATTTTCCCCAAAGATTTCTATATGTTTGGTAATCATTTCCTGCTCTGTGATTTGGATCACTAACAAGAGCTAACTTTTCCTTTTTCATTGTGTCAGCTACCTTCTTTAATGACAAACTAGTAGTTAAGTGGATGGGGTTGAATGGTAGATTAGTGCACTGAACTGAAGATTGGCTGTTTGAATAGGTATCAGCAGGTTGTGTATGGGAGCATGATATACCACAAGTGAAAAGTCACTAGTGATGTGCCCCAGGGGTCTGTTTAGGGGACCATTATTGTTTAATTTGTATGTAAATGATGCTGGAAAGGGCTTAAATGACGATATACAGTTGTTTGCAGATGATGCAAAGTTGGGGAGTTATGAGAAGTGGAGCAGATGTTGTAGCTTTGCAAGAGGACCTAAATAGACTGTCTGAAGGTGAGTGTGTGTGGGAATGTCATTTTAATGTTGCAAAGTGTAAAGTTTTAAAATTTGGGAAGCAAAGATGGGGTGCAGAGTACAGGATTGGTGGGAATATTTCATAGGAGGTGGAGGAGATGTGGTCGATAAAGATTTGAAATCTCATGGAAATTTTGCTAAAATTGTGAGGACAACACAGCAGACTATAAGAATGATTCAGGGAACACTGACATGTAGAAGTAAGGTGTCTTGATTCTACGGTTCTATTCTATAATTTTTCATAATAAATAGAATGGGTGAGGAAAGGTTAGCAAAACAGGTGTTTGATGCCACGATTGCAGGAAAGAGATAAAGAGGATGTCCAAGGTTTAAGTGGATTGATTCAATCAGAAGTGCCTTAGAAGTATTGAAATGTTGAATATGATAATATTTGAATATACACAAGTAAAACACTTATTTGGAGGAAGGCTATTATTTGGAGATTAATAATAATGTAAACTTAATCATTCATGTAATGCTATCGTAGTAGCCTGAATATATCTTGAGGTTACATATCAAAAAATTGACGATGATGACCTCGACTAAACATAAATGTCAATGCACTCGAAGATTGTGAACAGAAGGTACATTTTCAGGTTACAACATTATATAGATAACATCAAGGGCAGAATGGGGAGGAGGAGGGGTGATACTTGCGACCTCTATATGAGAAATTTATGAGTGAATAACTATTCATAAATGTTCATGTATATGATTTAAGTTAACATATTTGTCAATAATATAAATAAGAATAATTCCACTTTTGATGCAGAGCAGTTTTGACAAACATTCATGCCTTAGTTGGGATTAAAACCCACAACTTGTCGGTTGGCAATTTTTTTTTTTTTAAACATACCAGAAGCTATCATAACTTATGAAAAGTGATATATATATATACAGTATATAGTAAAAGGTAATGCTATTAGTGCATATTAAGTTTTAATTATTTTCACTTAAGAAGCTTGCTTATCATGCTTAGTCTAGAGCAAAAAAGACTAATATGTTCAAATATGAAATAGTCAGCAGCTACTTTTTTTTCCAGCCAGGCAAGTAGGCATTTTCTCCACATTTCAGTAAAATTAAAATCAACTGCAGAACATATTCTTCAGCCTCTTTCCATCCGCTGCAGGATATTAGGCCTCCCCACATAAATTTCCAATTTTATTAAAGCAACTTTCATGGCTTATACACATAACATAAATTATAGTCTATAATTATAAATTACAGTAAAGTAACTTTCATGGCTTAACATGTAAGCCATGGAAGTTACTTTAATATGCCGTGCATATGTTCCATTAATTTCCAGTTGTTTCTGTCCTTTGTTAATATCCACCATCTTATTATTATTGCATGACACCTCCAAGGTGTTCAAGGATTCATCATACAAGGGCACCCCATTGTACTCCACTACACACATCTCTACCTACACACGACACTACTACCACCAATGGCATCCATTGCCCGTCATCATCACCACCACCACCACGAAGTTTTTTTGTCTATAAATTGTGTGCATTCTCATGGCTGATTTGTATGTATGTGGGGATAAAAAACCTGAGTTCCTGGGAAAAAGAACCCTGCTATCTCACCTTCATTGAAAATCTTATGTCAACCTCTTGTAGATTCACCCTTGAACTTGTTCGTTGTCAACATTTTTTTCTCAGTTCCTTCTGTTGTGCTTAATTTCCATACACTCTAGTGCTTAGTTTTGTTCATCTTTCAACTGTAAGGCTGCTAATATGGCTAGCATATCTCCATTTACATGCTTTACAATATCCTATACTCTAGTCATCTATATGGGCTACATGAAACTCATATTTTTGTTCTTTTGTCATTGCTCACATATTGCTTATGTACCTCTGTATGAAGAACATATATGAGTACATAAATACTGATTATATTGAAGAACATTGCCTTTTATGTAGCATGACTTGGGTACATCATAAAAAAGGAGGGAGTTTTTTTGTTGTTTTTTAACAAGAAATCGAAAATTCAGAAAGATGATAATTGGCTGTGCAAAATAGACAAATGAATAAAAAAAAAAAAAAAAATAATAATAATAATAAAAGAATCAATTTTTTGGCTATACTTCACAGAAAAACAAAGTATTATTATTATGATCAATGTTATGGTAATAATAATAATAAAGTATATTTATTATCTTGTTTTATATTATTTTATTTTATATTATCTTTTTTATATTATTATTATAAAGTATATTTATTATTGCTTCTTAATAGTTGTAAATATAAATACCACAATACAATGTAAATATAAATACCATAGGTTAAAATGAATTTTTTGAGGAAAAAAATCCCAAGTAAGAAAATAAAATCATCTTGAAAGTTAAATATTCTAAACGGTCTGATCAAAACTATCCAGACTCCGTTTTTTAGTAAGATATAGCCATACATACATCACAACCATACAAGTATGAAAACAAGAGCACAAAGTCTTGCAATATTTATAAACAAACAGTAAAATTGGCTGAAGAGTCCATATAACTGTTACTGTTTGTACCGAAAACAAACTAAAGAGCTCGGTGACTTTTGACGTGATTTATAGGATGGGAAGATTCCAAAAAGTGAGTTCAGGATTTTTCTGCCTTGCAGCAGCTAACACGATCAACCGTAAACGACATCATGGGGAAGCAGAAATGCTTTGGAATAACACCAACACGATCGCTACCTGGGGGGGGGACATAAAATCACAAAGCGAGACCACCAAGTACTGAAACGAGTAGCGCAAAAAAATCGCCTGTTCTCGGTTGAAACGCTTGATACTCAGTTCCGAAATACCTCGCATTCAACGCCAGCACAACTACTCTTCCTCGTCAGGGAATGAAGAATAATAGTTTCCACGGCCTTGCAGCTGTACACACGCCTAATATCAGCAAGGGGAAAAGTCAAATGTCAGGTTGAGTGATGTAAAACTCACCGCCATCGGACACAGGAGTAGTCGAGACACGTTCTCGAAGAATCGTGATGAATCATGATTCATCATCTGGCAGTCTGACGGAAGATTTGGCTGATGCTAGGAGAACAATATTTGCCCGAATGTGTTGTGCTAACTATGAAGTTTGGAAGAAAAGCCATTATGTCTGGTGCAGTTTCTCGGAAGAACACAAGTTGTATATCCAGTACCTTGAACCTGAACAGTCTGGACTTTCAGAGCATGCCATCAACACCAGACATACAGTTCAGTGGAACAAGACAAAAGTCATTCAAAAAAGTCGGTTCCTAATGGAACGGCTTTACAAAGAAACATGTGAAACATTACTTCACTCCCCTAATCTAAACATATCCGATGGTCTATGTCTTTCCTACTTGTGGGAGATACTACTCTATAAATCAGCAAATCTTTCCTAACTTGTAATTGTATATATATATATATATATATATATATATATATATATTATAAAGAATTGAATGACTAGAACCGAGATTTAAGTAAAAAGGTTTTAATATAAAAACACCACTAGTTTCGGTCTAACAGCCTTCATTAGGTGAGATTATAAAAGAAAGAAAAAACACTAAAACACTGAAAGCTTAAATAAACTATGAACATCATAGAGAGCCTCTATACATAATTGACACTAAATCGTTGCGGTTGTATTTAAAGCTGTTCTTTCGTTAGTTGTATTGTTGGGAAAGTGGGTGCTAGTAGCATCTTGTGAACGCCAGTACATGATTACAGCTGAATGACAATTTGGGAGGTTGTATCTCAAGTTATTATTTAGATGAACAGGATTGAAGATGATTTCTCTAGATTCCACGATTTTTCTCTCTAGTTCATCTTTGCAACGGAAGATGTTAGTAGAGTTTTCTCAGCAGACTTTGTGACTTTGGTTTTCATCATTAGGATTAGCCGAGAAAAGGATATGACTAGATAATACACTGGCTCGCTGTCTCTTGTATATAATGTCCCTCGTGTGTTCTTCCATACGCAATTGTTTTATAATCTCACCTGATGAAGGCTGTTAAGCCAAAACTAGTCGTGTTTTTATATTAAAACCTTTTTACTTAAATCTCGGTTCTAGTCATTCAATTCTTTATATATATATATATATATATATACAAGATTAAAATTTAATTGATTAGAACCCGAGAAAGTATAACAAAAACCTTTGTTATACTTTCTCGACTAGTTTCATCGGTATTCCGACTTCTTCTGGCGAGTAAGAAATAACATAAGACTTATAAAAATAACAAGGTAAAAAACAGCAGTCATATTTGAATAGGTGACCGCGTGCTACTGTTGGCATGAGCAGAATGTGTGTGTTAGCTAATTTTAGATCGCAAGTATTGGATTACTGCGCTATGTGAATCGGGCAATTTGTAGCTTAGATTGATGTTCAAGTGTGAAGGGTCCAGAACTATTTCTTTTGATTCTATAATACGTCTTTCAAATTCATCGAAGATATATAAATTGGTCGTGCGGTCCCAATCAACTTGGTGTGGCCGTTCTTCAAGGTGAGAGTTTGCAGAGAAAAGCACATGACTGGAAAGGGCGCTTGCTCGTGTTCTACTGTAGATGTCACATCTGTGTTCCTCAAGACGAAGTGAAACAGATTTATCTGTCTGGCCAAAATAATACGTATTATACAAAATAAAAAAAGTATTCAGAAATAATAGTTTTTAGCACAATTTCATATATTAAAAAATTGACCGGCAGATTTTATTAAAATCAACTAATTAATTAATTCTAAATTAAATTATTTCAGTTTATTTCATAAAACTAACAAGTAAAATAATACTGAATTACATACACTTTTAGATACTTTTAAAAATGCATTTTTTTGTTTAAATTTGTTTCACTATAAATTTACAATGCACACTTCACTGTGTAACTTACTAGCAAGAGGGAAAACTAACCGGTCACTGTTCACAAATGAAAAAGATAAATCAAAAACAGGAACACGTATTTTATTACTGCAATAAAACACGTGTTCTATAGCTATCCCGCAACAGGTCCACCAAATAATAAAATTTTAAGACAGACAAAGCGATCCCACGGTAGAGGGTGTAAGATTACATATCTCAATCAATTTTGCGATTATAATTTATGGAATATTTTATCCCGGGAGGAAGTTCCCCCCCCCCCCCTGCGGACGCCCATGACCGTGGGATTGCATTTAATCGATGTATGAAAGTTTTGAAAGGGCATAGCGCATCAGCACTCATCTTAATTGGTCCAATCCGATTAATTGCAGGATAACTTTCAATACTTCTGCGTAGAGTGGGGGATCAATCTGTTTTATGATTGATTAGAAAACAACAATGCAGGAGAATGTTATATTTGGTTGGTATATTTAAAATACTCAAAGATGTAAATAGGTGAACCATCATTTATAAGACATGTGAGAATTGGAAGGAATGAGTGGGAGTACAAACACTTTCATTAATGGTAAAGAATAATTAATAATTAGCATTTGTGATGTGTCCTACCAGTTGCTGCGTAGAACGAATAGCACGATACTATAAATTCTAAACATAAGCGAATTTACTACGGCATAATTTTAAAAAACAATGAGAGAAAGAGAGTATTGTAGGAGGGGTGCTTAAGTGTCAAAGCTGTATAACTGAGAGGAGACCTCCACATAGCCTTTATAAGAATGCGGAGAACAGACCAGAGCTTCTGACCTAATGTCCAATCCTCACCTTCTCGTGGTGCACCCTGTTGGGTATCTACCTAGATACTGAACTCGTAGACAGGCTTATACGTTGGTTATGCATTTCTAAATAACTTAGGGAATTGAAACAACGTAGATCCAAATATAAATTAAATTATACTTTAATAGATATTTCCGATATTTCGGCAATGTCACATTGCCATTTTCTAAAGGAACTTACAAAAAGGCAGGTGCACACAGGCAATAACAATACAGTAACTGAGAATGAAGATATGAAGCTATCGTTCTCCTAGAAGTCCTGATGGTGCCCTCTGGCGGGCTAAGTAGGTGTTCTTGGCTGTTGGGCTGAAGGTCTGCTTATGTATGCCTCCCAAATTTGGGGCAGTCGCATACAACCAAATTTGTTGAGGTTTGGAGAGTTTCTTATGGCAGAGGCTGATTCCATAAATAATCTTTCGAATTTATATTTGCTCCGGTGTATTATTGTTGCTTTCTTCCACCGTATTCTGTGGCGAGTATCCAGAGCATGGTCTGCAAGACCAGAATGGCTATACTTGTAAAACCGGATGTAGTCCTTGTGTTCAGAAATTCTGATATTCGCTGTCCTGCCTGTTTGGCCAAAGTATGACAGTTTACAACTGCAAGGGATCTGGTATACACCAGTTAGGTCTAGGGGAAGTGGTTGGTCTTTGGTAGAGAGGATAAGGGATACCAATTTTCTGTAAGGCCTGTAACAGGAGGTGAGGTCATGTTTTTTAGAATTTTGGTGATTTTTTCTGAGGTGCCTCGGATGTAGGGAATGGTGATGGATTTAGAGTAATCTTTTTTGTGGAGAGGGGGATGTGGTTTGTAGGTTTTAATATTTTTTGGATTTTTGGGGGCCAGGTAGCCATTGGCAGAGAAAGTGTTGAGGATGTGATTTAGTTCAGTGTTAAGGGCTATGTCGTTAGAACAGATTTGTTTAATCCTGTTGTATAGTGTTTTTACCACTCCATATTGTTGTGAGGGGGGGGGATTGTTGGTGGATGTATCTGCTTGTATGGGTGGGTTTTCTGTAAACTGAGAAAACCAAAGTTCCATCAGGCTGGCGGGTGACTAGTGTGTCTAGGAAAGGGAGGAAGTTGTTTTCTTCTTTTTCCAGGGTGAACTTGATTCTGACGTGTTGGTTGTTTAAGTGTTTAAGGAAGGAGAGGAGTGTTTCAGAGCCATGTGGCCAAATAGCGAACACATCATCAACGTAGCGAAGCCATATGGTTGGTTTTTGTGGGGCAGAGGCTAAGGCTTTTTTCTCAAAGGTCTCCATAAAGAAATTGGCCAAGGGTGGGGAGAGTGGTGAGCCCATGGCTGTCCCCTCTATTTGTTTGTAGAATTTTCACTGCCAAACGAAATAGCCTGAGTTCAATGTGAACTGAAATAGGGCTGAGATATCGGGGGAAAATTTAGCTTGGATTAGCTCTAAAGTTTCCTTGAGTGGGACATTTGTGAATAAGGAGGAGACGTCGAAGCTGACCATTATGTCAGTAGTTGGAGTGTAAGGTTTTCTATGCTGGCTTTGAAGTGGGCTGAGTTTTTTATGTGTGATGGTGTGTTGCCAGTATAGTGTGTGAGCTCTTTGGCCAAATGTTTAACTAATTTGTATGTGGGGGAATCAATGCCATCCACTATGGGACGTAATGGCACATTTTCTTTATGTATTTTTGGGAGTCCGTAAATACGGGGGGTTATAGAGTTAAACGATTTTAATCTGCTGGTAACTTCTACAGGCCAAGAAGTGACTTTCTTAAGGAGCCTGTGAAGTTTTCTAATTTGTGAGTTGGTGGGATTGTAATTGATAGGGAGGTAAGTAGCCCGATCTAATAGAAGAGCATTCAGCTTTCCTTTGTAGTCCTTTTGGTTAAGTACAACAGTTGCATTTCCTTTATCCGCTTTGGTGATAGCTAATTCTTTATTATTTCTCAATACCTGTAGGGCTTTAAATTCCTTGTTGGATATATTGGTTTTGGGTGGTTTTGCTATGGAAAGGACACAAGCTACATCCAGTCTTACACTGTTGGCGATTTGATGTGGAAGGTGGTGGATTCCTCTTTCAATCTGGATCATAATATCCTCACTTGTTATTTTTCTGGGAGCAATGGCGAAGTTGTGGCCACGTGAAAGCACGTTGAGAGCTTCAGGGTGACTGAAGAAAGGTTGATTACGGTGTTGGTAGCAAGTTTTGGATTGACGGTAGAATTCTTTTTTAATTTATCGAATTTCTTCATCTGTCGGCCTCGTATCTTTTCAAACTCTTTGTCTGCAGCGGTACACGAGATGTCATGTAAAATTGACCACAGTTCGTAGTTCAAGGTGCACGAAAGTTCATCTTCGAGGGTACGAATAGCTTCGTTAATTTCGGCTAAGCCTAACCGCGTGGCGGTGATTTGTTCGCGAAGTAACGCGTAGCTAGCGCGGTTGTATATACGGAGCGCTTTTTACGAAACAAAACGGTGCTTCAATTTTACACAGTTCGGGATTACCTTGTTATCCCGGCAGCAAGACAAAACTGTCGTACTTTGGCCAAACAGGCAGGACAGCGAATATCAGAATTTCTGAACAGAAGGACTACATCCGGTTTTACAAGTATAGCCATTCTGGTCTTGCAGACCATGCTCTGGATACTCGCCACAGAATACGGTGGAAGAAAGCAACAATAATACACCGGAGCAAATATAAATTCGAAAGATTATTTATGGAATCAGCCTCTGCCATAAGAAACTCTCCAAACCTCAACAAATTTGGTTGTATGCGACTGCCCCAAATTTGGGAGGCATACATCAGCAGACCTTCACCACAACGGCCAAGAACACCTACTTAGCCGGCCAGAGAGCACCATCAGGACTTCTAGGAGAACGATAGCTTCATATCTTCATTCTCAGTTACTGTATTGTTATTGCCTTGTGCACACCTGCGTTTTTGTAAATTCCTTTAGAAAATGGCAATGTGACATTGCGAAATATCGGAAATATCTATTAAAGTATAATTTAATTTATATTCGGATCTACGTTGTTTCAATTCCCTAAGTTATTTAGAAATAGATACTGAACGAACGAGGATGGGCTGGCAATTTGGGATTTAGCCGAACAAATTGTGTTCTTATTGGTTAAACCAAAATAAAAAATGATGGTACAACATGACGAAATTTCATGCCGGCTGGGGCGTAGCCCAGTTAAACAAGGCCCCCCATTGTTTTAGCCAGGGAACCAGGGTAAACAGCGAAAAGGCCGCTACTGGAACAAATCTGAAAACACACCCTCCACTCAACATCACCAGAGTTAAAGATCGGTGCTATCAACATAGGAAGCCTGAATGGCAAAGAAATGGAGCTAGCTGAGGAATTAGATAAATACCAGATCGACATAATAGGGGTGACTGAAACAAAAAAGACAAAAACTGGTGAGATATTTCTGAGCAATAAATCCAAAATGTTATATTCAGGCAATGATAATCAAGGAAAAGAAGGGGTAGCCATAGTATTCAACACAAAATACAAGGCAAATCTTCTTAAATGGCAGTCAGTCTCAAGGAGAGTGATTTGGGCAAATATGAGAATGGGGAACTAGACAATGAAACTTATTTGTGCCTATGGTCCCACAGAAGGTTTTACTAAGGTAGAAGTGGAGGAATTTTTTGATGCTTTAGAAAAAGCAACTGATACAATGAAAAAGGAAAAGTTGGTCCTTGTTGGCGATCTAAATAGCAGAGTAGGAAATGAATGTGAGATACACAAAAGCATTTGGGGAAAATTTGAAGAAAAGAGCAAAGCTAATAATAATGGCAAATATCTGTTGGATTTCTGCTCAGGACATGAACTGGTTATTACTAACACCATGGTCCAACATAAAAATGTGCACAAAATCACATGGAGAGAAGAGGCAAGGAATAAGAAAAGTCTGATTGACTATGTTATTGTTGATAGTGATGTTTTCTCCCTGGTGCAGGACACCAGCGTGTGCAGAGGATTTGAAATTGGAAGTGATCACTATTTAGTCTTTAGCAGGATAAAATTGAATTTTATTGAAAATAATAACATGTAAGCAAGTTTTAAAGCGAATAAAAGTTGACCAGCTCTCAGATGTGAACTGTAGACTAAAATACACAAACATTATTGAAGAAAAAATGAACGAGTTTGAGAACAGCAACCAAATCTTGGAGATTCATTGGCAAGCCCTGAAGAAAACACCGATTGATTCAGCCAGAGAGGTATGTGGCGAGGTTGTCTGCAAGGATAGAAAAATCAGAACTCCATGGTGGACACAGCAAGTTAAAAAGGCAGTGAAGGAAAAGAAGAAAGCATATCAA
The DNA here is from genome assembly GCF_054136105.1 of Typopeltis vanoorti. Taxonomy (NCBI): domain Eukaryota; kingdom Metazoa; phylum Arthropoda; class Arachnida; order Uropygi; family Thelyphonidae; genus Typopeltis; species Typopeltis vanoorti. The sequence continues at coordinate 96,761,075 of NC_143566.1, forward strand.
AAGTTCCTGGCAAATAAGTCAGCTTGTGCTCTTAGAGAATACAGAGGCAAATGTAAGAAAGCTAAACAGTGTGTAAAACTAGCTAAACAAAAGTCATGGGACAACTTTGGCAAGAACATAGAAAATAAATATCAAGAAGGTGGTAAGATTTTCTTAAGGTTGTTGAAAAAGCTTGGAAATGGAGAAAAGAGTGTTGTAAAAGGAGTTAGAGGTAATAAAGGTGATATGAAAACGGAAGAAAAAGATATCCTTGAAGTATGGAGTAATTACTTTGAAAAATTGCTGAATGAAACAAGCAGTGATAGCACAGTGGTAAAATAAACACTCAACAGGCATACAATCAGGAATACATATAGATACTTGAAGTAGAAAAAGGCCATCAGTGGCTTGAAATGTGGAAAGGCAGCAGGAGTAGATGATATTCGACCAGAAATGCTGAAGTATGGTGGTATAAGAGTCTTGCAGTGGCTACACTGCATACTTCAGAAAGCCTGCACAGAGGAAGAATTCCGGATGATTGGAGTAGAGTTCTTATAGTACCCATATATAAAAAGGGAAATACAATTGAATGTGAATATTACAGAGGTATTTCCCCACTGAGTGTTCCTGGCAAGATCTATGCTAGTATACTTGAGAAACGGTTGAGAAGAATTGTGGAAGAAAAGCTTGGTGAAGAACAAGCTGGATTCAGGCCAAATAGAAGCTGTCAGGATCAGATCTTCACTTTATGAGAAACAGTCGAGAATGCATGGGAATATAACAGAGATCTGTATTTAAGTTTTGTCGATTTGGAAAAGGCATATGACAAGGTGCCAAGAGAGAAGCTATTGAATACACTACAGCTATATGGTATCAATGGGGCATTATAACAAGCAATAGTTAGTCTTTATTTGAGTTGTAAGTCAGAGTTAGAATTGAAAGAAGTACAGGAAGATGGTTTAATATTAAATCTGGTGTGAGACAAGGATATAAATTATCCCCTCTGTTATTCAATATCTATATGGATCACTTTATGAAGGAACGTGGTATTAAACATGATATCAAAATTGGAGATGTTAATGTCAGCTCTTTGCTTTATGCAGACGATGTTATACTTCTAAATAAATCCGCTACAAGTCTGAAAGATTACCTGACTAAATTGAATAACTGTTGTAATAGATATAGTATGAAGGTCAGCAATAAAAAACAAATACAATGAAAATAGGTAGAATTGTTGAAAATGTCATCTGTGATGTGAAGGGGAACCTGTGGAACATGTAAAACATTTCAGCTACTTAGGCACGATTTTTAGTGAAGATAGTAAATTAAATATAGAAATAGACAACAGAATCAGCAAAGCTAGTATGGTGAGATGTCAATTGAATAAATTCATATGGAATAAGAGAAAAATTAGTCGGAACACTAAATTAGCTGTATACAAGACGGTGTTCAAACCAGTTTTAACTTATGGATCTGAGAGCTGGGTCAGAAGTAAAACACTTGACCAAAGACTAGAGACCGCAGATATGAGATTCCTGAAGAAAGATTAGAGGCATGAACAGATGGCATCTATGGCAATATCATATTAAAAACAGGATATTAGGAAAGAACTTGACATTGTCAGCATCCAGGAATGCATTAGCAGAGCTAATCTCAGGTGGTATGGTCATTTAAACAGAATGGGCAAGGAAAGATTAGTAAAACAAGTGTTCTCAGCCAGGTTGGCAGCAAAACGACCCAGAGGAAGACCAAGATATAGGTGGATTTATACGGTACAACGTGCCTTAGGCGATAGAAATATAAGATCTGATAATGTTGGAGGCTTGTCAAGTAACAGACTGATTTGGAGGAAAATTGTAGATAGGAAGTTAGTAATGGTGTAATTTTTTTTCATGTAGTACTGTCATATCCTGTTTCCCCCTTGAGGCTACATGGAAGTAATTTGATGATGATGATGATGAGTATTGTAGGAATAAATATGGTTTGAAGGAGCAGCAAATCATCTCGTAAAATTTGTTGCACGTGTTATGTGTATTTCTCTGGTTTGTGTATATTTCGCTGTGTTTTCCAAGAATTTTATTTTTGAGACTCAGTATACATAACATCCAATCATTATCGGAATTATCCACACTTTCAGAAATCCTAAATTCATTAGTTTTTTTTTTTTTTTTATTAACAGCAGTTCTTCTGTCATATCAATCACACATATGCTGGTATTTTGTTGTAAATCAACAACGTATTATAATACATAGAATATTCATTTTTAATCTTTTACTGTCTGTTGTTTCCGAAGACTAGAATAAAAATATCTCTATACTGTTAAAAAACTTTGCGACCTCAACATGTGCTATATTATGCACAAGCAAAAGAAAAAACAATTAGCATTTTCAAATCCATTAGCAAATTCACTTTCAGATTTTCAGTTCCAGAACACATGTGTAACAGCTGTTTGTAATAAAGCCTTCGGATATAGTATCTCTCAACTCATGACAGTGACAGCATTCAATTAGATTGGTGACACAATAACCAATCACAGCCGCTAGGTGCTGAGTTAGGTCAAAATTTAAGCTCAATTAGTCACGCCTTCTCAGCGGTTTAAAAATAATACTAAGGCTCTAATTTCGAACCTTAAATAATACAAAGCTAAGAATTTGATACGCTGCGCCCTCTTTACATCTTTTCGAATGGCTCCAAGGTGTATGCATTTTGAAAGCACACCCGGGCTATTAACGCGAATGTAAAGCGATGTTTACGTGGCGAAAAGCGCCTTCTTCATGAAGCACTAATGCTTTATTATCCTCGTGAAGAGGACAATGAAGCATTATTACAGTATATTGTGTTCAATTTTAGGAATTGCGTGAAGTCTGTAAAGAATTGGGTGAGTCTTTAACGGGAATAAATGCAAAAATATAATATCGGCGATACTGATATTTCGTGGATGAGCACTGCACACCCGGAATATTCGTCCCTAAGGAAATAAAAATTACTGCAAAAAATAAAATAAACATAATTAGCCAAGAATTATATTGATAATTTACTTTATTTCTCTCCGGTTTTTCAGAATTTGCAGGATTTAATGTTAAACAAGCACTCGTATTCTATTTACGGTGTTTTTTAAGATATAATTGGCGGCTGTGTTTTATTAACTGCTTTTTTTTTCTGTTGGCTTGGACCATATCTAATTTGTACGAAATATCCTCCACATATACCAGTTTTAAGGCATTGCATAAGAGACGAGTTTTCTTTCTGCATTGTTAATTTATATTTCTTCTTTATGGATGATTTTATAGACTTTAATTTCATGGGCTTCTTCGATGCACGTAAGGGCTCCGATATCATGTGGAACATTGTAGGACGAATTTTATCATTAACTGGGGCCATCCTTTTCGATGTCTACTTTTGTTCTCAATGGATATTATAAAATTTGGAAGTGGGGCAATATTCGAGACTAAATAGGACCAAAAAAAATCCCGTGGATTTCCTGTAAGTTTACTGGAACTGCCCTAATTCAGAAAAGCAACAGCAAAGTTTTCCAACAATGAAGCACAAAGCCTGAACAATAAAATTTATCCTTTGCAAATAAAGTAGCAGCTCTATATTTATTATTAATATCATTACCATTGTTATTATTTTTTTGTGATGGTTAGGATAACATATGAAGAAATGATAATTAAAACAAATGGAATCAGTCCGTTTCAACTAATACACATAGAAATTAATCAATATATATATATTTAACTGGCGTGTCTGGGTTGCCTTAGGGCGACATTTGTTGCATTTTCAGGCTTGATTACGAAAAGGGAGACCATCAGAGAGTTTAATTTTGGACTAGAGAGGAAATTTCTTTTTATAAAAATGCTGTTCTTTTCAGTAGAATGTGTCATTGATCCTTGGCGCAGAACGTTTTTTTTTTTTTTTTTAAACCTGACAATTAGAAAAATCGACTACAGTGTCAGGTTTTAGAATTACAAATGGCCACTGCTGAATGCCGTATCCTCTTCCTGGCGCTTTTAAAATCAGATAACCATGGATTCAGGCTTTCTGTGATTACTAAGATGGAGTATAGCTTTTCCTTATTTTCAAAAAATAATTAGGACTAAGAGGGCTCCAGATGTTCCTTTTAAAGAATGAAAGGCATTAGAGGATTCATTCAACTTATTTTTTTATCTATTATTAAATTTAATGAAATGTAATCCGACTTAAGGTTTTTAATAAGCTGAAAAGCCATAATGCAAGTTCAAGCTCACTCTGTCCCTTTGATGTACTATTCCTAGACAATAGACTGTTACTTATGGGCAAACAAGAGTGGATACCAAAATTTTGACTCACTCAATGTTGATTGGTGGATCAGCTTTACATGTATATTGACGGTAAGAAGCTTGAAAGGCAAGGAATCTAGACAGAACAGTTTTAGGCATTTGCGAAGAATGCGGTCGCAGAATTTCGTAGTCTAAGTAGAACAGACCTAATGCTATATCTATATTTGAAGTTGAATGAGTTGAGTTGTTTGAAATTATACATTAAGTAGCTATGAGGTGAGCGTATTGTGGCTATTAATTGAACGTGTTCCGGTGGATTAGCCAGTTTAATTAAAAATTTTCAGTAGGCTTTACAAAACAGAAAAAAAAAAAAAAAAGCTGCTCCATGCAGTGGCATAGCTAGGGGAAGGCGAAGGGAACGGTTTGCTCCGGACAGTACTTTTCACGTGAGACATAATTTATTTTTTTACGATTCTTTTATTTATGTTAACTTAGTAATTTTTATTACTTAATTAATAATTAGTTGTAACAACTATACTTACAAATAATAAACATTACAATAGTGTTTAATTTATTTCCCTGTATCGTTGACTTTTTGTAGTATTTTCAGTGTGTATTGAGAGGGGCGGCAAAAGCTCTAGCTACACAACTGGCCCCACTCTATAATATTGGCTTAAGCACCAATACTTAAGCAATACCAATATATAAGCACCAAGTACATATAAAGATTCCTAATGTACTAATGGCATGCAGAGCTGGATTATCTGGAGCTGAAAGCAAAACTCAGTGAACTATTACCACAAATTACCTTTTTCGTATAACAACAGACGCTTGTGTAGCCCTCTAGAATCGGCGTTTGATTGCATCATGCTAGGATGCCTGAAGAAATACCTTTATAAAGCGATTCTAGTTTCCGACTTGAGGAACTGTTTTGCGATTGCTCTAGTCAGAAAGTCGGTTCCCGCGTTGTGATCTCATACACAGGCAAAAAATTTTCTTCTCCCCAAAATTTTGATCTTTAATCCCACAATTCAAAAACAGGACTGTAGAGTGCACACTATTTCAGACAGTAACATATAGCATTAGTGTTAAAGACCACAACATGGAAGCAATTGCCTACTGTACTCATTTCACCTAACCGTAACAAGATATGTCACTGTCTGAAATAATGTGGGTACGGTCGATTTTCTTCAGTTTACGGGATGAAAAATCTGAGTTTCCGGGAAGAAAACCCGCTTGCTCGTGCCAGAGATCGACTAACTCGGGAACCGGTCGAAGAAAGGCTTAGAAAAGGTTCCTCCTGTCGGTGACTAGACTTGAACATATGTCAAACTTCCAGCAACCAAGCGTAGAGAACGCAAGCGACACTTCAACTGAGCTACACAGGCCTCTGTTTAAAACCATTATTTTGGTTTTGTCTTGATTTATTCGTAAACTATGGCTTAAGCTTTCCCATTCTAATTGATTTAGGATGGATTTTAATTCCTTTTCATTTGTTGCTATTATCACTGTGTCATCTGCGTATCGTGGGTTAGTGATTGTTCGGCCACCTAATTTAATGCCTCCATTGCGCTTTTCTAGAGATCTTTTCATTCTAGTTTCGCTGTAAAGGTTGAATAGTAATGGTAAGAGTATGTATCCTTGTCTTCTACCTTTTTCAAATTGGAACGCAGTGGACACTGAGTTTTCAATGCTTACTGTTGCTTGATTTTGTTGATATAAATTCTTTATGAGGGTTACTAGATGGTTTGGTATTCCAGATTCTTGCATGATGTCTCATAAAATATTCCATCTTATACAGTCAAAGGCCTTGGAGTAATTTATAAAGCATAGATAAAAAGGCTTAAGTTGAATTCCCTTGCTTTTTCGATTATTTGTCTGATGTTAGATATATGATCTCTAGTTCCTCGGCCTTTTCTGAAACCTGCTTGTTCTTCTGGGATCTGATGGTCTATAAAACTTTGTAATCTTTCCTTAATAACGTGTAGTAAAATCTTGCTGATATGTGAGATAAGGGCAATGGTGTGATAGTTTTCACATTTGTTGTGATTACCTTTCTTGTAGATTGGGATAATGGTGGAATTAGTCCAGTCATTTGACCATCTTCCAGTCTTTCAGATTTTGTTGCATAAATCATGTATCCAGTTGACTTCATTCTCTTCAAGGTTTTTCAGTATTTCAGCTGGTATTGAATCAAGACCTGGGACTTTGTTATTCCTTAATATTTTGATTGCTTGTTCTACTTCATTTTTGATGATCTCCGGTTCCATTTCCGTGTTTTCCATAGCTCCTTTTTCTTCTTGTTGAATAGTTGGGTCCTAGTAAAGCTCGGCGCAATATTCCTTCCATCTTCTGGCTATGTCGTTAGTGTCATTTAAGATTTTGCCGTTTTCCTCTGTAATTATATTAAGTTTTAGTTTGAATTTTTGGGTCATATCCTTAACCTCCTTGAATAAATCTGTTGTTTCGTTAGAGTTGGAGTGTCTCTATTTCTTTACAGATGTTTTGGACAGGAAGGCGCCGACGGTATTTGCAGCCTGGGTGCAAACTTTTATCGGTCGCCCCTTAAAAAAATAACTAAAAGAAATTGCATGTAGCATTTACTACAATAAATAAAATATCAATGTTGCCGCCAGGATGCGGTGTACCCACGGGTTGGCGCGGCCCTGGTTTTGGATGTAGATATTTTTATCTTTTTTGAAAAGATTTCTTAATAGCTTTATTCGGGTTCAGGTAATTTGGGTTTTGCCAATCTGTTGTTTTAATTTATTTCCTTTTTTTAATTAGTTCTAGGGTTACTTTTGTAATCCATGACTGCCAATCTTCTTTTTTGGGGGGATGTTTTTGGCTGCAGATTACTATGGCACCTCCAGGGAGTCCAAAGACTCATCGAGGGAGATGAGTGCCAACAGCATCGAACGACTGAACGCCTTCCCTTTTGCAATGATTTTTTTAGATGTGTCAAATGTGATTCACTGCTTTGTTCCTGAGGTGTGCTTTTTTGTTTCTTGAGCTCTGCTTCAAAGTTCATCGTAAATTTGTTGTCCATTTGTGAAAATTCACATCTTTTGTTGCTCTTATTCTTGTTTGCTTTCAGATGGATCTTAAATTAGAGATTAATAATTGATTGTCTGATCCACAGTCTGTGCCTGGCAGTGTTTTGGTGTTATTGATTAGTGTCCTCCATCTTCTGTCGATTAAAATATAGTTGATTTGATTCTTACGTCGATTCCCAGGTGCTACCCATGTGTATTGTCTCCTCTTGTGCTGTTTGTACACTGTGTTAGTAATTGCTACTTCCCTTTCAATGCAGAACTCCAACAGTTTTCTCCTCGTTCGTTTATAATTCCCAGTCTATATTTTCCAATGATTCCATTTAAGTGATCATCATGTGCATTAGATCCGAGCATTGAAGTCTCCTAGAATTATTCGAATATCCTTTCTTGGTATTGTATCCATTGTTTCATTTAGGTCTTTGTAAAATTTCTCACTTAATTCATCTTCTGCATTTGATGTGGGTGCATAAACTTGTATTAGCGTTGTTGGAATTGGGTTAGTGTTTAATCTTACTGTTATGATTCTGTCACTGATTGGGTCGTATCCTTTTACTGCTTTACTTATGTTTTTATTAACAACGATGGCAACTCCCTTTTCACTATTATTTCCTGGCCAGAGAAAAACACCTTGTTTCCCTTATTTGTTGTAAAATGACCACGTTCTTTCCAGTGAGTTTCCGCCAAGCCTAAGATTAGTATCTTATTGTCTTCCATTTCGTTCTGTATTATGTCTAGTTTCCCAGGTTGTAGGAGTCTTCTGATGTTCCATGTTCTATCTTGAAGGTCTTTCTGAGAGTTATTTTCTGATGATCTGATTGGTAATTTTGTGGGCTGGGATTGTTATCAGTCTTGTTCATTATTCCTTATCCTAGTCAAATTTAGTCTTTGTTGCACATTAGAGGTACCGACTTAGTGTGCCAGTCTGGAGGCTGCCCCTCTGTTATAATTCTGCACCACCATGAAGATTATCATGCCATAACAGTACAGTGGTTTACCGTTGCCTTCCCTACCACAGTATCCTGGCCAGAGAGATGAACAGTTCGTCATAGCCAAAGGTTATCATGTTGGATCAAACATGATAACCTTTAAACAACATAATTTCAAAGCCGAATACAGAAACTATAAAAGTTTTTCTGCGAAAATTGACCAGAGCGCATGAGGGAATACATTTGCCGCCATACTACGAGATTTTCTAGCTGAACCTTATAGGAAGCACGAATGCTTAAAGCGCCCGTATATTCGGCTTCTATTGATCCATTTTGGTAAAGTTTCACTGATCTGACAGCTGTTTCAAACTCATTGGTTTTCGTCAGAGACCAGGCAGAAACCAAAGAGACAAAAAACTCTCAATACTAAGGAACACGAAGCTTCGGAGAGGTGTATTTTCCTTAAGCGAACTCTCGGTCGCTTCGTAAAGTATCTAATAAAATGAAGATCCAAAAGGCTTCACTTCGGCGATGCAAAATTATATAAATTGAGTGGTTCCCTTATGGAAAATACACCTCTCCGAAGCTTCGTGTTCCTTAGTACTGAGAGTTTTTGCACCCTTAGGTTTCTGCTTGATCTCTGACGAAAACCAAGAAGTTTGAAACAGCCGTCAGACTAGTGAAACCTATAAAAATGAACCGATAGAAGGCGAATATATGGGCGCTTTTAGCGCATATGTCACCTATATGGTTCGGCTAGGACAACTCGTAGTCTGGCGGCGAATGTATTCCGGCAAGCTCTCTGGTCAATTTTCGCAAGAAACTTTAATAGTTTCTGTATTCGGCTTTGAAATGATATTGGATTTGATATCCGCTTAATTACTATAGTTTTGCATCGCCTAAGTGAAGCCTTTTGGCCCTTTATTTTAGTAAAAACTAACACTTTTTTTCTTTACATGACAATCTTTGAAACTCATTTTGAATTGCACTTCCAATAATCCAAACTTTTCATATTATTATTCTTTGTTCCATTGGAGAAGATCGCGATTTCTGCCATGTTTTATTACACTTTGATAAAGGATGGAACAAGAATATAATTTGTTGGCAAGTTTAATTTAAATTATAACCAAGTAAAGAAATTTTCAGAAAGGATTTTTCTCAGTTACCTGATGTTTTGTAAGAAAATTATCGGATCAGTGCAAACCCTTTTGGGGATAACATGTTTCTTGTTGAATGAAATCAATTGTAGATGCCCCAAAATTTCTCTCAACATATTCATTCTATACTTCTCTTTTAACTTGCTTAAACTCCAAGATATTTGGCTACAAGTACCAACTTCTTTCACTCTTTCGTGTACTGGGCTCTTCTATTCCAAACCCCAATGCTTATCTCGGCTACGTCTTTTTTGAATGTTATCCTCCCAACGTTGAAGCGGATTTTCTCTGGGTTGTTTTCAATCAGGTTTCATCATGAACATTTACTTAGCTGTTTTCTTATCACCCATTGTTTCAGCTTGTTCAAGCCATTTCAATTTGCAAGCTCTAATTTCATCGAATAGAAGTAGGGATCTTTAATATTTATAAAGTTTTAATTATGTCTTCTTCTCTATTAACCTCTTGTGTTATCGTCTCCAGGTCCAAAGTCTTTTCTGAAGATTTTATTTTCAAAGATATGCAAAGTTCTGCCAAGCACATATCACTTTGGTCTGTTCTTCTCTAGGTTTCTAAAACAATAAATCTAATGATTGTCATAAAAGAAATAGCTAATGCCTTTTTATTCCCGTTTACGGGGAGTAGGCGAGGCCATTTAGCCCTATCTAACTTTTGGAGACTGAGTGGACAGTTCAATCTCCACTGGTACCAATCAGAGATAGCTTCCCCAAGGCTATCACTAATTAAGCGGCACACAGTGAAGAGTGACAGCTCAATAAGTGCCGCCATCTCGTGGTCCTTAACCCTAACACAATATATTTCTTGTCTGAAATAATGTGGGTTCTACGGTCGATTTTCTTGAGTTTAAGGGACGAAAAACCCGAGTTTTTCCGGGAGGAAAAACCCGCTTGCCCGTGCCAGAGATCGACTAACTCGGGAACCGGTTGAAAAAAGGCTTAGAAAAATTTCCTCTAGTCGCCGACTAGACTCGAAACGAAGTCTTCCTTCGTGCGGCCAAGCGCCGTGGTGTGCAAACGTCACATCCACTGAGCTACACAGGCTCTAATTGTCTGATTGTCATGTATATTTCTCTTTTAATTTTACATTACAAAATTTCGGAAGAAAATGCTGAAGCAATTACTGTTAGTTTCTTCTCAGTGATTGAAAAGAACCTGTTGCAGAGATCTTATGGGAGATATGATTCTGGATATAAATCAGTGGACTGCAATAACTAACTTTCAAGATCTAACTTTTGGAGACTGAGTAGGCAGTTCAATCTCCACTAGTACCCAATCAGAAAGAGCTGGCCCAAGGCTATCACTATTAAGCGACACGCAGTGAAGAGATATATCAACGAGTGCCGCCATTTCGTGGGCCCTAACATAATATATTTAATGTCTGAAATAGTGTGGGTTCAATGGTCGATTTTCTTCAGTTTACGATACGAAAAACCCGAGTTTCCGGGAAACAAAACCCATGCCAGTGTCAGAGACTTGGGAACCGTGCCAGAGACTTGCGACTAACTTGGAAACCGGTAAAAAAAGGCTTAGAAAAATTTCCTCTAATCGCCAACTAGATTTGAAACCAAGTTTTCCTTCACGCCGCAAGCGTTGTGGTGTGCAAACGCCACATCCTAAGCTACACAGGCTCGTTTTATTTATTTGTTTTTTTTTTTTCTGCATTACGTTAATGCTGAAAAACTGGAGAGCGATAACCCGATCAGCTCATATTCGAATTCATCACATGTCACCACTGTGATATCAGATATCGAATCGCCCAGAAACGGATGTGAAACGTTGTCACATGGTAGCTTTAATCCTACGCCTCTTTTCTTGAATAATTTCATTGAAATTTATCATGCACATTCACCCACATACATAAAGACTTGAAAGATTAATTTGATACCATGAAATAATTTAGGAGTATGACTTTAAAAAAAATGTTTGCGAAGACTGCAGAGCGCCACCGATATTCACAAATTTGAAAATCCATGCAATGTAAAATGTCGCAGGCAACGTGTTGGTTTGTTTTGAATGGTGTGCGATGATAAATAATGTATTTATCGGTCTCTCTTTCAGAAGTGGTATGTGTTTCTTCATTATGAATGTGCAGTGGAAAATGTCATTCATCTATCCGCCTGTGGCGATAAAAGTAAATATAATGAATTAGTTATTCATTAATTTATCACGGCACATGTCTCTTGGAAATGTGGTTTTAATTTATGCCAAAAATAAATATTAATATATTTTTTTAGAAATTAGCATACAGCTTTGTTTCTCTTTCTTATTCTCTTTAAATACGTAGTGAATTGATGTATGTTAGTTTGCTTGAAATAAATTGAATCGTGCGATATCAGTAGTTATATACACATAAGATTGAGTGTGGGTGAAAATTTCTAATTACTGTTTGATTACACCAGACACACTTTTAGAAGTTGCAATTTAGAGTAGAGATAAGGAGGTGATTATACGTTTGTGAAAAGCTTTGTTGAGACTTCATCTCTATTAATGGCATCAATTTAGCTCACTCGGATTTCTGGGCGATTAGTTTGCAGTGCAGAGAATGTGGAGGCAGGTACTTGAGATAATATCCACCCTGTGAAAACGTTTATGAGGTTAATTGGGAATGTGGATTTGAGAAGGGAAGGTATGATATAGATATAAGTTGGTGAGAGGATCATATAAAGTAAACAAGAGATTATTATGGCAGGAGGCAGCGGCAGAAGAGTTCGTCAGGAGGGAGATTGGGCACTCTCTTGAAGCTGGGCAAGAGTAAAATTTTTCCTGTGTAGAGGGTGATGAGCGTTTTGATGTCCGAATTTTATTAAAGGTTTGAGAGACGGAAAATTTAATAAGAAGTTCCCATGATAAATGTTGGAATCTATGGCAGTAAGATGATAATATAATTGTGTGTTAGATTCCCAAAGATTTTATTACATTTTGTGAGGTTGGTTTATCATAATTAATGAAAGCAGTATTTTGGAGCCTCCTCCCTTAAACATTATGAAAATTATTTTACAATTAATGATTTGTAAAATAATTGCATGAAAATTATTTTACAAAAATTCTCATTAAAATTACTTTCCATAAAATTATTATACCTTTTTTTTTGTTTGTTTGTTTTGTTTTTATAGAAGCAGATAGTACCAGAATGGTTTCATATCCCAATCAAATTAGATTAAACCTCTACATAAAGGTTACATCAGTCTAGAACTGAGCATGATTATTTCAAAATTTATATTCCCATCATATTAGAAAGTATGATAATTTATAGAATGAATGAGAAAACTGTGACTCATATGTGCAAATAGAGCAGCTTTGATATCTTATATGATACCCAAACAAGAGGTGATGGTATCATATCAGATGTCAGAATTCATTTATCGCTAAGATGAGTATAAAATGCAGTTGTGTTGAATACTTTCAAGAAAGAGATGAAATGAAATTATTATTATTATTACGTGACACCTCCAGGAAGTCAATAGAGGGCACCTTCTCTACAGTTCTCTGTCTCCACCAACTACAACGAACTGCCCATTACCACCACTAGTATTTTCACAGACAATCACAAACATCCATGCCTACAGCAGGATTCAAACCCGCAGCCTTTTGGCTGGAGAGCGGATACACTAACCATTCAGCCAACCAGGTTGGCAAAAATCTAATCGAAGGGTGCAACGTACTGCTGTTCTTTCAGTTGTGCTATGGAGGCACTGAAATGTGATTACAGTATTTGCTGCTGCTGTACACTAAACCCTCAATTATCCAACCACAGCAAGAAGGCAATTTGATGGTCAGATAATTGAAGGTGCATTTACATGGTGCCACATTGAAGTCAGTTGACACATGAATCCATTCAGGATTGGTTAATTGAAGATGAGATAATTATTCATTTGAAGATCAGATAATTAGAGATCATTGTATATCTTTATTGGATACATGTTGTAAGATTTATTTAAACATATCTTTAGCTTGTGTGTCATTTATTTTAGGGAATTGTCTTTGAAATACCAGTCCATCACCATTCTTATTTAAAGCTTTAACAAAATATTTCATCTTGTGGAGTGAAGAGGTAGAAGAAAGAGAGAGAGAGAGATCAGTAGTGCTTGAAATTAATTTTGGAACATTTAAAATGTCATTGGAACTGTCATGTTAAACTGCATAGCATCAGTTGGAATGACAAGTGGCAAGATTGGAAGCATTGTAGAAAAGGTGCTCTTGAAAAAAGAAAGCTGAGGACTTGAAGTAATGATCACGTTCAGGTGATGATGCAAATGTCTGCTTCCTTCAGAAGGATTTAGTAGGCTTTCAAGCCTGGACAGATGAGTAAGATGTAAGTTCAGTGTTGCTAATTACAAAGTTGTGCATTGTAATATAGAAATAGAATACTCTATACCAGTTGTGTAGCTGTATAGTGCAGTGTAAAGATGAAACAAGGTGTTAACAATAATTCTGAAATTCAGGGGATGAACTTTCAGTTGGAAAGACAGTGCAACAGTTTTTACTGTGATAAATTAAATTTATAAAGGTTGAAACTGGTCTGGGTAGTCACCCTTCGCATAATGCGTAGTACTGTACACATTTGAAAGGATATATACACTGCATTATGGATTATAAGGCAATTAACGTGAATTCATTAGCTTCTATATACAAATAAGCCTAGTCATGAAGAATGTAATTTCTTAGCATTTCAAATTTAATTTATAACCAATTTAATGTGTTGTCTTAATAAAAAAATCCATAGAAGTGGTGGTGGGTTTCTTGAAAAATGAAGGGAATATTGTTCCACTCCAATGAGGCTTGTAGATAATGTACAGATTTTAGGTGGTAGAAGAGTTCCATCGTGAGACCACCATCACCACCCTACTTATACTGGAGGCTCAAAGTGACTTGAAAAAGTTCCATATTTGGTCTCTGTTAGGTTTATAGCCTTTTGCAGGATTTTCATTTAAAAAAAAAAAAGAATCGCATAACATTTTCAGAGTTTTGGAAAAACTGGATGTCCAGAAATAATTAACTTAATGATATCAGTAATATAGAACATTATTTGCCATGAGTGTAGATACGACTTTTATCTGTGCAGAACTTGTAAGGATTTTATCTGTGCAGAACTTGTAAGGAAGTAATATAGCCGATATGATAGTGATGTGTAAGTTGAACAAAAAAACTTTTATCATATTAATAAAATTAGGATTATTCATAGAGTGGGGGAAAGAAACAAGAGGCCAAACTGGAAGTTGCATAAAAAGTTTGTGAACGTCAATGCGAGTAGCAGGGTTTTTTTACTTGAATAAAGGAGAATTTCTGAAAACACCAAACTCATTCAATGAGTCTTTTGACTCCATAGAGGCCTGGTGTTAATAATAATTTGAGGTGCAGTATGCAGATATAGATTGCCCATGAAACTTTAAGCTTAGACTGGAAAACACCTAAGTTTGATTATTCATTGTGATGAGAGGAATCTTTATATGGGCTTTTGCAATCGAAAGCAAGTTAGCCAATCTAACTATGGGGGTAGCAGGGTTTTTTTTCTTTTTGGAAACTCAGATTTTTTATCCTGCATAGAGGCAAATTGGCCACTAATATCTCTCTCTCTCTCTTTTCCTTCCACAAGATGAAACATTTTATTAAGGCTTTAAGTAAGAATGGTGATAGACTATGCTATTTCAAAGCTAATTTCCTAATAAACACACACAATTTACAGACTAAATATACTTTAGTGGTGGTTGGCAGCAGATAGTGTTGTGTGTATTAATGGTAGTAGCACATGTAGTTGAGAGATTGAATAGGCTAGATGATGGGTTGTAGTGGAGTGGTGTTCCTTCCCATGATGATGCCTAGAGGAGTCACATTAATAATAGTAATTAAATCAGAAATACTTGAGACGAGTCTTAAAATCTAATGATATTAATAATAAACTAACTATAAATAGAAAACATATCATCATATAAATATCAACCTAGACGTACAAGCACTGATGCATAAAAACATTTTGAAATTATAAAACATAAAGCTCGAGACTAAATTCATCAGGAGAAAGAAAGTAACTAGAACAGGAATGGCAAACTTTTTTTTTTTTTTACTTTTATTTTGACAGCAGTATATCATTGCATACATTTTGTCCCGAAGGCAATTTTGTAAATCTGTTGAAATATATATAAAAGAGGAGGAGAATTATTTACAGGGTCTGCTAACCTAAGAAAAGATCATCAAATTACAAGTACTGATTCATTTGATGTGTGTGTGGGGAGGATTTACAGGATATTATATTAATACTATATGAAAAGGTTACATCATTACTAATGTTAAATCAAATAATTTTCTTCCAAATTAATTGGTTATCTGTCAGGACTCCAATACAGTGGTACCTTGGTTTGCGAGCATAATTCATTCCAGAAACGTGCTTGTAATTCAAAGCACTCGTATATCAAAGCGAATTTCCCCATAAAAAATAATGGAAACTCAGATGATTCATTCCAAAACTCAAAAATATTCATATAAAAATTATTAATACAAAATACATATACCTTTGTATACCTTATATATGTATACCTTTTTATATTTTTATTATTTAAATGTAATATACATAATGTAATCGAATTTATTAATTACATTACAATTACATATTACAGTAATTGTATTGGGTAGGACGACTTTCATTGTCACTAACGGAATCACTGCTATCTGTTGACTTTTTCTTTTTGTGCAACTTTAACAAGGAACCCATCCAATGACACTTGCTTTTGCCTCCTTTTTGAGGATTTCACGGAAATATGACATTGCATTGTCATTAAACAGATTCATTGCTCGCACTGCCACAGCCTTACTTGGGTGGTGCTTTTCTACAAAATTTTGCACTGTTTTCCACATTTTACGCACCTCCCTAATCTCATTTGAAGAGAGGGATGTCTCTGTCTTTTTTTCCTCCTCCTCAGATGAGATCTCCTCCATAACCTCTTGCTGTTGCTCGCGATGCAAATCCATCAGTTTGTCGGTGGTAAACTCCTGGCCATGTTCCTCCACCAGCTCTTGAATGTTGTCCTTATTCACCTCCAGACACAATCCTCATTTTTAATATGACACTCCTATTGATACCATCTGTTCAGTCTCCTAATCTCTCTCTCAGAACTTTCATCTATAGTCTCCATTCTCATTCTGATCAAATGTTTTATTTCTAACCCAGCTCTCAGATCCATAAATTACAATTGGTTTAAAGACTGTCTGATATACAGCTAGTTTAGTGTTTTGACTAATTTCTCTCATATTCCATATAGATTTATTTGGTTGACTTCCCACCATACCATCAATTAGCTTTGCTAATTCTGTTTTCTATTTGCATACATAATTTGTCATCATCACTAAATAACCTGTCTGAAATAGCTGAAATGTGTCACTTGTTATGTGGATTCCATTTAAGATGCAGTTTATGTTTTCGATGTTTCTACTTATTGTCATTGTGTTTTTATTGCTGAATTTCATACCAAATTTATTACAGCAGTTATTGAATTTAGTCAAGTAATTGTGCAGACTTGTACTGGATTTATTGATATCAGGATTTGTTATCAAATTTCCTTTATAAGCCAGACTGGTAGGCTGAGTGGATAGTACATCCACTGTCCAACAAATCAACAGGCTGTGAATTTAAATCCAACCATGGACATGCATGTTTGTAAAAACCTGCTCTGGACAACCTTGTATAGCTCCTTGAGTTTATAAGGCTTCTCTCTCTCTGATTTTTTTTTTTTTTCCCAAATGTGATCCATATAAATGATTTTGAACAGTAGAAATAATGTACACCTTGTCTCATACCTGATTTCAAATAAAACCTTCCTGTACCTCCTTCAATTCTAACTGCTGACTTACTTAAATACAGACTATATACACTGCCCTGTATAATATTCCATTTGCCTCAAATAACTGTAGTATTTTGAGAAGCTTTTCCCTGGACACCTTGTCATATTCCTTTTCCAGAGCTACAAAACTTATATACATATCCTTATTGTTTTACCATTATTTTGTCAACTATTTGACTTAAAGAGAAAATTTGATCCTGACAACTTCTATTTGGCCCTTTCACAATTTTTCTTAGCCATTTCTCAAGCATACTTACAAAAATCTTACCAGGAACACTCAGTAGATAAATTCCTCTGTAATTCTCACATTCAGTTTTTTCTCATTTTATAGATGGGCGCTATAAGAACTCTACTCCAATCATCTGGAATTCAACCTTCTGACTAGGCTTTATGAAATATAGCAACTGTAAAACTTTTATGCCTCCATATTTGAGCAGTTTTAGTTGAATATCATCTATTCTCTCTCAAGTATCAATGACTAATTGCATTCCTGTTTAGCTCTACTACTGTGCTGTCAATGCTTGTTTTATTTAGCAATCTTTCAAAGCCTTTATCTTCAGTTATCATCATCATCAAATTCCTGACATGTACCCTCAAGGGGAGTACAGGATATGATAGTACTACATGAAAAATTTACACCATTACTAACTTCCTATCTACAATTTTCCTCCAAATCAGCTTATTACTTGTCAAGACTCCAATATTATCATTATCAGATCTTATATTTCTATCGTCTAAGGCACATTGTACCATATCGATCCACCTATATCTTGGTCTTCCTCTGGGTCATTTTCCTGCCAACCTGGCAGAGAACACTTGTTTTGCTAATCTTTCCTCACCCCATTCTGTTTAAGGGACCATACCACCTGAGATTAGCTCTGCTAACGCATTCCTGGATGCCGACAATGTCAAGTTCTTTCCTAATATCCTCATTTTTAATATGATATTGCCATTGTTGCCATCTGTTCACGCCTCTGATCTTTCCCAGGACTCTCATATCTGCGGTCTTTAGCCTTTAGTCAAGTGTTTTCCTTCTGACCCAGCTCTCAGATCCATAAGTTGAACACTGTCTTGTATACAGCTAATTTAGTGTTCCGACTAATTTCTCTCTTATTACATATGAATTTATTCAGTTGACTTCTTACCATACCAGCTTTGTTGATTCTGTTGTCTCTTTCCATATTTAATTTACCATCTTCACTAAAAATCATGCCCAAGTAGCTGAAATGTTTTACTTGTTCCACAGGTTCCCCTTCACAACACAGATGACATTTTCAACAATTCTACCTATTTTCATTGTCGTTGTCTTTTTAATGCTGACCTTCATACCATATCTATTACAACAGTTATTCAATTTAGTCAGGGAATCTTGCAAACTTGTAGTGAATTTATTTATTATTATTATTATTATTATTATTATTATTGTTCCGGGAAACTCCAAGGAGTCGACAGACTCATCGAGGGAGGCCCTAACATCACGTCAAGAACAACTATTCAACATTCACACAGTATCTTATCATACCTTGCCTTGAACTTATTCATGGTTGTAGCACCCACAACAGACTCTGGAAGCTTATTCCACTCATTTACCACTCTCCAAGTAAAGAACCTAGCTCTAACACCCTTGTCAACCACGCTCTTTCCCAGCTTCCATGCATGGCCCCTAGTCCTCCCACCACCAGTCATATTTTCAAAAATATCTTCTGGATCAATCTTATAAAAACCCTTCAGTAATTTGAATATCTCAATCATGTCACCCCTCCTTCGCCTATCATCCAATTTCTGCAACCCACAAATCTTCAACCTATTCTCATAAGGTTCATTCCACAGACCTGCTATCGTCTTGGTCACTCGTCTCTGGACCCTCTCCACTTCCTCCCCATCACGAAGAAACCCTGGTGCCCATAACTGGGCACAGAAGTCCAGATGGGGTCTTATCAAGGCTCGATACAGAGGAACAACAACTTGTTCATCTCTGCATGTTATACTTCTAAATGTTATATTTAGAAGTATAACATCGTCTGCATAAAGCAAAGAGCTGACATTAACATCTCCAATTCTGATATCATGTTTAATACCACTTTCCTTCATAATGTGATCCATATAGATAATGAATTACAGAGGGGATGATGTACATCCTTGTCTCGCATCAGATTTAACATTAAACCATCTCCTTGTATTTCCTTCAATTCTAACTGCCGACTTACAACTCAAATACAGACTAAGTATTGCTTGATATAATGCCCCATTGACACCATGTAACTGTAGCGTATTAAATAGCTTCTCTCTTAGCACCTTGTCATATGTCTTTTCCAGATCGACAAAACTTAAATACAGATCTTTGTTTTATTCCCACACCTTCTCGACTATTTGTCGTAAAGTGAAGATCTGATCCTGACAGCCTCTATATGGCCTGAATCCAGCTTGTTCTTCCAGAATTCTTCTCAACTGTTTCTCCAGTAAGTATACTTGCATAACTCTTGCCAGGAACACTCAGTACAGAAATACCTCTGTAATTCTCACATTCTGTTTTATTTCAATTTTTATATATGGGTACTATAAGAGCTCTAATTAGAAGAAACACACGTATAAACCACAGTGAAAATTATTTAATTGTAAATATTTCATCCTAAGTATCTTAGAACATCATCAGTACAGTATTTAAACAAAAATTAGGAATAACATACAGTTAGGGCGCATGATTACAATAGAATCTCATGAAAACGTGCATAACGTGCTAAAGTAGTACAAAAATAAAAAAAAACATTAATTATTTAATACAGTTTTGTATGATAATTTCCCATACTTTAGGAATAGTAAGAACGTCGTTGCGGTTTAGGTTTGGTCTGTGTAGTAGGGCTTCAGAACTTTCTTTGTATAAACGTTCATGTTTAAATAAAGATCTATGCAAAAGTTTAGCTTTTTCCCAATGGATCCTATGGTTTGGATTTTCAATTCCTTGTTGAGAGAGGCCAGATTTCTGTGGTTTAAGAAGACGAATGTGGTCTTGATGTTCCGAGATGCGTTTCTGAACAGTCCTACTTGTCTGTCCAAAGTAAGATAATTTGCATGAGCATGGAATCTCATAAACACCAGGTAACATCAAGGGTGAGAATTTGTCCTTAGGAGAAGGTAATAAGTTGTAAATTTGGTTGATAGGTTTGTAAGTAGTGGCAAAATTGTATTTCTTCATAATTTTAGAAAGACGTTCTGAGATGCCTTTAACGTAAAGTATGGGAATCCTATGCACTTCTTCCTGTCTGGTTTGGTGTATGCAGAAGTGACTGATGATTTTTTGAATTGTTTTGGGATTATATCCATTTAGGATGGCTGTATTTTTGAAAACTTCTAATTTCTGGTTTAAAGATTCTTCAGAGGAGCAGAATTTGTGTGCTCTGGAAACTAGTGATTTAATAATGCCAGATTTCTGAGATGGATGATGAGCAGAAGAATTGTGAATGTAGCGACCTGAGAACATAGGCTTGCAAAAGATGGAAGTGGCGATTGAACCGTCTTCTTTTCTTTTGATGTGTAAATCCAAAAAAGAGATACCCTGTGGAGATTCTTTTTCTAACGTAAAGTTGATGCGATGATGAAGAAGGTTAATTTTATCTAGAAACAGTTGTAATTCAGGTTCGGGATGATTCCATACTGCAAATACGTCATCGACATATCCTAACCAAATTTTTGGTTTGGGTTCAAAAGTGAATATTTTTTCCTCAAGGTGTTCTAGAAACAAATTTGCTAGGTTTGGTGATAAAGGAAATCCCATTGCTGTTCCTTCCTCTTGCTTGTAAATTTGACCTGTCTAGGTGAAGTAACCTGATGCAATAATAAACTTGAACAATTCCACTATATCAGACGGAAATTTTTGAGTTAGTAATTCTATTGTTTCTTTATGGGGAATGTTAGTGAAGAGGGAGACAATGTCGAAGCTGATTAACAAGTCAATTTTTGATAATTGAATGTCTTTAATTTTTGTGTGAAACTCTGTAGAATTTTTGATTGAAGAGACTGAGTGGCCTATGTGAGGGCGGAGAAGGTTAGATAAGAATCTTGATAACTTGTACGTTGGACAGCCGATACAGTCTACGACAGGTCTAAGTGGAACATTAGTTTTGTGTAGCTTAGGTAAGCCATAAATTCTAGGCGGTCTTGCATGGTATGTCTTAAGTTTTTTGATTGTTTCTTCATCTAAGGAGGAAGTTTCATTAAGTAGCTTATTTAATTTTCTGAGTTGACGATTCGTAGGATCAAAATCCAATTTGAAGTAAGTATTACGATCTCGAAGAAGTAAATTAATTTTTCGGTCATATGAATTGGTATCAAGAACCACAGTGGTATTTCCTTTATCACCTCTAGTAATGATTAAATTTTTGTTACGTTTTAAGGAAATAATAGCTTTCAATTCCGACGGTTGGATATTTAATTCTGAAGGTTTGGCATTGTAGATCACTTTAGCTACTTCGAAACGAAGTTTGTTGGCTTCAATACTGGAGAGATGTTTGACATTTCTTTCTATATTATGTATGAAGTCTAAATATGGGAAACACTTTGGTGAAATCGCAAATTTATGGCATCTTGCTAGAACATTTAATTCATCTTTTGTTAGTTGACGGTTAGATAAATTGACTACCCATTTTTCCGTTGGTAATTTGTTAGTGATCTTTTTTGATAGATTTAATAGATTAAGGTATTTAATATGTATAGCACTATTGCTTTTATCAAAAGCTTTTTTTCTCGAATTCTTTGAGACAGTTATAATTAATTGTAGCAATTCTTGATTTAACGTATTTGACAAATCTGTTTCTAGTTCTGTAATATTTAAATTGCTTGTTGCTAGTTCATGCTTAGACACTCATAACTGATTGAGTAGTAAGGAATGACTTGCTTTTAAAACGTAACAAACATTTAATCATTACTAGAGCTGATAAAGGAAATACCACTGTGGTTCTTGATACCAATTCATATGACCGAAAAATTAATTTACTTCTTCGAGATCGTAATACTTACTCCAAATTGGTCCTACGAATCGTCAACTCAGAAAATTAAATAAGCTACTTTATGAAACTTCCTCCTTAGATGAAGAAATAATCAAAAAACTTAAGACATACCATGCAGGACCTCCTAGAATTTATGGCTTACCTAAGCTACACAAAACTAATGTTCCACTTAGACCTGTCGTAGACTGTATCGGCTGTCCAACGTACAAGTTATCAAGATTCTTATCTAACCTTCTCCGCCCTCACATAGGCCACTCAGTCTCTTCAATCAAAAATTCTACTGAGTTTCACACAAAAATTAAAGACATTCAACTATCAAAAACTGACTTGTTAATCAGCTTCGACATTGTCTCCCTCTTCACTAACATTCCCCATAAAGAAACAATAGAATTACTAACTCAAAAATTTCCGTCTGATATAGTTGAATTGTTCAAGTTTGTTATTGCATCAGGTTACTTCACCTGGACAGGTCAAATTTACAAGCAAGAGGAAGGAACAGCAATGGGATCTCCTTTATCACCAAACCTAGCAAATTTGTTTCTAGAACACCTTGAGGAAAAAATATTCACTTTTGAACCCAAACCAAAAATTTGGCTAAGATATGTCGATGACGTATTTGCAGTATGGAATCATCCCGAACCTGAATTACAACTGTTTCTAGATAAAATTAAACTTCATCATCGCATCAACTTTACGTTAGAAAAAGAATCTCCACAGGGTATCTCTTTTTTGGATTTACACATCAAAAGAAAAGAAGACGGTTCAATCGCCACTTCCATCTTTCGCAAGCCTACGTTCTCAGGTCGCTACATTCACAATTCTTCTGCTCATCATCCATCTCAGAAATCAGGCATTATTAAATCACTAGTTTCCAGAGCACACAAATTCTGCTCCTCTGAAGAATCTTTAAACCAGGAATTAGAAGTTATCAAAAATACAGCCATCCTAAATGGATATAATCCCAAAACAACTCAAAAAATCATCAGTCACTTCTGCATACATCAAACCAGACAGGAAGAAGTGCATAGGATTCCCATACCTTACGTTAAAGGCATCTCAGAACGTCTTTCTAAAATTATGAAGAAATACAATTTTGCCACTACTTACAAACCTATCAACCAAATTTACAACTTATTACCTTCTCCTAAGGACAAATTCTCACCCTTGATGTTACCTGGTGTTTATGAGATTCCATGCTCATGCAAATTATCTTATTTTGGACAGACAGGTAGGTCTGTTCAGAAACACATCTCGGAACATCAAGACCACATTCGTCTTCTTAAACCGCAGAAATCTGGTCTCTCTCAACACGGAATTGAAAATCCAAACCATGGGATCCATTGGGAAAAGGCTAAACTTTTGCATAGATCTTTATTTAAACATGAACGTTTATACAAAGGAAGTTCTGAAGCCCTACTACTCAAACCAAACCTAAACCGCAACGACGTTCTTACTATTCCTAAAGTATGGGAAATTATCATACAAAACTGTGTTAAATAATTGACTTTTTTTTTTCTTTTTTTTTTTGTACTACTTTAGCACGTTTTCATGAAATTCTATTGTAATCATGCGCCCTAACTGTATGTTATTCCTAATTTTTGTTTAAATTATATCATCTACTCCTGCTGTCTTTCCAATTTTAAGCCTTTGATGGCTTTTTTCTACTTCATGTATGGATAAGTATTCCTGACTGCATTCCTGGTCAGTGTTTTTCACCACTGTGCTGTCATCACTGCTTGTTTCATTTAGCAGTTTTTCAAAGTAATTACTCCATACTTCAAGATATCTTTTTCTCCCGTTTTCATGTCACCTTTATCATCTCTGACTCCTTTTACTTCCCTCTTTCCTCCAGCTTTTTCAACAGCCTCCAGAATATTTTGCCACCTTCTTGATATTTATTTTCTATATTCTTGCCAAAGTCCTCCCATGACTTTTGTTTAGCTAGTTTTACACACTGTTTAGCTTTCTTACATTTGTCTCTGTATTCTCTAAGAGCACAAGTTGACTTATTTGCCAGGAACTTTTGATATGCTTTCTTCTTTTCCTTCACTGCCTCTTTAACTTTCTGTGTCCACCATGAAGTCCTGATTTTTCTATCCTTGTAGGCAACCTCACTACATGCCTCTCTGGCTGAATCAATCAGGGTTTTCTTCAAGGCTTGCCACTGAATCTCTAAGGTTTGGTTCCTGTTCTCAAACTGTTTCTTTTTTTCTTCAATAATCTTTGTGTATTTTAGTCTACAGTTCACATCTGAGAGCTACTCAACTGTTATTCGCTTTTAAACATTCTTACATGTTATTCTTTTCAATATGAAATTCAATTTTATCCTGCTCAAGACTAAATAGTGATCGCTTCCAATTTCATATCCTATGTACACTCTGGTGTCCTGCACCAGGGAGAAAAATCACTATCAACAATAACATAGTCAACGAGACTTTTCTTATTCCTTGTCTCTTCTCTCCATGTGAATTTGTGCATATTTTTATGTTGAAACATGGTGTTAGTAATAACCAATCCATGTCCTGAGCAGAAATCCAACAGGTATTTGCCATTATTATTAGCTTTGTTCTTTTCTCCAAATTTTCCGAAAATATTTTTTTATGTCTGACAATCATTTCTTACTCTGCGATTCAGAACCCCAACAAGGACCAACTTTTCCTTTTTCATTGTGTCAGTTGCTTTTTCTAAAGCATCAAAAAATTCCTCCACTTCTACCTTAGTAAAACCTTCTGTGGGACCATAGGCGCAAATAAGTCTCATTGTCCAGTTCCCCATTCTCATATTTGCCCAAATCATTCTGCTTGAGACTGACTGCCATTCAAGAAGATTTGCCTCGTATTTTGTGTTGAATACTATGGCTACTCCTTCTTTTCCTTGATTGTCATTGCCTGAATATAACATTTTGTATTTATTGCTCAGAAAGATCTCACCAGTTTTTGTCTTTTTTGCTTCAGTCACCCCTATTATGTCGATCTGGTACTAATCTAATTCCTCAGCTAGCTCCATTTCTTTGCCATTCAGGCTTCCTATGTTGATAGCACCGATCTTTAACTCTGGTGATGTTGAGTGGAGGGTGTGTTTTCAGATTTGTTCCAGTAGCAGCCTTTTCGCTGTTTACCCTGGTTCCCTGGCGAAAACAATGGGGGCCTTGTTTAACTTGGCGACGCCCCAGTTAGCATGAAATTTTGTCATGTTGTACCATCATTTTTTATTTTTTAACCAATAAGAATACAATTTGGTCAGCTAAATCCCAAATTGCCAGCCCATCCATCCTCGTTCGTTCAGTATCCAGGTAGATACCCAACAGGGTGCACCACGAGAAGGTGAGGATTGGTCATTAGGTCAGAAGCCCTGGTCGGTTCTCCACATTCCTTTAAAGGCTATGTGGAGGTCTCCTCTCAGTTATACAACTTTGACCCTTAAGCACCCCACCTCTTCAGTTTTCATGTTACATTTATTATCTTTGATTCCTTTTACGATACACTTCCCTTCCTCCATTTCTTAGCTCTTTTAATAGCCTTCAGAATATTTTGCCGCCTTTCTAGTATTCATTTTTGATGTTCTTATCAAGGTCTTCCTATGACTTGTTTAGCTGTTTTCTATCCTTGTAGACCACCTAACCACATGCCTCTGTTTGAATCAATGAATGTTTCCTTCAAGCTTTGCCAGTGAATCTCCATGGTTTGGTTCTTGGTTTAATCTCTCATTTTTTTTTTTTTTTTTTCCCTGAATAATGATTGTGTATTTGAGTCTACAAATTCACCTCTTAAAGCTGCTCAACTTTTATTCATTTTAAAACTTTCTTAAATACTCCCCGTTTTGATATGAAATTCAGTTTTATCTCTTCCATTACTGAATGATGATCACTTCCGATATCAAATCCACTTTTTTTTTAAATAATATTCCTATACTAATATTCCTCTCCAGTTTTTCTCCCTCGTTCAATATAAATTTATTAAGTTGACATCCTATATACTTTGCTAAATCTGTTATCCTTTTTCATATTTATTTTGTCATTTTCACTAAAAAAATGTGTCTAAGTAGCAGAAATGTTTTATTTATTCTATAGTTCTCCATTCACTATACAGTTTGTTTTCAATGTTCCTCCTTATTTTCATAGTCTTTTTCTTACTGATTTTCATACCAAATTTATTACAGCAGTTATTAAATTTAGTTAAGGAATTCCTGCAGATTGACTTCTTGATTTATTTAGAGTATAACATCATCTGCATTAAATAAAGAGATGAGAGTAGCATCTCCAAGTTTGATATCAGATTTAGTACCACTTTCCTTTATAGTGTGATCTATAATAAGAGATCAGTATTGCTGATGTAATGTTCCATTTACACCTATAACCAGTGGCGGCCAGTGAAATTTTAAGTGGGGGTGCTGCCTATCTTCTTCTTCTTTCACTTCGCGTTATTCCCGCTTCCTACGCAGGGTCCGCATGAAAAACGCCAGATAAACTGACAGGAAAAAACCCTACTGCCCTCGCCCAAGACCGGCTAACTTGACTATGCCTGAGGAAGACCCTCTAGTTCCTCAAGTCACCAATGGGAATCGAACTTGGGACATTCCTTCCCCAGGCATGTGGTTGCGAAGTGCAAAGCCGCTAGGCTAGTGCTGCCTATACAAAATTTAAAAAAAATTATTTTTTCCTAATCAGTAACCAATTTATTAATAAATTGGTTACTAATTAGGAAAAAAATAAACCATAGTGTTTTGAACAGTTTTTTTCTTGGCACCTTGCCATATGACTTTTTCAGATCTACAAAACTTAAAATACAGATCTTGATTGTATTTCCATAATCTTTCAACTGTTTTTCTTAAAGTGAAAATCTGAACCTATCATATTCTTCTGCATGTTTCCCTTTTATAATTTTTTTAGCCTTTTCTTAAGTATGCTCACATTAATAGAGCACTCCATAAGGAAATTGCTCTCTAATTTTTCCCATTCAGTATTATTTCCTTTTTATATAGATGGATACTATGAGAGTTCTACTTCAATCATCTGGAATTTAACAGTGTGAACAGACTTTCTGAATTATGCAGTATAGGCACTGTACAACTTAAACCTACATATTTGAGCATTTTTGGTCAAATGTTTTCATCTTCATGTGTTTTTCCACTTTGGTTTTTTTTCTACCGCAAGTATTGATATATATACATCTGATTAAATTTCTTTTGAATGTTTACTATTATTGTGCTTCATAGCTTGTTTCATTTAGTAGTCTTTCAGAGTAATTGCCTTTGTCATTTCCAATTCCTTTTAACCAGTACTCTTTCCTCCATTTCTAAACTTTTTCAACAGCCTTTAGAATATTTTGCCACCTTCTAATATTTATTTTCTATATTGTTATCAAAGTCTTCTAATGACTTTTGTTTATCTGGTTTTACAGATGACTTCAGTTTTTTTATATTTTTCTTTGAATTCTCTTAGAGCACATGCTCACAGTTATTACTTACTGCAAGGAATGTTTGACATGCTTTTTTCTTTTCCTTGACTGCCTCTTTAACTTGAGTTGACTATGGAATTTTGATTTTTCTCTCCTTGTAGACAACCACACCAAATGCCTCTCTGGTTGTTGTTAGTGTTTTATTTACGCTCTGGCACTGATTCTCGAAGGTTTGGTTCTTTTCATACTTTTTTCTGTTTGTTTTTTGAGTAATATCTGTGTATTTGAATCCACTACTTACCTGTGAAAGCTGCTCAATCTTGATTCCTTTTGAAACTTTCCTACAGACTTTTCTTCTCAGTGATATTCAATTTTATTATTATCATCAACACCCGACCTCCATGGAGTCAGACTCATCATGGGAGGTACTCGCTATTGCATACAATGCTCATCCAACCACATCTTAAACTGATTCAACGTGTCCACAACACACTCAGGCCATGCATTCCATTCACCAATCACCCTCCATGCAAAGAACAAACTGCTTCTCACTCCTTTGCTCACACCCTCCTTATACAGTTTCCAGCAATGGTCTCTTGTTCTATTTCCCTCTCCAATTCTATGAAAAATCTCTTCTATGTCTACCTAATAACAACCTCTGACCAGTTTATGTCTCAATCATATCCACCCTCTTCCTTCTATTCACAAGGCTCTGCAACTTGCATTCTCTCAATCTGTCCTCGTACTCCACATTCCAAAGACTACTAACTACCTTTGTGAATCTTCTCTGTATCCTTTCCAACATATCCTCGTCACCATGAAAACCCAGCAACCAAATCTGTGCACAATAATCCATCTGAGGCTTTATACAATGGAATCATAACCTATCTATTTCGGCATGTCAGGATTCTCCGCAACATTGCCATTATTCGATGCGATGTCTTCACAACTTGTGCAATGTGGCCCCTAAATTTTAGGTCATTGTCCACCATTACTCCTAGATCTCTCATCTCCTCTACTTCTGTTAAAGTTTTCCCACCAAGTATATACTTGGCATCCCATCATTGCTTACCAAATCTCAAAACCTCACACTTGGCAACATTGAACTGACAGTTCCACTTACCTGCCCATTCATGCAATCTATTCACGTCCTCTTGTAAGGCATTAACATCAGCCTGACTGTGCATTGCTCTCTCCAGTTTTCCATCATCTGCAAACAGCTGGATATCATAGTTAAACCCAACCCAATATCATTAACATACAAATTGAACAACAATGCCCCAAAACTGACCCCTGTGGCACACCACAGGTGACCTTTCTCTTTTGAGATACTGCACCCCCATATAAAACCTTCTGATACCTATCTGACAGCCAGTCACCGATCCAACACAGAAGTCTGTTATCTAATCCCATCTCTTTCAATTTATTTAAGAGCTTGTCATGTGGCAGTCTATGAAAAGCCTTTGCAAAATCCAAGTATACCACTGTATATGCATCTCCTCTGTCCAAGGTATTTGTCACCTTGTTATAGTGCATAAGTAAGTTAGTGAAACATGATCTCCCTTTAACAAACTCATGCTGATAACCACAGAGAATACTGCTGTTATCAACCCATTTCTGTATCCTACTTCTTACCAATCTCTCCAGGACCTTCACCATATTTTCCTTTTATCCTTCTCAAAACTAAATAGTGATCACTTCTTATTTCAGATCCTCTGTATGCGCTTGTGTCCTGAACCAGCAAGAAGATATTACTGTTAAGAATAACATTGTTAGTGAGACTTTTCTTATTTCTTGTGCCTTCTCTCCATGTAAATTTGTGCACATCTTTATGTTAGTAATGACAAGTCAATGCCTTGTGCAGAAATGCAACAGGTAATTGCCATTACTACTGTCTAACCACACATGCAAGAAGCACTGTGCCTGGCTGGCACAGTGCTAAGAAGAGTCAATTCATGTTGAAGGGAAGAAAGAAATAAGGCCATGTACGAATTCCTCATCAACACGTGAAATCACATACTTTATATGTAAATTTTCCAATTGTTGTACAAGCAAAATAGTTACCACTTTAAAAACTAGAATTTTCATAAAAGAAAAGCTAATTTTTTTACGCATAATAATAAACACTCATCATTGATTACCCTATTATCAGAATGGATTCACCTTCTGCCAGGTGCAGAAGTGTCGAGGGATCCCACATCTGTGGTCAGACAGTATTAGGATTGTCGTTTTCTCCAATTTTTTCCAAAACATTACTGTATGTCTGCTAATCATTTCATACACTGATGTTTTGATATCCAACAAGGACCAACTCATTACATTAGGTACAAGCTATACAAAGTTTATATAAAGATACAAAAATACAGTTGGGTAATAAATTAATCAAGGTGTTAGACAGGGATGTAGCTTATCTCCAACTCTATTCAATGTGTGTGTGTGTGTGTGTGTGTGTTGATCAGATTATTAAAATATGGAAAACAACAATAAAACAAGGTATCTATCCAGCTAACCTGAAGAACTTATAAATCCAATGCTGTATGCAGATGATCAGATTACGTTACAAGACAATGAAGATGACCTTCAAAAATCAGTTCATCAATTAAACAGATTTTGAGTCCCTATCCACCATCATCTCCAGGTCTTTCATCTCCTTCACCTCCTCTAAAACATCCCCACCAATCCTATATTATGCATCTCATCTTTGCTTGTAAAATTTTAAAACCTTACACTATGCAACATTAAACTGCATAAAATTGTGAGGATAACAGCGGATTATGGGAATGATGCAGATAACGCTAACTTGGAAGTAAGGATATTTTGATTCCATTGTACAAGACTTTGATCACGCTGCATATGGATTATTGTGCCCAGATTTGGTCACCAGATTTTCAAAAGGATGATGAGATGTTTGGAGAGGGTTCAAAGACAATTGACTAAGTGGTTTCTGGAAGGATGGAATATGAGGACAGATTGAAAGAATGCAAATTACACAGCCTAGTGGATAGAATGAAGAGGGGGAGATGATTGAAATGTATATGTTGGTAAGTGATAATTACCAGATTAACATGGATGAGATTTTTCATATGAGAGGCCATCCCTGGAAACTGTATAAAGTAGGATGAGCTATGGGATGAGGAGTAGATTTTTTGCATGGAGAGTGGTGGGTGATTGGAATGCATTGCTTGACAACGCGGTGAGTGCAAAGACAGTGAATGCCAAAGAAAACAAAAGTCATGCCATTTAAAGGTTGAGATCTTGTTAGATCAAAAATAGTCACAGAAAATAAAATAATAAAACCAGTGACAGTTTAATTGTTTAGACTGTATAACAACATACCTCAATGATATACATGAAAAAAATAAAGAAATTTCAGCAGATCTGTGAAATAATTAAAAGGACACTGAATAAAAAAACAAGATGAGAAACTCAACTAAAATTTTGGAAGTTTATTTTGCACTTGGTTAGACTATAAGAAATTGTTTAATCCTTTATCCAAGTGTAAGCAAACAAAGTTTGCACCTGAAAATATCTTCAGGACTGAGGTAAGATAGTACAACACTAGGCAACTCGCAGCAAAGGTGGACCAAGCTCTCATCACTCCTTGTCTCAGTCTCTCACACATCTCCTTGCGGACGTGTATACTGCTATGCATTAAGGGAAGGGCCACTAACCAGACTGGTTTCGACCTTTATTGAGGTCTCGTCAGTGGGAGGCAGACCCAAGCATGGCGATACTAAGGCAGAAGCAATAGGAGAGGTCATATTTACCTATACGAGTTGCGAACAGGTGTACCACCTTATTAATGAATTACTCTGGATTTAGAGAAAGATGTTGGAAGTTTATTTTTTCCACTTGGTTAGACTATAATAAATTTAGTTTAACCATCTAACCGGCCATCATAGATAAAATACGCATCCTCATATGCTTCGTATCCATCATGTATTTTTTCAATTTTCAATGGTGTTACAATTTTAACATGCACTTCACATCCATGATAAACTTTGACGTCTATAGATCTTGGCCGGTAGCATGGTTAATCCTTTATCCAAGTGTAAGCAAACAAAGTTTGTGCCTGAAAATATCTTCAGGACTGAGGTAAGGTGGTGCAACTCGCAGCAAAAGTGGACCAAGCGCTCATCACTCCTTGTCTCAGTATCTCCCACAATGCAAAGCACATCTCCTTGGGGACATGCATTAAGGGAAGACCTCAATAAAGGTTTCGGCCTTTATTGAGGTCTCATCAGTGGGAGGCAGACCCAAACATGGTGATACTAAAGCAGAAGCTATAGGAGATGTCATATTTACCTATACGAGTTGCCAACAGGTGTAACACCTTATTATTGAATTACTCTGCATTTAGAGAAAGATGTTGGAAGCTTATACTGCTATGAATTAAGGGAAGTGCCACTACCCAAACTGGTTTCGACCTTTATTGAGGTCTCGTCAGTGGGAGGTAGACCCAAACGTGGAGATACTAAGGCAGAAGCAATAAGAGAGGTCATATTTACCTATACGAGTTGCCAACAGGTGTACCACCTTATTATTGAATTACTCTGGATTTAGAGAAAGATGTTGGAAGTTTATTTCACACTTGGTTAGACTATGATAAATTTAGTTTAATCTTTTATCTAAGTGTAAGCAAACAAAGTTTGCGCCTGAAAATATCTTCAGGACTGAGGTAAGGTGGTGCAACTCGCAGCAAAGGTGGACCAAGCTCTCATCACTCCTTGTCTCAGTATCTCCCACAATGCAAAGCACATCTCCTTGCAGACATGTATACTGCTATGCATTAAAGGAAGGGCCACTACCCAGACCGGTTTTGACCTTTACTGAGGTCTTGTCATTGGGAGGCAGACCCAAACGTGGAGATACTAAAGCAGAAGCAATAGGAGAAGTCATATTTACCTATACGAGTTGCCAACAGGTATAACACCTTATTA
The DNA here is from genome assembly GCF_054136105.1 of Typopeltis vanoorti. NCBI lineage: Eukaryota > Metazoa > Arthropoda > Arachnida > Uropygi > Thelyphonidae > Typopeltis > Typopeltis vanoorti. The sequence goes on from NC_143566.1 coordinate 96,793,637, forward strand.
TTGAATTACTCTGGATTTAGTTGGAAGAGTAATTCAATAATAAGGTGGTACACCTGTTGGCATCTCGTATAGGTAAATATGACTTCTCCTATTGCTTCTGCTTTAGTATCTCCACGTTTGGGTCTGCCTCCCAATGACAAGACCTCAGTAAAGGTCAAAACCGGTCTGGGTAGTGGCCCTTCCTTTAATGCATAGCAGTATACATGTCTGCAAGGAGATGTGCTTTGCATTGTGGGAGATACTGAGACAAGGAGTGATGAGAGCTTGGTCCACCTTTGCTGCCACAGTCCTGAAGATATTTTCAGGTGCAAACTTTGTTTGCTTACACTTTGGTAAAGGATTAAACTGAATTTATCATAAACTAAAATTTTGTATAAAGTAATGAGCACTTCCACTCTATTATATGTTTCAGAAATGTGGTTGTTAAAAAAATAAAAAAAAAAGATGAAAGTAAAATACAAGCTGCAGAAGTTAGATTTTTAAGAGCCATTTAAGGCTGCACGAAATTAAAGCACATAAAAAATGAAGACATCAGAAGAGAGCTAGATGTTTACAATGTAAATAAAAATATCAAGGAATATAAAGAAAAATGGAAAGAGCATCTGTTTAGGATGGAAAGATATCATCTACCAAAAGAGGTGGATAAATGTAGACCAAAGGGAAAGAGAGGCAGGCCAGCTGCAAGATGGAAAAACCAGTGAAGCTGGAGCAGGCAAATGCCTAATCCTTGAAGAAAAGAAGAAAACTTTCGATTATTTCTTTCCAAAGTCATTAAATTATATCTCAGAAATTGAGATTTCTTGAAATTTAAACCTTCCCCAAGCCATTCAAATGGGGGGGGGGGGAAGTTGTATAAAAATTGACAAATATTATTATGGGAAATTGGACAGTGATACTTGTTTGTGCCTCTGGTTTTACAGATGGTTCTAGTTCATAGTCAAACTATGAAGTAGAACCTTCTGTGAAGTAGAGGAATTTTTACAATTTTAACAATCCTTCAAACGATTGCTAAAAGTGCAGGAATGGAGGAAAGAGTACCGTAAAAGGAGTCAGAGATAGTTTCTTTTATACTCTTCTTCACTGCTTGTTTCATTTAGCAATCCTTTCAAGGATTGTTAAATGAAACATAGGCAGGTGTTATGATTATGTATATTGTTTTAGTTTTTCATAGTTTTGGCGATGTAGAAATTTTATATAGAACTGCAAACCTGGCTATTATGACAAACTTAGGTAGCAGCTTTGAGTAGTACTATAAGAAGTTACATGGAATACACTACTTTACTCGGTAACGCATGGAAAGTGGTCAGGGATTTTGGAAGTTTATTTTGCACTTGGTTAGACTATAATAAATTTAGTTTAATCCTTTATCTAAGTGTGAGCAAACAAAGTTTGCACCTGAAAATATCTTCAGGACTGAGGCAAGGTGGTGCCTCTGTTGGCAACTCATAGCAAAGGTGGACCAAGCTCTCATCACTCCTTATCTCAGTATCTCCCACCATGCAAAGCACATCTTCTTGTGCACATATATAATGCTATGCATTAAGGGAAGGGCCATTACCCAGACCGGTTTCGACCTTTATTGAGGTCTCGTCAGTGGGAGGTAGACCCAGAAGTGGTGATACCAAGGCAGAAGCAATGCAGAGGTCATATTTACCTATGTGAGTTGCCAACCAATGTACTACCTTATTATTAAATTACTCTGGATTTAGAGGAAGATGTTGGAAGTTTATTTTGCACTTGGTTAGACTATAATAAATTTAGTTTAATCCTTTATCCAAGTGTGAGCAAACAAAGTTTGTGCCTGAAAATATATTCAGAACTGAGGCAAGGTGATGCCTCTGTTGGCAATTGGAATCAAAGGTGGACCAAGCTCTCATCACTCCTTGTCTCAGTATCTCCCACCATGCAAAGCACATCTCGTTGCAGACATACACTGGTTGGCATCTCATATTGGTAAATATGACCTCTCCATTGCTTCTACCTTGGTATTACGACTTCTGGGTCTGCCTCCCACTGATGAAACCTCAATAAAGGTCGAAACCGGTCTGGGTAGTGGCCCTTCATGTCCACAAGGAGATGTACTTTGCATGGTGGGAGATACTGAGACAAAGAGTGATGAGAGCTTGATCCACCTTTGCTACGAGTTGCCAACAGAGGCACTACCTTGCCTCAGTCCTGAAGATATTTTCAGGTGCAAACTTTGTTTGCTCACACTTGGATAAAGGATTAAACTAAATTTATTATATTATGGTCAGGGATTGTTTGAGAGAAGCAGCTGCAAAAAAAAAAAAAAAAAAAGGAAAAAAAGAAAGCATTGTTCAAGGAATATAAACAAAAGGTGATCAGCATACTCATGAGCAATACAGAGTGCAAGAAAGAAAGGGTAACTAGAATGGTAAGGAAGGCTAAATCAGATTTTGGGAGAAAATTAGGTAAGCAAGCCAAAGTTAATAAAAAAGATGTTTTTTGCTAAGATTGAGTTATTAAGTTATCACTTCGCAGTTACTGGTATGACAGAGGCTGAAAATTAAAGTGAATGAACTGGAGGTACTCAACGTATTGAAAAATATCAATGTGAATACAACAGTGGGACTGGACAGTATGTCAGCTAATGTGCTACCAGGATGTGTAGTTTGGTAGCCTCTCAAAAAGTTGTTTAATCTTAGTCAGTTCTGGCAAGTTACAAGGGAGTGGAAAGAGGGCAAGGTGGCTCCATGACAGAAGCAGCAAATTAGAGACCAAATAGTATCTCTGGAGTGGTGGTTAAAGTTTTGGAAAAGTTGGTAAAATAGGAAAAATACTGGAATGGACACAGAAACATGATACTGTATAGGGAGTAGCATTGCTTTGTAAAATGTAAGTCCTACCTTAGTAATTCATTCACATTTTATAATAACTTGGTAGCAGAATTGGATAAAGGAACTGGCTGCACCATGATACTGCTGGACTTTGCAAATGCATTGAGAACTATGACAAAAGTTGGAGCAAATGGGAATGGATATGAAGCTGGTGGTATGTATAAGGGGTGACTGACAGATATACATTAGATGGTGGTGTGTGGTAGAATGGAACCAAGGCAGATGAGGGTGAGTAGGACTTCAATTTGCTTTAATTTGTACATTAATAATATAGCAAAAAGTTTAAGGGGTGATATTCGGTTATTTGCTGACAATGCAAAACTGAAGAGGAATAATTGATAAAAATGATAATATAATAATGATAAAAATATATATCCTGCAAGATTTAAATAAATTGGCAGTGTGGGCAAAAGACAATGGTTGTCATTTTAATGTTGAAAAAATGTAAGGTAGTGCACTTCAGGATGAAAAAAATTACATAATTTGTATCCTATTGATATTACCGGATCACAGGAAATTGACGAGACTAGGGATGACAGTGGATAAATGTTTGAAGTTCAGAGAACATGTTGCAGAAGTTCTCAAAATACCTTAAAGGATTACTTGGATGTTGAAGAACAATGACATGTAAAGATAGGGAGGTTATTAATTCTCCCTAACTTAAGGCTATATAATGTGGTCACCTGGCTTTCTTGACAATTAGATGGTGGAGGGGATCCAGAGATGGGTGACTAAGCTCATGAGAGGTTTGTGGAATGCTCCCCATGACAATAGGTTGAAGGTGTGTTGGTTTCAGAGTTTAGATGAGAGGTGACATGATAGGAACTTATAAGTTACTAAAGAGATTCTATGAGATTGACACATGGTAAATTTTTCAATATGTGAGGAGTAGGGGAGAACAACTGGTTACCCCTGGAAGTTGTTTAAGAGTTACATTAGTTAAAGGGTGTGCAGACTATGGTCTTTTCTTTGGAGAGTGGTAAATGAGTGGAATGGACTGCCTGAGATAGTTGTGAGTGTCCCAACAGTGAATAAGGATAGATATGATAAGTATTGTGTGAATAATATGTAGTGTTGGTGTCCTGCAATGAGTCTTTTACCCAATGGAGATTAATACGAAAGATATTGTATAACTACTAGTACAAATGAAAGATAACTAGAAATTAAACTCAGAACATTAAGTGATTACTTAATAAGAATCAGTGGTTATGTATGTACCCAAAGGGGGACAAGAAGAAGAAAATTACATCTTTTATAAGGAATTGCAACAAGTCCTAGATTTTTTTTTTATTTTATTAATAGCAGAAGGTTTAAATCTAGAATAGGCAACAGGTTCAAAACAAACCTATGTAAATTTGAAGATATCTATAATTGCATTGGATGTAAATATATATATATATGGTTAGTTTGAAAACATAAATTGGTTAATTATTATGTAATTTCAAATTTTAAGCTAAGTTAATCCCAGATTTAAAAGCATATCAAGGATTGAATTAAATTCCGATCATTATATGTTGATGGCAAAAAAGGTTACAAAATTGCTAATTTTATAACTTTGAATCATTTCAAATACTAGTGTTAAACAGCAGTATTAAAAATATATTGATGTAAAAACTAAAACCATGGAAGAATCAAATGACAGAGGAATGGAAAATCTGAAACAAATCCTATTGAAAGAAGTAACAGAAAGCTCAGGAATAAAAATCAGACAGAAAAGAATAAGAGAACTGTGCAACTGGAATGTAGAAATAGTATATATAAAATCAAAAAGTGATTACCAGAAATAGTTAAATTTGAAGGTAGTAGAAGCAAAAATAAAGTACAAATGAAAGTGCTATTGCAAAAGGAGTGGTAAGAAAAAAACATAGAGAAAGATGGAACAATTAATGTAACAGATCTAGAAAAGGACATAACAAAGCCACAACCAGAAAGCTATAAAATAATAAAGTAAAGTCCGAAAATTCTCCTATTTGGAGAATGTTCGGACTGATAATGATCAAGATGTAAAATTTTTTCAAAACTACATATAGTGAACAGAATGAAAATTAGGAAATCATTGGGAGAAGATAATGTAAATATGGAACTGTACTAATATACAGTGACAAATTTAAACGACTTGAAATTCTGCAATAAGGTTTAGATTACTGGAAAAACTCCTAGCTCTTGGAGAAAGGTACTAGTTCTACCAGTTTATAAAAAAGAAATAATGATGATGATATGCCATAAATTTTCTGAAAAGTTTTTGGAAGTTAAGTTTTTCTGTCATCATCATTATCAGCCATTGTCGATCCACTGCTGGATGGAGGCCTTTCCAAGATTACTTCAAAACTGTCTATCCATTGCTGCATATCTGATGTCATCAATCCATCGTGATTTAGGTCAGTGTCATGGTCATTTTTCTTCTCATGGAATCTTTTCTCCTTGGAGTACTAGTTCTACCAGTTTACAAAAAAAGAAATAGATGATATGCCGTAGATTTTCTGAAAAGTTTTTGGAAGTTAAGTTTTTCTGTCATTATCATCATCATCATCAGCCATTGTCAATCCACTGCTGGATGAAGGCCTTTCCAAGATTACTCCAAAACTGTCTGTCCATGGCTCACCTTTTCCATGTCATTTCCAAATCTGATATCAATCCACCGTGATTTAGGTCGGCATCGTGGTCGTTTTCCTCTCGTGGAATCCAATCCAGTACTTCTTTTGTCCATTGTTGATCTTGTCTTCGAGCAATATGCCCAGCCCATTGCCACTTCAGATGTTTCACTCTTCCTATGATGTCAGAGACTGGTTTGGTTTCTTCCATGTATTCCTTTTGTGTTCCAGTCATGTGATACCAAGCATACTTCTTTTCATACTAAATTGTGTTCTTAATTTCTGAATTTCCTTTGCATTTAGTGTCCATGTTTCACAGCAATATGTCAATATAGGAAGAATACATTGGTTAAAAACTTTTCTCTTCAGGCATAATGGTGGTTGGCTTTTGAATATTGAATGGAAAGCATTTGGAAAAATGCTTTCCACCCAAGCATCATGCATCTTTAATTTCGTCCATGATATTTTGTTCCATAGATATCTGTTGTCCTAAGTATATGTAATGGTGTACTTGTTTAATTTCCTCATTATTGGTTTTTATTATTTCTGGTTGGACATAGCTATTGAACATAACTAGGGTCTTTAGGTTTATCTTTAGGCCAGCTAGGAGTTCATGGATATGAGTCCAATTCATGCGCAGTTAAAGTAAAGATAACTATGTCATCTGCAAAGCATAAATGGCTTAAATATCTTCCATTTATCTTCAGACTTTTCCCATCCCAATCAAGAAGTTTGAATTTTCTTCTAGGCATGCTGTGAATAATTTTGGAGAGATTGTGTCACCCTGTCTTATATACCTCTGTGCATTTCCACAATCTCTCCAAAATTATTCGCACCATGCCTAGAAGAAAATTCAAACTTCTTGAATTTTCCAATGCCACAGCAGCAATTCATTGGAATGAATTGCTGCTGTAGCATTGGTATATGCTGATTTAATGGTTCTGATGTATGACTCCTCCACTTGTTGGTTTCGTAATGCTTTAATTATTGCACAAGTTTTTGCTGAATCAAAGGCTTTCTCATAATCAGTAAAACCAAGACATAATGGTAATTGATATTCATTACACCATTTAGTAATCTATTGTACAACTTGAATATGGTCCATTGTACTAAAGCCCCTTCGAAAGCCTGCCTGTTCTTTTGGTTGTGCTAGTTTAGAGTACCAAGCCTGTGAGCTAAGTTTGAAAGTTTATTTTTCACTTGGTTAGACTATAATAAATTTAGTTTAATCCTTTATCCAAGTGTGAGTAAACAAAGTTTTTGCCTGAAAATATCTTCAGGACTGAGGTAAGGTAGTACAACACCGGGAAACTCGCAGCAAAGGTGGATCAAGCTCTCAACTCCTTGTCTCAGTATCTCCCATAATGCACAGCACATCTCCTTGCGAACATGTATACTGCTATGCACTAAGGGAAGGGCCACTACCCAGACCGGTTTCGACCTTTATTGAGGTCTCGTCAGTGGGAGCCAGGCCCAGAGTGGAGATACTAAGGCAGAAGCAATACGAGAGGTCATCCTTACCTATAGGAGTTGCCAAAAGGTGTGCCACCTTATTATTAAATTACTCTGGATTTAGAGAAAGATGTTTGAAAGTTTATTTTTCACTTGGTTAGTCTATAATAAATTTCTCGTCAGTGGGAGCCAGGCCCAAAAATTTATTATAGTCTAACCATTCTCATTGAAGTTTATCTTTAAATGAAGCAGAAATATGGTCACCTTCAATTGAATTCTAATCTCAGTAGAATGGTCTGTCTGTGGGACGTGGGTGGTGGGGGCTGTGAACAGAGTACTTGGTCAGTACCAGTTGGGAGCAGGGAGAAAGGGAGGGGGGCAATTTATTCTTGGTGGATGATAGAAAGGACAGTTTGAGTCAATTTGAAAGTGTTATACAGGTTACACTTGCAAAAAGCTGCATTGTTTGTTCTGATGTTCCTGTAACTTAGGGTATGAGAATTCTTTTTACTTCAGACTGTAGTCTGGTTGAGGAATGTTATCTATCAATAATTTTCTGGCTGGCATTAGTAGCAAAGGTGATTTAAAATAATTAAAAAAAAAATTAGTCTTTTAAAATCAAGGAACTATACAAGCTCATCCAGAGCAGGCTTTTACAAATATTTATGCCCATAGGATTCAAACCTACGACCCATAAGCTGAAGAGTTATCCACTCAACCAAAAAGACTAGCCCTTTATTTAATGCTTCCAATAGATGTTAGCTTTGATTAAGAGTTTTCATAATATCTACCTTCAGTAATGATGGATATAACTGCCAGTAGAGGAAGGTTTCAATAAATAGAAAATTGAGTACTGCATGTAAAAGTAAACCTAGATCTGTAATTTTATCTTTGAAGTTTATGCTGTTTTTATTATAACTAATGTGGCCAGTAAAGTTTCAAAGACTAGAAAGTTGATTGAATTATCATCTTGCTAATTAACTATAGGATGTAATGGATAACCTTCTTTATGAAGCTTAAGAAGACCTTAGATCCATAGAAGATTAGTATAAACTGCAATTTTCACTGGAAGCATCCCAGAAATATTGGTCCAGTAATTTATTTATTTAGCTTGAAGTCGAGTTTCTGCTGATTACACGAGATTGACCTGCCCGTGAGTAAAATATTGACTTATACTCTGTAAATTATGCCATAACACTTAATATATTGTCACTGCTAGTGGTAATGCCACTATTCTGGTGAAAATAAATAATGGAACTGGCATTTCTAGAATCAGAGGGCATTTTGACAGACTTTTATTTATGCTTATTTTGCTATAATTTGAATTCTTCAGTTGACATTTGGTTACAGTGCCTGCAGGTTTCTGAAAGATGCGTTTTGCTCTAAAAATGTTCATTTGAATCTTCAAAAGTTTAGCTAACTTTTTTAATACATTTAAAAAAAAAAATTTTTTTTTAATAACTCTACCCACAGAAGTTATAAACCTACTCTGGAGTCCAAAATTGGTATTTTTCTAGGTGCACCCCAAGTGTGAAAGCAGTATTCCGAGGCTGAGTAAATTTAGTATTTGTTAAGAGTAAGTAACCAGGCACATGAAGGCTAGCATCTTGGACAAAAAAAGATGCCAACTTTTTTGAAGTTGAGTATGCTATTGAAGTAGAGATGATTCCAGGAAAGGCTAGAAGCATGAGTCAGTCCAAAAAAAGAGAGATCTAGTCCTGATTGGCAAGTTGAGCATTTTATCAAAGGCATGAGAACTAAGATATTTTTTCTAGTAAAAAAAAAAAAGACTGATTATAATGATTATCATACTTCCTAACAAATATACTGATGTTGTAGACTAGAAAATCATCTTGTTGCTTGCTGTCTTGAATACATTATTGGCTTTACTAGTTTTTTATGTGTTTACTTGTCTATTTTTTTTTTTTTTTTTTTTTTTTTTTTTTACATAATTGGGAAATCCTACTCTGGAGACCAAACATGGTACTTTTTCAAGCTTCTTCAGGCTTCCAGTAAGTAGGGCAGTGATTTTATGCCAGTCCAAATTCATCTTCCACACAAAGGCAGTCACAAAAATATCCATGCCCACAGTGGAATCCAAACCCTCACAACCTTAATGATTGTGAACGGATGATTGAAACTCCACTCTTATGACTTGAGTAGTAATGCTAAAATAGCACTGCTATTGCTCTACCTTGTTAATTTTGTGTTTGTTGGAAAGCAAATATGCTAAGAATTCAGGCTAGCAACTTTTTTTTTTTTTTTTTTTTTAAAAAAACATTGCTTTCAAAGGAGGGGGAAAAACTGATGTGCTGATGTTTAATTCCTAAAAATGTAGTTTAATATTAAAGTAGCTAAATGTTTCCCTTTGACAATTGCCTTAGAAATATTCTAATTATGACTTATAGCCATTTAATAATTTGACTTTTTTCTCCCATTTTCTATAGAAAACCTTCAGTGATGATGATGCTCCATTCTAAGGAATTAATATAGCAAACAGCAAGCATTAAGAATGACTTCGAGTGATGAGAAGAAACCTGTGGAAGATAAGAAATATGCCCAACTATCACGTGAATCTACCAGATTAAATGCAGAATCTTGTCCTGGTGCCTTTTCAGATTTATCGGAAAATGTAGTGGCTATGCTTGCAGAAGATGCAAACTATCGACTAAGGGAACAAGTTCAAAATGCATGTCAGTTTATGAGACATGCAAGGAGACGAAAACTTACAAGTGAAGACTTTAATAAAGCTCTTCGATGGAGTGATGTTGAACCCCTATATGGTTTCAGCAATCCTGATCCAATATCTTTAATATATGTAAAAGAAGCAGATGTGTTTTGTCCTGAAGAAACAGAAGTTAACTTGGTCAACTTGATTACAAGTGGAATAACTGTAGTTTGTTTAGGACAATCGCAAGTCCAAGCTCAATGGCTAGCAATTGAAGGTGTTGCCAAGAATGACCAATTACCTTCAACTGCAGCACAAAATAAGAAGAATGGCCATGTTAGTACGACTATCAGTGAGGATTTAATGGTTTATTATGATCATGTCACTAAAGTTATTCTTGGTAATAATGAAAAACTTCTGAAACTCTCACTCGATGACTTGAGTAGTAATGCTAAAATAGCACCGCTGTTGCCCTACCTTGTTAATTTTGTAAGTGTTGGTATCAAAAAAATGAGCCATGACCTTACACAACTAACCAAGTTACTTCATACTATACGTGCTTTAGTTGGCAATCCTTATCTTTTCTTAGGATTGGAACCATATTTAAGTTTACTAGTTCAGTCTGTCTTGTACTGCATATTGGAGCCTCTTGCAGCATCAATTAATCCAATAAATGATCATTGGACACTCAGAGATTCAGCTGCACAGCTTCTTGCTCGTATTGTTGAAGAGTGGTCAACACCTGTTAATAATTTACATCAGCAGACACTTGCAGGTTTAAAAGATGTTTTTATTGACTTATCAAAACCATTCTGTGCTCATTATGGAGCTGTTATAGCAATCGTAGCATTAGGAATGAATGCAGTGGAAAATGTATTATATCCTCAGTTATCATATTATTGGCCTCATCTGGTTATGGCTCTTAGTGAATGCTCCTACTTGAGTGCCCAGGTAAAAGCTGATGCACAAAAAGTGTATGGTGTTTTGTTGCTTGTAGCAGAACTAATAATTCGTTCCCGCCAAAAAACTGAATTTTCTTCTTTGGATAATGTAAGCAATTTTTCACTTGAAGAAAGTGCTTCACCTGATAAGAAAGAACACAAAAATATGATTAACCTAAAAGCAGAACCTGGCATACCTGTTTGTCAGAATATATCTGAGAAGAATAATACTTTTCAGATATATAGTGAACTCTATGAGTGTTTTGGTGATGCACTTTCTGTGCGTCTTCCATATGTTCCAGTTACAGGGTTATACAAGCCCAAAGAATATCCTTTAGTTCAGTTGTTTTCAGCCCCAGAATTACTCCAAACTGGGGAAGAACTTTTAGAAGCTTTTTATGAAAAAGATGAGGAACTTAAGAGTAACAGTCTTGAAGATGATAATTCATATGATGAACGAGATGACATTTCAATGCTTAGTGATGAACATGAGACTGATCCTGTGGATCTGCAGATCAAAAGTACTGTTAGTGATCCAAATCTAGGTATCAAACTCACTATTGCAAAATTAAGGCGTACAAAACCTCCTGAAGAACCCAAACCAGCAAAACGAAAAAAATTTACGATTAAGACTCCCAAAGAACTCTGGGAAGCAGAGCCAGTATTTGATTATGTGTCACTTATTACTGACCGTTATATTGACTTCAGTTTTGAAGGCTCAAGTCCATTACCAAGGAGTAGTTTAAAGAGAAAAGTTTTCTTTTCTGCCAAACAGATGTTTTTAGATTCATGTTCTTTAGTCGCCGAAATTAATGTTAAACTTAAAAAAACTGGTAAAAGAAAAAAAGTAGATCCTAAAATTCTTTATCGTCAGAGGTTTAAATCTGGAAATCTGATGATAATTTTATGAATAATTTATAAAAGTTAGGGGAACATTTTCTTTGCCTGTTTGTTAATAATAAAATCTTGCATTTTGATATGTATATTAGTGTTTCCATTAAATTTTTAAAAAATTATGAATTTATTTTTATACTCAACACTCATGATATTGAGGACCATTCCTCAGACAAAAACTAGAATGACTTCAATGATTATAGTGATTCATTATAAGCAAGAATAATGATAGTAGTAAAACAGTGTATAAAAGGGGCTCAAACTTTTTTGATATTTAAAAATATTTTATTTTTCATAAGGTATTTTTGGTAGTACTTGCATGTAATATAAAGGTATAAAATTGTGTAATTTGAGTTTATACTTTGCCATTCCAGATGGATTTAAGTCTCCTCGTCCTAATAATAAACTTGCAATTGAAAAGAAAAATTATTCAGAGGAATAAAAGTAGTTTTTTTACTGTGCTCTTAATTCATCTTTCTGTGGAAGTGCTGTAAAATACCAGATCCAGCCCTTAGAGACAAAAACCTGAACATCCAGTCTAGACTTCAACATTGGTAATGAGCCATATGCATAATAAGAGTAATCACTCAGAAGAAGTGATAATTAGATAATGGCAAGTCTAGACTATATGCTAGATGGTGTGAGAGATGCTCCTTAATTCTTATCCAAAGTGCAGCATCATAGCATGATATCTTAATGAAGAAACCGCTGCTTTTTGATCTATGACTACTGGCTAGTACCTGAGCAAAAAAAACATGCACTTACTCTAGTTGTTGAATATGTGCATGCCATCTCCTGTGCCATTTTTTTTTAACTGCAGAAAATAGAGGTTGGCATTGATGGTGTGCAATTCTGGTATTAGTTCAAAGTCTGTTTGGCCCTTGAAATGACCTTCTTTGTATCAGTGAAAATGAGTAGTCTATATGGTTTAAATTCTTATTGGATTAGATTGTTGAAGTACACTGACTTCTCACTGTTCATATAGTGAAATATTCATCTTGGTTTATAAATAATTTTTCTCCAACTGTGTGATGCCGAGTTTATAATTGTGTCAGTTTGATGAAGCATCTCATGATTGATGTTTTTTTTTTTATTAGTTCTGCACATGACAGGTAGCAGGACCTATAAGCATATTAGTGTCATGTGCAGACAAAAAATTAAAAAGTTTCTTTGTATGTGTGTGTGTGAGAGAGAGACAGACTGCCATCCATGAACGGTTGTCAACCCATACTACTGAGTGAGCGAGCCAGGGATGTCTATTTTCATATTATACATATGCATATATATATATAGGTTATGGACAAAAAAATGGAAACACTGAGCTATCGAGTTGCGTATTGGTAGTTGCAATGCAGTGTCCACAATGCACTAAACACAGATGCAGTTGATATGCAAATATACTTCCAACATTCCTAGGGATGTATATATAAAGGCAAATGGAGGCCTGCCACTGTTTATTGCATGTTAGAATGGAATCCAGAGAGGACCTCAGTGACTTTGAAAGGGACATGATTGTTGAAGCCAGGCTATCGTCAGGTGCATCTGTGACCAGAACAGCTGAAATTGCACTTATTAGTTGAGGAATAGTCTCGAAAGATATGGCAGTCGACAGGACAAACGTCATCAACAAAATGCAATAGTGGATAAAAGTGTTTACTGCAAGAGAGGGACATTCAAGCATTAGTGCACTATACTATGAAAAATTGGCAGGCTGCTGCTGAGCAATTGTGTTAAAAATTCAACACTTGTCATGAGAAGTGCATTTCAACAAAAACTCTGTGCCGGGAACTACACAGAGTCAGATATCACACTCAAATTACCTTTTACAAGCCTTTGATCACTTCTGTCAATGCAAGTTGCATCCAGTGGTACAAAGATCACATGCAGTGGACTACACAACAGTGAAGAAATGTGATATGGTCCAATGAATCCATATTCACACTTTTTGCTGCAAATGGATGAATACCAGCCAAAGGAAGCTTAACAGCCAGAGTGCTTGTTTACAACTGTGAAAGGTTTTGGTGATTCTGTAATAGTTTGGGATGCATTCTCATGGCATGACATGGTTTGGGTTCACTTGTATTGGAAGGCAAAGTGGATGTTGCACATTATCTTTCAGTCATAAGTGATCATCTTCATCCCATTGGAACACTTTTCTTTTACACTGCCAGCCATGTTTCAGCAGCATAATTCTCCCATTCATTGAGCAAATGTTGTCACCCATAGGTTTGAGGAACATGAGAGTGAGGTGTCCTGTCTGCCATGGCAATCCCAGTCGCTAGACTTTAAATCCTATAGGACATTTTGAGTGAGTTCTCAGGCAATTTCCGTCATCTCCAAAGAACAAAGGCGAATTGAACCAGTTTCTGTCTGAAGAATGGTGTAAAATTCCTCCTATTGAGTTCCAAGCACTGACATATTCTTTCCCTCGAAGAATACAGGCTGTACTGGATCCTCACGGTGGACCAATGCCATATTAATCGAAACGTGTCACTGTTTTTGTCCATTACCTGTGTATATTGCAGTAATCTACCATTTATCTGACCCTTCAGTTTTCAGAACAGTCAGTTTGGATAATTGATAATCACATGATGCTCTACAGAGCAGTTGATTGACATGCATGTAAAGGTTGATTAATTGACATGTAATAATAAACACTCATCCCACAAAACAGATCCTTATCATCGGAATGGATTTGCCACCTTCTGCAGTGCACAGAACTGTCAAAGGTTCTCTCATCTGTGGTCGAACTATATTTTGGTCGATTTTCCTTTTTATTTTTTTTTACATAATCCAGAAATCCTACTCTGGAGACCAAATTCAAAACTTTTTCAATTTGCTTCAGGCATACAGGCATATTGGATAGCATGATGAAATTCATCTTTCATCATGAATTAAATTAGGTGATTTATATCACCTCTTTAGCCCAGCTTACAAACTTGAATATTTATGATTCATGTTCACAGTGGAGTTCAATCCTGCAATCTGTTGGCTGGAGAGTTCATCAGCTAATTACTCAGTCAACCAGTTAATATAAAAACTACATGCTGTATTTCTTGGATACTGTCCAGAAAGATGTTATAAATGACAGAAGTAGATGGAGTGGAGTTAATATTGACTAGTCCCATATATCTACCAAAAAGACATAAGAATATCTGTCTATGAGAAAGTGGTTGGAATGAGCCTCTGAGAAATCATTAACCAGATTTTAGGTTCTGATAAATTGCTTCCAATTTGAGAATAATTGAAGATTGTGCAGATTTGGAATTTGCATAGGGTTAGCAGAGTCATGGGTGAAAAACAAACCAAGGTTTATTTGGTGTGTGGTGGGGGGGGGTATTATGAATGTAATATGTTTTTGTCAGGAAAAGAGATGCAAGTGAGTCCCCCCCCCCCCAAAAAAAAAAATTTAGCCTTTTGTATAGATTTTGTATAGATGTCATTATCAATAGTAAGAAGAGCCAAAATTAGATCTATCATGAGAAACAGAAGACATGTTTTTTAAGGAGTTTTTTTTAATATAAATTACCTGGGTTCGATTTCCCTGAGTGATGTGAGGAACCTTTATCTGGTCTCTTTTGATGAAAGTTGAGTTTAGCCAGTCTTGTATGGAGGAAAGGGGGGGTCACCCAGAAACTTGGGTTTTTTGTCCCCCAGTACAGGCAAACAGGCCCTGTGAACACACTTCTACAGACAAGATACTCCTGGAATAAGGAGTAACCTATTCCATAGGATTTTTGGCTCCGAAGGCCTACACAGTAAAAAGTGCGAGTCTATGCTTGAGCATAAATTAGGATAGGACTATGGCCAAACAATCAGTAAAGCCAACATCAGAATTCCTGAACATCCATTTCTGCCACTCAGGACTTTTTAACCATGCTTTGGTCACCCACACAAAGAATATGCTCGAAGAAGGCTACTCTGCTTCAATACAGCAAATATAAAATATAAGAGCCTATTCCTTGAATCTGACTTAGCCTTAAGACCACACCTCAAACCTCAACAAACTTTGTTGTATGAAAATGCCCCAAAATTTGTGAAGCTCTCATTCTCTGCACTTCAGTCAAAGACTCCTATTTTAGTCCACTAGGGAACACTATTAAGACTTTAGACTGACTTTTGGTTGCCATATTTCAGCCGTATTAGTGTAGTGACTGCATGTGCATATATTATATCGTGCTCCCCGATGCCAATTTGACTTTGTCAAGATATTAAAAAAAAAAAAAAAAATCAGCTAACGCCTTGATATTGGAAATATTAAATTTATTGTAATTGATATTACTCTACATTGTAATTTTCTTAAAAATATATGGTTATGAATAGCTACCATATAAGCCTTACCACAGACCATGTTTTAAAAATGTAGACATTGATGAGGTAGTCCCTTAGCTTCATTGAGCACTTCTTAGCACACAGGCATGAGTACATCGCAACATTAGCCATTAAGATCAAAATATCTGAATTGTAAGATATTTACAGCCATAGGTATATTAGCTGGTTATATTTTATATGGAAGTGACACCCTCCATAGCTCAGTCGGAATAGACGAAGCCCTTTGTTCGGAAAGACCAGGGCTCCATTTCCGTCTGTGACATGAGGAATCTTTATCTGGTCTCTTTCAATGAAAGGTAAGTTAGCCGGTCTCATATGGATGTAGGGGTTTTTCACCCCCCAGAATAGACAAAAACCAGCCCCATGAACACACACCGGGAGGCATAGGGCCAACCACCTTATCCTCAAATTACGGTTATGAAATTCAAGAGTAGTTGGAAGGTGCTTAAGTGCCTGTTAGAACCACTGATGAATGAATAAATGAATATGGAAGTGGCATGGTTTTCTCTGTTGTAAACTTGAATTTTTCATCTTTTATACTATTTGGAGAATACATGAATTAACAGGCATAATTCACAGTTGCCTCAGTTATTCCATTGATCCCAGCCCTCGCACCACTGCAGAATGTCAAGAAAATTTGTAGAACTTCAATTGTGCAATTATTGAATCTAGCAAGATATCAGAGAAGATAAGAGATTTAGATATGTAGAAAGAGTGCAGACAAAAGTTAGAGACTTTAGGGTGGGGTGCCCTTGCACTGGTTAGGAAATTTAAGAGAATGCCATTTGCTATGAAAAAAGAAGAAATACCTTTGTGCTGCATTAAATGCCTTAGGAATTCAATAGGGACTGCACATTTCTCTAGACATTGTTTCCAATGTCTTGTTTGAAAAATGTGTGTTCAGAGATGCAGGCTAACTGAAATCCATACTGTTGGGCCTAATGGTGAAGAGTCAGACAACTTATTTTTAAGAAGTAAAGATGATGGTTGGCAAACTTTGAAACTTGCTTCCATTCTGAGAGAGAAGCCAGATGAGAAAGAAAACGGTATTGACATAGGATGAGTGAAGCACAAGTGGATATATACTTTCAGCATCAGATTCTTGATATCTAATGCCAAGAGTCTTCTGATGTCTTTTTTTGGAAACAGACCAAAGGGGAAATGGAGTGTACCAGTCTTGATATCATCAGGTGGAAGAATGTAAGGACAGAATTCTGACTACTAAGGTTACTTAGTGGTTAGAAGATGCAACTGCTGTTTGAGCAAGACAAATTTTCTGCAATCTTTACATCTTGCAGATTTTAATTTGTTCATAGTTTTTTTAAGATCTTGCTGCTTCACTTAATGTGGAATGAAGCTCAGTTTAATCCTTTATCCAAGTGTAAGCAAACAAAGTTTGCGCCGAAGTATTTTCAGGACTGGGGAAACTCGTGTATACACACACATCACTTGCCCTGGTATCCCATAATGCAAAGCACATATCCTTACAGACATGTATAAGGCATAACATTATACATATACATACCCATAACCAAATCGTCGCACTGAAAAAAAAGTGTGCAGCTACCAATTTGCTAAGGGTGCCAGTAGCTTAGCTACGATACTGCACATTATAGCTCTTTCACTACCTTTTTGTATGCTTTTCAATGCACCTGAATGAGTAGTCGTATGTTAGCAATTAACATCCTCCAGAAACTTATTATTATGGCAAATTGGATCTAGAAGGACATGCAATTAACAGACACTACACTGGCTTCATAGATAGATAGATGGCATTAGTGTAGTTGCAGTCAGTTGGTGGAGACAGTTGTAGAGCAGGTGCCCTTCCTCGATGAGTCTTTGGACTCCTTGGAGGTGTCAAATAATTCCAAATAACAAAAATAAAAATGCAATAACTTACTGTTTTGAACATTTCTTGAAATAAAGGTCATTCAAAAAAAATGGAGCATGCACAGAGATGCAGCTAATAATTAGTCCTTATGTAGTAGAGCTTCTAGCTCAGTTGATATTAATACCTTTTGGTTTTAAAGACCTAGATTCGAACTTCATCTGACATAACTCACTGGCTTCATAGCCTTAGTTCCTTCCACTGCATTTGAATTTGTTATAACACCCAACCAATAAAAACTAACACACCCCATCTAATCTCTGCCGTGGTGACTGAACAAGATAATCACTTCTCATTACTATTAAACTTTAAGCCAAGGGTCTTCAACCTTTCAGACAGTACGGACCGCATTAAAAATTTCAATTAAGTCCATGGGCCATTAAGCCATACTGTGGTATTTAGAATTGTAAGATGCTTTCCAGATTCACAAGGAATGCTGTGCATTTGATATTTACATAAAATCCTATAAAAATAAACTCAACTTTAAGAGTAAGTAGGAGTTGGGTTCACGATAAGTAACTACAATCAATACTTTCAAAAAGATAATTTAATGAAAACATTTTTTACAAAGTCTGCCGAATATTGACTGAAATTCAAGTCTAGTTGCCAACTGGAGGAACTTTTTCTAACCCTTTCTTTGAATGGTTCCTGAGTTAGTCGATCTCTAATATGGGCAAGGGGATTTTTTTCTCCTGGAAACTTGGGTTTTTCGTCCTCTGAACTCGAGAAATCGACAGTAGTACCCGCAATATTTTTCAGACAATAATGTCCTATTAGAGTTAGGTACTAAGAGATGGTAGCATTTCTTTGCCAGTCTTTTCATCTGTTGCTGCTTATAATTAATGATAGTCTTGAGCCATCTATCTCTGATTAGCTACCGGTGGAATTGAAATTCCTCCTCAGTCTCCGAAAGCTAGATAGGGTTAAAAGGCCTCGCCTACTCCCTAGAAGTTAATAAAAGGCATTAATGGATATTTTTATTGTCAAATTAACCCAATTCTACTTGACACTTATCTTGTTCACTATATGGCAAGGTCAACAAGTTTTCACTTTCTGTTACTTAGTGACAGTTTCTCTGAAACTACAGTTTTTCTTTAATTCTTCCAAAAATAACAGATAACATTTTATTCCCTTATACAAAGTAGACGAAGCCGTTATAGCTCCATCCATCTTTGGATACTGAGGAGAAAGTTCACGTTTAAATCCATAATTTTAATTTATTGTCCTTTATCTTGTTTCACTTATCTTCATATTCTTTTCAATTTCAATCTATGTAACTCAGTGGACAGAATATCATGTAAGAGAATAAAAGGCATTAGTCGACTGTTTATAGCAATCAGCTGTATAAACTTGCTCCTCTTTTAATATGTAGAATTGAAATTATTGAGTATTTAATTTGTAGCAATTTACATTCGGTAAGCTATTAAGACATAGCCTACTGATACATAAGTGCAACAGAATTTTATATACACATCCTCCGTCCAAAAAGAAACCGAACTTTTCGAAAATAGAAGAAATTAATGGTGCACCTATTGTATCTTTTTGTTGGCGAAAGCGGCAACCTTCATCAGTGTTATGTCAACTGTTTGTGACATTTGTTTCATTAGAAGCCGAGCTATAGTGCTAAGAGTAACAGTGTGTTTTGACGAACGTTCGGAAAATGAATTTCAAACAGAGAGCTGCGATTGACGTGTTAAAGTCAATCGCATTTTGGTAAAATTTTTACCGAAACGCATCAAATGGTACAAAAAGCACACGGTAATGAATGCTTATCCCGTACTCAAGTTTACGAGGGTTTAAGCGATTTCAAAGTAGTCGTGAGATGATTGAGGACGACGAAAAGCTGGGCCTTCCAAAAACTGGACTGAGTGAAGTTAACATCCAAAAAGTGCGGAATTTCATCAAAGAAAACCCGATATCGTCCGTGAGATTGATTGAATCTGAATTGGGGATTCCAAAATCAACTGTGCACAACATTTTGGCCGAGAGTTTGGGCCTTCGTAAATTGAATTCGCGATTTGTTCCCCACAATTTGACCGACGCCCAAAAAATGTATCGAATTGAACACTGCCAGGACCTCATTAAAACCTTTTGTAAGGACTCAAACTTCCTTGAAACGATCGCTACTAGTGACTAAACGTGATGTTTTGAGTATGATCACGAAACAGAGTGCTGAGTGGAGACCACCAGAAGAGGGGAATCCGAAAAAAAGAAGCTTGGAGAAGTCAAAAGTAAAGACAATGCTAATTTGCTTCTATGATTCCAAGGGCATTATCCACAAAGAATTCGTTCCCCCTTGCCAAACGGTCAATGTGAGTTTCATCTAGAAGTTTTGAAGCGATTGATAGCGAGAATTCGTCGCGTACGCCATGAATATCGTGACGACCGACCTTTCTTCAAAACACACTGTCACTCTTGGCTATAACCCAACTTCTAATGAAACAAATGTCACAAACAGTTGACACAACACTAATGAAGTTTGCCACTTTCAACAACAAAAAGATGCAACAGGTGGCGCCATTAGTTTCTTCTATTTTCGAAACGTTCGGTTTCTTTTTGGAAAGAGGGTGTGTATATATATATATATTTATATATACGACGGTGGTCTGAAAAGTTCTCGGCCTAAATATGAAAAAACGAATTTATAATTTCAAAATTATTTTTATTTTTCAACATAAACTCCCTTAAGATATATTCCAGTGCCATTATCCCATCCCTGTATTGGTTCTCAGTAAGATCTGAGAACCAATACAGGGATGGGAAGAAAAACGCTGACCAGCGAGGAAGAGTTTTAGTTTTGGGAAGAGACAGAAGTCAGAGGGAGCCAAATTTGGGGAATAGGGTGGATGTTCCAACAATTCATAGTGCAGATCCTTTAATTTTTCCATTGCCAAAACACCTTTGCGGGCAGGTGCATTGTCCTGATGAAAGATTATTTTGTTCTTCTGCAAACCGGGTCTTTTCTCACGAATTTTTTCGTGTAGTCTGGTTAAAATATCGGAATAATGTTACCCGGTTATTGTTTTACCCTTTTCAAGATAAATAAAATGCCTTTAGCATCCCAAAACGTTGATGCCATGACCTCTCCTGCTGACGGAACCGACTTTGTCTTCTTTGGCGCTGAACAACCAGTTTCTGTCCACTTTTTTACTGCTGTTTGGATTCTGGTGTGATCGTGAATTCAATTATCATTCATGGTAATAAATCGACGCACAAAATCAGTTTTATTCTTGTTAAAACGCCCCAAGCACTGTTCGGATATTTTCATGCTAGTGCGTTTTTGATCTGCTGTGAGCAAGGTGGCACACATCTTGCGCAAAGCTTTTTCATTTGCAATTCTTCATGGAAAATATACCCCACACGTTCTTTTGAAATGCTATAATCTCAGCAATTTCACGCACATTGACTCGCCGATCATCCAATACTATATCGTGCACTTCATTGATTTCTGATTTTGTTACACTTTTTGGACGTCCTTAACGCTGATCATCTTCAAGGCTAGTATGGCCACGTCTAAACTTGGCAGCCCATTTCTTAATTGTAAACGAAGGAGAAGAGTATCTGCCCATAAACGTTTATGAACTTAGAATGAATTTCTGTTGGCGTTAAACCTTCTTTTACAGAGAATATTATAACCGCACGATACTCAATTTTATCCATTTCAAGGGATACAGACAACACTTTTGCTTCAGACAGCTGTATAAAACAAACTACTTGATAGAATGACTTGTAGTTTCACATGGATGCTTATGACGGATGTACCAACTTAGTAAAAAAAAATTCTCCGATAGGGTTGCCATTTATGGTTCAGGCCGAGAACCTTTCAGACCACTCTCGTGTATGCCTTTTCGTTCAAGTTGTTTTAGCCCTGTCTAACTTTCTAAATTTCTAACCCTATCTATTAGTGATAGCCTAAGGCTATCACTAATCAATCAGAACACAGTGAAGAAGGCGGTAGTAAGTGTCGCCATCTCGTGGTTCCTAACCCTAACACAATATTTTTAATGTTTGAAAATAGTGTGGGTTTGACGCCGATTTTCTTCAGTTTAAGGTATGAAAAACCCGAGTTTTTGGTAGAAAAAACACACTTGCCAGTGCCAGAGATCAACTTATTAGGGAACCGGTGGAAAACGGGCTTAGAAAATGTTCCTGTATTCGGAGACTAGATTTGAACCCTAAGTCTTTCTTCATAGAATGCAAACGCCACCTTCTACTTAGGATTATACTCAGACACATATAGCTATGAGACAACAGTTTTGCAGTGTCGACTGAGTAGGATATTGTCGTTTGTGGTCTAAAACCACTTGGAGTATCTGAATTCTTTTCTTGGACTATCTTGGCACACGAGAATTCCAAAAAGAATATTTCGGTTATTCGATTAGTGCAAGTGTCTCAGTCAGAACAGTAAAACTAGTCAGCATGGAAATCAAACTTCTTGCAGAACACTTATTCATCTTCTGTGGAACACTGGTGTGCCACAGAACACAGTTTGAGAAACCCTGTTGTAAAGGGAGGTGGAAAACCCACTGAGTGACAGAATTCAGTATTAGTACCACCATCATCATTGATACTTGAACGTTTTTCTTCGTTGAGCTATCTCCTTTCAACATTTAGTTATGGAAAATCGATGAACAGTAAAATAAATAAATCAGCTAACGACTTTTATTCTCTTATAGGGAGTAGGTGAAGCCTTTATACCCTGTCTAGCTTTTGGAGACTGAGTGGGCAGTTCAATCTCTACCGGTAGCCAATCAGAGATAGCTGGCCCATGTGTATCACTAATTATAGCATCCACCGATGAAGAGGCTAGCAAACAAGTGCTGCCATCTCTTGATACCTAACCCTAACAAGATATGTTACTGTCTGAAATAATGTGCGCACTACGGTCGATTCTCTTGAGTTTCCGGGAGGAACAACCCGCTTGCCCGTGCCAGAAATCGGCTAACTCGGGAACCGGTCGAAGAAAGACTTAGAAAAAGTTCCTCCAGATGGCGACTAGACTTGAATTTAAGTCTGATTTCGAGCGACCAAGCGTCACTTTCATTAAGCTACACAGGCCTCATCGATGAGCAGTGGTATCTGATTTTTTGCAAAGACGATATGGGATGGGCGGATGAATATTTCACCAAGTTAGTTACGATTTGGTTACGAATAAGGACCGAAAATATTATAAGGTCAATATATTACATCTGTTGAAAGTGCATGTTCTCGCTGAATGCCTTTTTGTGGGAGAAAAATATCATGGAACAGAAAGCAGTTTCTCCAATGACACTTCATCACTAATAAGTATTAATATTTTAGGTTTTGAGAATTTTCTTCATTTCATACAAATTTTCGTAATTTTTTGTTCTTGATAACTTACCATTAATGTATATAAAAAATTACCCTTACAAATGTTACGTCTGACTGAATCATACTGTAATAGTCGTGTAACTTTCAATCAACCAGTAACAATCCCTGCACTGTGTATACTGATGCTATAGGAAAGAAATAGAATTTTAGAAATAAATTTATGTTATTGCTTTCTTATCCTGAAAGAAGTTGTTTAGGGAGAACACAAACCGTACTGTGGTCTGAATTGAAGAGCAGAATGATGAATTATCATCAAAGAGTAACATGGTGGAAGAGAAGTCTCTTGGAGAAGAAAGGTTATCACAGAACTCTTTCCTTCAACAATTACTATTCACTTGTTCCACGGGATGTACTATCACGGGTAAGGCTGCATGGCTAAAGGGAGGAATAATGTGGGATAGATAGAGGATGTAAATATTGAACGGCAGGTAAGGGAAGAGAGAATATTGCAGAATTACAGGTATTTGCATGACCGCTAACAGAGGAAGATATGTTGCCTATTACAATGTGAGGGCTACTCTTTTCAATGCAGACATAACATGAACAAGGAATATTGCCGACAACAGAACTATAACTCAAAGTGAAAATTTAGCATGAATAATATGCAGTATTTTGATAGGTGTTTATGAAACTGGTGTCCAACGAGATGAATAAGTTACAGGGCGTAGTCGGTTGCCACTATAATGCAAAACGATTATTTAAAAATGTGTTTATTGAGTACATAAAAGTGAAATTTATTTGTTGAGTACAATCAGTGAAAGTGGTGTGCTGTCCAAGATGCTAGATCACCCGAAGAAAGACCATCGTAAGTTCTATTCTAGTCATCAACTAAAGGACTTTTACTAAGCTTTTTTTTCGAAGTGTTCCGGAGTTAGTCAATGTCTGGCAAAATAATTGTGGGTTTTTCTCCAGAACTTTGGAAACTCAAGAAAATCGACCATAGAACCTACAGTATTTTCGAACATAAACAGTGTCAGGATTAGGAACCCCGAGATCGCGACACTTCTCAGCCACCTCTCTTCACCGGATGCCATGTATAAATAGTGGTAATATTGGGCCAGCAATCTCTGATTGGCTACCGGTGGAGACTGAACTTTCTCCTCAATCTCCAAATGCTAGACAGGGCTAAAATGGCCTAGCCTAAACCTTATTCTGTAATGAAAGGCGTTATCTGATTTTGAGTACATGAAGGACAATCATTAAGGTCAATTTGAGCTGTGAGAGTACACACTTCGAAAGGTAAAGAATGGGATGGGATAGATGATAACCTGCTAATGTCTTTTATTTCCTAAAGGAATAGGTGAGACCATGTAACCTAGTGTAGCCAACTCGACCCATAGCAGATTAGAGATAGCTGGTCAAAGATGATTTAAACTGCATCCAGGAAAGAGACAGTATGATAATTGCACTACTGCCATCTCGTTGTCCTTAAGGCTATATTATTGATTGAAATAATGTTAGTCAGGTCGATTTGTTTGAGTTGCCAGGATTAAAACTAGAGTTTTCATGAGGAACACCCTACTTGCCATTCATAGTCCACAGATCGACTAACTCAGGAACCATTCGAAAAAAAAAAAAAAAAAGGATCAGAAAAAGTTCCTCTAGTAGGCAACTAGAATCAAACTTAGAATATTGCTTTTCGGTTATAAATAAATAATTAATTAATTTTAGCTAATAAATTATTTATCTGCATTCCAATGTGTACATAGTTTTCTGTTCCAGAAACTTCGACATAAAGAATATTAGAATGATTTTGCTTCAGGCATTTAGTGCTATGCTATTTGGAGTTATTGTTATTATCAACAGACCTCCATGGAATCAAGAGACTCATCGTGGCAGGTTTCACTCTCACATGCACAGCTCTTCGTACCTCGAGTTAAATGCACCCATTGTCCTTGCACTCACTACACAGGCAATGGATTCCAATCATCCACCACCAGCCATGCAAAAAATCTACTCCTCACCCCCTTGCTCACACCCATATTATACAGCTTCCAAGGATGGCCTCTCGTTCTCCCCCTGTCTCCAGAATTTTCTATGAAAAATCTCATCCACCCTAATCTGGTAATTATCCCTTACCAATATATATATATATCGATCATGTCTCCCCTTTTCCTTCTATTCACTAGGCTCTGTAATTTGCATTCTCTCTATTTTTCCTCATATTCCAAATTCCAGAGAACCAAAACCAACTTAGTCGATCATCTGTGAACCATCTCATCATTCTTTTGAAAACCTAGTGACAAAATCTGTGCACAGTAATGCATATGCTGGCTGATCTAAGTCTTGTACACTGGAATCAAAACATCCCTGCTTCTACATGTCAGTGTTCTCCACGTCATTCCCATGATTCGCTGTGTTGTCCTCACAATTTTAGCAAAATATGCACGAACTTTCAAGTCTCTATCCACCACATCTCCTCTAAATATATCACCATCAATCCTATAACATGTATCCCATCTTTGCTTCCCAAATTCTAAAACCTTACACTTTGCAACATTACACAGACATCTCACACACTCGCCCATTCAGACAGTCTATTTAGGTTCTTTTGCAAAGCTATATCTACTTTAATTCTAATAAGTCTCCTCAACTTTGCATCATTTGCAAACAACTGTATGTATATTTAAGCCCTTTCCAATCTCATTTACATACAAATGTTATGTCATTTACATAACAAACAATCTCCCCAAAACAGATCCCTGAGGCACACCACTACTGGCTTTCCTCTTCTAGCATATCACCCCCTCCCACCATACATAGCCTGTATGAGGGGGAGTGATATGCTAGAAGATATACTAATGCACTAATCTACTATCCAAATGCATCCGTTTCAATTTAACCACTAGTTTGTCATGTGGTAATCTATCGAAAGCTTTTGCAAAACCTAAATATAATTCTGTATATCCATCTCCCTTGTCTAATGTATTTGTCATCTTGTTATATTAGGTAAGCAGATTGCTAAACCACGTTCTACCTTTAGCAAACCCATGCTGCCCATTAAAGAAAATTCTACTGCTGTCTGCCCAGTTCTGAATCCTTGTTCGTACTATCTTCCCCAAAATTCCAGACAAGCAGATTTACCTATAATTCGAAGCCTTAGTCTTATCATCCCCTTTATGAGGTAGAACAATTTAGCCATCTTTCCACTCATTTGGAACATGTGCTAAACTAAGCCTCATGTTTAAAATGTAAGTTAAAGCAGTTGTTAACTCCTTGGAACATTTTCTCAAGACACGCAGTGATAAACTATCAATCCCACGGACTTGTTGATATTAAGTTTACCCAATTCCTCATATACCTCCTGCTCACTGACCATTTATTGGTTCCTCCACCTGTCCCACTGCTCTCAAGTTCTGTATTATGTTAAAATCATAAGGATGGAATATTTAAATGAACTGCTCATTTAACACATCTACTATATTCTCCTCAGTGTTTATTATTCATCCATTATCACTTACCAACATCATCCTCCCATAATCATTCTCCTATCTACTCGCATATCGAAAAAACTCCCCAGGATTTCTTTAAGCCTCATTTGCTAACTGCTACTAATACCGCACTTTTGATACCTTACTTAGTGACTCACCTTCCATTCTTCTTCTTTATACTCCTCCTGTAACTGATTATCTCCACTAATTTTGTACCACCTCTACAATGCATTTTTCTTCCGGACTGCATGCTTAACCTGTTCAGTCATCCATTTTTACCTACTTTATTTAATCTCCTGACCTTTGGTCGCCTCCTGAGTTTGCCATAGTTCCACATATAACTCTCTCTCCCACAAAAGTCCCAATGTGCTTGGGTGGTGGCCAAACTTTCACCAACTTGAAGACGATATGACACTTTTACAATAATATTCTGACGATATAATCAATTCCAACACCCTCGATTCACGTGTAGCCTCCGTTATGTATGCTTAAATTCATCCTGATCATCATCAGTGGTCCTAACAGGCCTACGACCTTTCAACTGTTCTTGGACTTCGCAACTGCAACTCGAGGATAAGATGGTTGGCCCTGTGTCCTATATCTGTAAATAAGTGTGTTCATGGGGCCGGTTCTGGCGATCGAAAAACCCGAATTTCCGGGTGAAAAAAACTACTACCTCCGTATGAGATCGGCTAACTCACCTTTCGTCGAAAGAGATCAGATAAAGGTTCATCGCGTTACTGACGGGAATCAAAACCTGGTGTTTCCAACGAAAGGGGCTTCGTCTGTACCGACCGAGCTAGAGGCTTATGTGTACTTAAGTTATACCTTAAAAACTCAAGAAATGCATTCACTTTGATTCCTATTGCCATGTCTTCATTCCATTCTCTATAACCATAATTCAATTCTCCATAATGATCACCCTTTTGTTATCAGTCCGACCAATGTGTCTAAACATTTCCTTCTCACTGTTGTCCACGTTACTAGGACCATAACAACACCCTACTGAAATTTCGTCCCGTCAACCTTCACTTCATACCATACTTCTTCTAAACCACTGTCAGCATTTGTTCCTTGCATTTCCACCCTTTATGGTCACAACTCCTCTACCATCATCAATAACACTCCTCGTCCCTTTCCCCATTGTTTGTCTTCGCGAAAGGCTCCATATATATCCTTCCATCTCAATTCCTGTGAGTTTGTCAACCATGTTCACTCACACCAACAATTTTTGAGCGAATGAACACTATGAACACTACAAGTTCATTCCCCTTGTTTCATATACTTTTAGCATTTGTAAACATACACACTAGCTCATTTCTCTTTCTATAACAAGTGCTAATAACACCCATGTCTCAGACATGACTCCTCCACTCTTCTACCCTGTCCATTCCTATTTATCATCACTGATATTACACCCCGTTATCAGACCTAAATATCATCCCCACATCCTTGACTGTCTTAATCCTTTTTAGTGTACTCACACATCTACTCCTGAAACCAGCATCTACACGTTTTACGCAGTGTCTTCCTGTCCTTCTCCATTTCTCTGTCCAATTTGTAGCCTCCTTTCTTATTCCCCTTCATTTACCTCTGTATTCACAATACTTGCTTCCTCAGTTCACTTTATTCATTCTCTCTCTTGCAGAAACATAACTAAAAATTCACACATATGCCACAGTAATTAACTTTTTAATATTTCGTCTGTACAGTTATTAAACAATAATAGGAATTACATTCAAAAATACACATTATAGCACATGCTTAAATTGGAATCCCTCTGTATATACAGTAGCGTGTTTAAGGATTAAAAACAATTCGGCTGTAATTAAATATAAAAATATAAATCAGCTAATGCCTTTTATTCCCTGATAGGGAATAGGCGAGGCCTTTATACCCTATCTAGCGTTTGGAGACTGAGTGGGCGGTTCAATCTCCATCGGTAGCCAATCAGAGATAGCTGGCCCATGTCTATCACTAATGATAGACCGATAAAAAGGCTGGCATACAAGTGCTGCCATCTCTTAGTACCTAATCCTAACAGGATATGTTAGTGTCTGAAATGATGTGGGTACTACGGTCGATTTTGTTGAGTGTACGGGACGAAAAACCTGCTTGCCTGTGCCAGAGATCAACTAACTCAGGAATCAGTCGAAAATAGGCTTAGAAAAGTTCCTCCATTCGGCTAGTCGATGAACTTGAACCTAGGTCTAATTTCGAGTGATCAAGCGCAGAGGACGCAGGCGCCACTTCCACTGAGCTACACAGGCCTGATGCTGTAATTAAATTAAATTAAAATATTTATTTTTAATAAAATATGTTATTTTTCATTTATTTTACGCAGCCAACCGATCACAACTATCATACAACGATCATATTAGCTTACGCCTTTAGTTCCCATATAGGGAGAAATCGAAGCCGTTTTAGCCTTGTCTAACTTTTGGAGACTAAGTGGACAGTTCAGTCTCCTCTGGTAGCCAATCAGAGATTCTTGGCATTGGGCCATACTAATTTAAGCGATAAGCAGTAAAGAGATGGCTAATAAGTGCCAGCATCTCGTGGTCTCTAACCCTAACACAATATTTTTAATGTCTGAAATAGTGTGAGTTCTACAGTCGATTTTCTTGAATTTATGGGATGAAAAACCCGAGTTTCCTGGGGGGAAAAATCCTCTTGCCCATGCCAGCGATCGACTAACTCTGGAACCAATAGCAAAAAAAAAGGCTTAGAAAAAGTTCCTCTCATCAGCGACTAGAATCGAACAGATGACGTTCTTTCTTCAGGTAGGGTAGGGCTGAGGAGTGCATACACCATTTCCACTGAGCTAGACATTTCAAATTCTAAACTTATCTTTTCATGGTGATCTCGATGAATACAGATCACTCTTCGCCACCTGGTGGCCAAAAAACATTATTATTATTATTATTATTATTATTATTATTATTATTATTATTATTATTATTATTATTATTATTATTATTATTATAAGATACTCCATGAAGTCCTCCAGGGAGTCCAAGGACTCACCACTTTGCTAAATACATCTCATCATGAAAGAAATGAATGATGTTTTCACAATCACAGATGTTGATTATGCAAATAAGACTATGAGAGTCCACTGTGAATTCCGTCTGTTCTTCAAATAACGTTTTAAAGTAAAATAAATAAAAACCAACACCTTTTATTTCCTTATAGGGAGTAGACAAGCACGTTTGTAGGACTGTCTGACTTATGGAGGCTAGGTGAGCTATTTAATCTCCACAAGTAGCCAATTAGAGATAGCTGGTCCAGGACAATCACTAATTTTAAGTGGCCTACGGTGAAGAGACGACTGACAAGTACCGCCGTCTTGTGTTCCATGACACTAATACTATTATTTGCTTCAAACAATCTGAGTTCTATGGGCAATTTTCTTGAGCTTTACTAGACGAACAACCCGAGTTCCTCGGAGGGGGAAAACCGCTTGCTCGTTTCAGAGATCGACTAACTCGGGAACCTGTCGTGGAAAGGCTTGGAAAAATTCCTCTCGTCGGCGTCTAGAATCAAACGTAAGTCCTGCGGCTTAGCGCTGTAGATGCAAACTTCCCTTCCACTGAGATTATTTTATTAAACTGATATCAGATACATCGTAGTAAATAATATTTACAATATACACACAGGTGTTAAACACAAAAACTTATTCTGATTATAAGACGATCGATTTAATACACATATGTACAATAACGTCTAAACACAAGTGTTTTTACACTGAAAGGTATTACGATTTGTTACAGTTTTAATTTTATGAAATTGCTTCTCGTAATTGTATAGTTCTACAAAACCAGTGTAGTTCATATGGAGATTCATTTCTGCTTTCGTTTGACCAATGCTTTTAAAAATCATTTTGTGTTTAAAACATTTCTTATTACATTTGTAACATATTTTGGTTTTTCCATAATTATTTCTAATTACATAAGAATAGTTACGGTCATTATTATAATTACTTATAATAATGACTATATTTTTCATTTACATTCAGTTTTGTATACTTGTTCTACTATTATTAATAATATAAATTGTTAATCATTCTAGCACACTGTTGTTTATTTACGCATTAGGGATTCCTAAAGTTCACTTCCAGAAACTGCATTTATAAATGATTCTGATT
Source organism: Typopeltis vanoorti (assembly GCF_054136105.1). NCBI lineage: Eukaryota > Metazoa > Arthropoda > Arachnida > Uropygi > Thelyphonidae > Typopeltis > Typopeltis vanoorti. Next base: position 96,824,191 of record NC_143566.1, read on the forward strand.
ATGCTTTTCTTTCTCTCTCTCTCTCTCTCTCTCTCTCTCTCTCTCTCTCTCTCTCTCACACACACACACACACACACATAAAAAAAAAAAGTTCCTCCTATTCAGCTATCTAAATGATTTACTTGAAAAAATGTTCAAGACTACAACAAATGTGGGCATAAATTGATGACCAGCATACTAATCAATTACATTACACAAAAATGTGTTATAAATTTCTTACAAGTTAAACTGCAATACATTTCTGGCAAATGTTACAAATGAAGTAGTTAAGGAATTAATGCACAGTGCTTACAGAAAACTATTTGGAGGGATATTTCAGTATGGAATATGGTCCATCCCGATCTGCGATGGAGCTCTCACGTCGTACCATGCTTACCACCAACTGACTCAGGAGTACTTGAGGCAAACTGGCCTACTCCAGAGCAAGGATAAGGCCTTTTGTTTTCTGAAGGGCTAGTTCTAGTAGCAGTTCGTCTTCCTATTACGTCCCGAACGTGTTCTATGGGTTAAAGATTTGGCCACTCGATTCAATTAATATCCTCGATCTCCAGAAGTATATGCGCTGCACGTGTACGATGTAGTGGCCTTGTCTTCCATAAAAATGAATTCTTCGCCTATAGCACCATGGAACAATCGAACCTGACGTTGAAAAACTTCGTCGCAATATCATTCACCAGTCATACTCCCATACAGCACTTATTGCTCGGTGCGTTCATTAAGCGTAATGCCTTCCCAAGCCATGACCCTAGACCCGCCATATCTATCCCTATCAAGAATATTCTTGCGATGATCAGCAGTACCACTTTTACGCTAGAACAAATGCAGTCTAAAATCGAAGAAAAGACTAAAATGAGTCTCATCTGTAAAGGGTATATTAGTCCATTCAGGTGTTGTTCAATTTTTATGGATACATTACCACTGAAAACGTGCTACACGATGAGCTGTAGATAATGGGATGCAGACTACAGGCCTTGGGGCATATAGGCTTGCTTGTCGCAGACGTCTAGCCACAGTGTGTCGAGATATCCGCGTTAGCTGTGCTTGAAGAGAGCAGACTTGCAAACTGACCTGCTGTGATGCGCCGATTATGTTTTGCTGTAATTACCAAACATCTATCTTCATGCTCCATGGTAGAGCAAGGGAGAGTAAGAATCCTTAGAAAATGTCCGGAACACATTCCACTGGTTTGAAACACTGCCCAGAGTCTGGATATAACGCTATTTGAGATTCCAAACTCTCTGGCAATATCAGTAATTCTGCGGCCTTCAAGCTTTCCAATAATTCTTCCCAGCGTAAAATCATTTAGATAATGTCTTTGAGACATTACACTATCTCCAAGTTTGCAACTTTATGCCTTCACGAAAAGTGCTTCCTTCCAACACAAACACCTTTTGCCTTTTATCCTGTTGAGTGTTACCATGCTACCCCTTTGCTTCGAAAATTGTGCACCCGCGATTTACTCGAAATCTCCAGTTAAATACAAATCAAATACAAAAAGAAAAAGAAAAGATTCCTTCGAACACAATTCGCTTAGCACAGCCTTTTGCCTTTTATCCTGTTGAATGTTACCACATGACCCTCTTGCACGCAATTCGAGAATTTCAATGTGTACCCATCATGTCTTAATTTATATTCCTATTTCTCTAATACATTCTGGTTGCATTTTTATGTTCCTATGACGTACTTTTACCTGTTTATTTCTGCTGTTTCACCTTTTTCATTGTAATGCTTGACAATAACTTTCACCACATTAATTTTTTTATTTTATTTTATTTTATAGAGAGCCTGTGCAACTTAGTAGAAGTGGTGTTTGCAACACTCCTCAGCACTAAACCACCCAAAGAAAGAGCATAGTTAGTTCGATTCTAGTCACCGACTAGAGGAACCTTTTCTTTTCCCAGTTCCCGAGTTAGTCCATCTTTGGCATGGGTAAAGGGGATTTTTCGTCCTGTAAACTCAAGAAAATCGACTGCAAAACCCACACTATTTCAGACATCAAATATATTGTGCTAGGGTTAGGGACCACGAGACGGGGGCACTTGTTAGTTGTCTCTTCACTGCGTGCCGCTTAATTAGTAACAACCTTGGGCCAGCTATCTCTGATTAGGTACCAGTGGAGATTGAATGGCCCAGTCAGTCTCCAAATAGTTAGATAGGACTAAAACGGCTTCGCCTACTGATTTATATATATATACTGTATATATATATATATATATATATTTTTTTTTTTTTTTGAAACTCCACTTTGTAATCAATCCTTCTCGTAGCGCTTAGAAAAATGAACCACATGCGCACACACAAATCAGAAATATTTTTCGTCTATCACGCTAGAAATGCACTGAGCTACGGTAGTTTGGAAAATTGCATAAAGAATCGAACTTGCATAAACAAAAAACACTGTTGTTGGAGGTGATGGGCGGTAGATGGCGTTGATTGTAGTTGTGTGTAATGGAATAATTAAGTAGTAGGGAAGACGGTGATATGTGTGTACCGAAGTGTCCTCCCGCAATCAGCCCTTGGAGGTAGCACGTAATAATAATTTTAACTAATTGGTAACATAATACTTTCTCGTCCTTGCTCGCTATTCGGAGATACGTAATTTCTATCTTCAAGTTCAGTGTCCTGCACGTGAGGATATTTAGCACATATTATTCACGTAATAACAGTAATGATAATAATATCTCACTCTCGGTTAATCCCATTCTATCCTGATTCATGGTATTGTTCTTTAGCTAAAATTCACGAAATTTATTTATTTCGTATTCATTTGTTGTAGTTGGTGAATTGAGTGGTGGAGAAGACTGAGCAGTAGAGTAGGTGCCCTCCCTCGACGAGTCTTTGAACTCCCTGGAGGTGTCACGTAATAATAATAGTATAAGCAACTAGTCATTCCTACTTAAAGTGATATGGAATCCTTACACAACTCTTGTAAATACCCAAGAATGTATGGTCTTGTGGCAAATTCAAATTTTTGTCCAAGTTTTAACTTCAGTATCACTTGTAAAATATTGTGTCTCTTAGCGCCTACCTCTGAACCAAGTTCAGTTTGAGAGTGTTCTATGACAACATTAGCACCTAATTTTCAAATAGTTCCCATTCCTTAGATCTGTGATTCTTTTCTACTTGACCGTATTAAATTAACCCCCAACATACAAAGACGTCTGTGACACGTCTTTTGTTTATTGCACCAAAATTGATTTTGAATTTTGGTTTCACATATAAATACAACCGAATATAGACGCTAGACAATCTTCTGCCTATTTTCTTTCAGCCGAGAAAAGTTGCCAACGGCGTGTATCGGCTATTTCGTTTGCGTTTGCACAAATTCATCATTATTTTTCAAATAATAATGAATTTGATCCAGCAAATCACGCTCGCCCAAAAAATTGGCAGAAAAACGACCGCTTTCTGATTTTTAATTGTTACGTTAAGGGGTTATGTTTGTCCACATTAAACATTCGCTGCTTTCTGAAGGTATTTGCCGTCCGTTATCATGCTTTGCAAGTTTTTCGTTTTCCTTTAGTCATCGGGCATACCGAGATCTAAAGTAACCAATAAATAAAACTACCTTTAATTTATACGAGTGCGATATGGCTCGAACCAGTTCACGTGGCCAATGTGTATTCTTTCGAATAATTTAACACTGTGTTTTCAAAATATTGAACTCAGCGAATCTGTTTTTTTTTTATTACTCGATGAAGCAGTGATTGATTTTTAAATTGTACAATATATAAAATAAAATAAAATTAATAATAATAATAGATAAAAAATGAGGCAGAGATTTTGACACACACACATCTGTATATACAACATAGCGGTCATTATTCCAGTAATGCAATCAGTGCACCTAATCGAGAAATAACTCCGCATCATTATTCTGCATCTCATCTTAGGAATAACACACAAAGATGTACATATAGCGATTAGCCACTGAATTAGAAACCTTTATGCAGATATACGTAAACGTCATTTATGCAGCGTATATCCAAAATACTGGTCACATGCTTCACCACGTGTTCTAGACGACTATTTAAGAATGTTGCTGGTAGATAATCGTCAATGCTTTTGATCATAATGAGGAAGCAAAGGATCTTTCGGACTTCGATAAAGGGCTTATTGTGGGTGCCCGTCTGGTTGGGAGTCACGATTTTGAAAACAGCAGATCTGACTGGTTTCTCAAAAGATGACGCATCCCCTGGTGTTTAATCAGTGGAAAAATAATCTGCTTTGCTTGTCTAAGAGGCGTGACTGTCGTTCTACGACAGTGTCAAGAACGAGATTGTCTGAGAAGGCTTGTACGGACAAACAGAACTTCCTATGTGCAACGATTGACCGAAGCATTTAATGAAGGCTGTTTTCGACTCATATCTCACCGAACTATGCACAGGGAATTGAAGAGGATCGGTATTGGCAGTCCCATGCCTATATGGAAACCGCTGATTTCTGTGAGGAACCAAAACGTTCATACAGTGCTGTCAGGAACGCACTGACTGGACACTGGAAAAACTAAAAAAAGTCATGTAGTCCCACGAGTCACGGTACACGGTCCTGTTTTTCTTGGTTTGGCCTCAGGCTTCTGTTGTGATGCCACGAACATTGAACTCCGAGAAGTATCAGAACATTCTGGACAATACAATGCTTCCTACTTTGTGGCATCTCTATGGAACTGACCATTGTCTCTTTCATCAAGACAATGCACTGTGTCATAAGGCTGCTGTTGCAATTGCGTGGTTTGTGGACAAACGTCATCACACGTGACTGGCCTCCACAGAGCTCTAATCTCCACCCTATTGAACATCTGTGGGATGAACTGGAGCGTCCGGTGAGATCAAGGGACATCCGTCCTACAACAGTCCAGGACCTCATTACATTCTTAGGACACTAAGAATAGTCCAAAATTCCTATTGATCGCTCTTACGCTTGGAAAGTAGGCCCCGCTGGAATGCTGCAGTCATTGCAACGAAAGAAGGTCCTACATCTTATTAAGGTGGGCGCCATGACTATTTGTTCCTCACACTGTGGTGTCGTTGACTTTTCTATACAGTGTATATACACTGTAGTAGTCAGTATAATATTGCTAGGATTTGAGATTTTTGCATGAGGATTGTGGACGTAGTGGAGACAGATGTGTGAAAGAACAGAAGATTGGTATAAGCCTGCATTGGTAGGAAATTATGAAGAAAGAAAACTGACTGTCACCCAGTTATAAAGGATAGAGCATAGGATGGTAGATTACTGAGTAGTCCTGAATTCTAAACTCCATTAAATGTCTTGGAAATATTAAAAGCATTGCACAAGTTTCTATGAAACTTTCTATGCCATGTATTCAGAGGCACGAGACTTAGACAAGGAGATTTAATAAAATTGATTATCTACGTTTATCCTTTCGCTGGAAATAGATTAGAATGTTAAATTAAGGGGATAAAAATCCCTTATTATTTTACAGCCAGTATGCGAAACTCTAAGATCATACTGGTTTAAGATCTAAGATCTAATTTCCTACTGGCTGTAAAATAATAAGGGATTTTTATCCCTTTAATTTAATTAACTTCGCCAGAAAATATAGCCGTTGATTTTCATATTAGATAAGAATATTACTGTATTTAGAACAAGAGAAACATTTCCAAGGGCTTTCAAATTTATTTATTTATTCTTATGGAGTTTCCTCCCTATTTCACCCCCCATCCCAACTGGGGCGAGTTGAGTCCCCCTCATGGGGGTTAAGTATTTATGACTGTAGATCCGTGTGTTTTCACGGGGCCGGTTTGCTTGCTTGCGGGATGAAACACCCCAGATAAACTGGCAGAAAAAAACCCTGCTTTCCACGCCCAAGACAGGCTAACTTGGCTATGGCTGAGGAAAATCTTTAAGCTCCTCACGTCGTCGACGGGAATCGAACCTAGGACACTCCTTCCCCAGGCATATGGTTGCGATGCGCATAGCCACTAGGCTAACCGCGCGACAGGGCTTTCAAATGAAAGTAAATAATGGCCTCATACGGAGGTAGAGAGATCTCCCCCCCCCCCACGCCCAAGCCGAGTCCTGCAGAAAACAGAAAAACACGCAGAATACGCACAATTAACATGCATATAGAATCGTCTCCATAGGCTTACCAAAGAGAAGTTCCCATCAGTTTAGAAACATAAACCATCTTGAACTTGGTTGTTAATTTCCTTGTTTATATTTCCCATTAGTATGTACGATTTTGTATTTTTTTTTTCTTTTTTTAATTCCTGGGTTGCTTTAGCGTTTGAATTTTGACATGTTCATAAAACTTCAATCGGTGTTATCTTTCAAGACACGTTTGAAAGATAATACCTTTTATTAATCATCGGTAAGTAATGACAGAGAATACTTTAATTTTATTAAAAAATTCCAGCAATAAACAAGAAAACTCACATTTTTTGTTCGTTTGTTTGGCAATAATTTTGCCCAAAAATCTGAAATCAAATGTTTGTTCACGTTTTTATTCCAATAGCAGAATACGTCAGAATAAGAAGACGACAAAATCGTTGATTTAATATATTTTTACATTTAATTTTAATATGTTTAATTGACTGTGGTTCAAATCATTAGCAATCCATTAAAAATCGACTAACCACAATTCTTCCCCCCCCATTTGTTTTTGTATCCGATTTAGTTTTTCATGTAAATCTGTATTACAAATTATAATGCATTTAAAGTTTTACCGGAGCAAAAATCTATGCTAAACGCCCTTTGAAACATATTATATAAATATTTTTTACGTTAATGGATTAAAAAAAAATCATAATATATAATGATATAAAAATCCCCAGAAGGCTTTATGAACACAAGTTTTGTGTTCATAAAGCCTTCTGAGGGTTTTGAAACCACCTTTAAATTGCATTCGACTCTTCCTTTATGGACTATTCCATCTGCAAGTACGTGTAAGCTGCCCGGTTCTGACCTTGATTATATATATATATATATATATACACACGCTTCTCTTCTACCTCTGTCCCCATAGTATTTAGAATGAACTAGCCGCTGTAATCTGTCTTTACAAGTATTGATTGAACAGGTACACAGATAGGTAAGGCAACTCAGAAATTACCAGTGTTATTTGCGAACTAAGCGGGGGAATGACAGCTGTTGTACTTCGGATCACACTTCGTAGTTATTGACATTTTTAAAACATCCGTTGTAACTATTAAATATATAATTTTATTCCCCTTTGGAGAAGTGATCCCTACAATTTGTATATCATTTGCATCAAGAAAAATTAAATCGTTTTATTGTTTCCTCGGTACTGTTTTTATTCCGATGTACTCCCTAAGCACACCCGCACTGGTTGTTAGTATACCGTGGGGGGGATATGACCTTTTGGAGGGATCGGTATCCTCTTTCGCGTTCGTTTACCCTGTTGTTTCTCAAGGTCATTGAACAGTCTTCCCCTACCCACTTGATTATTTTCTAACTGGCCCGTTTTATTCCGGAAGTTCTAGTTCGTAGAAAAGATTTCTAGTGCACACACAATCTAAGATTTGTGGATTGTTCTGCATACTATCGGCTTCGCTGCCAAGCTTGGTAGTGTTGCCTGTTTTCGTAATATCCAGGAGAAAGTTCCGCTTTAAATATGAAATCGATACTTTCCCTGTAGTAGTTCTACTTTTGTTGTTGATGGGGAAAAGGTATGAAACCAACATATATTAATTCACAGTTCTTCAGAATAATCACAGTTCGTATTTTTGTTTATTAACATATCTCTTTAAACGTTACTCTCTCCATGAGAAAAAGTCGAGAAAGATTTAAAACAGTAAAGTGAAATATTTCAACACTCATATAACGGTTATATTATAACCGTTTTATGATTTATTATAATTGTTTGATTTTATTATTATTATTTGGTGAAAAACTACCTCGGGAGGTTCGGGTCCGATATCAAATTATTAGACAGCGAATATTTGATTTGCAATTTCTATTTCTAGACTAATTTTTTAGAACTATCACTGTGTTTGTAGGCCATAAGGCATCAGTGTACTGTTTGGATGTGTTCTCTGGTCTGCAATCGTAACTAAGATTGACTAGTTTAATCCTTGCATAAAGAAGGCTAGAAATGCCTTCTAATACACGGGAAAATATACACACGCATATCCATGTGTTTCTCCCTGCAGTGATTAGCAAAATCAATCCAGTGTCTGTAATTTTTGCATGACTACAACTTACCAGCGACGTATTTTGGGTAGAGTAGGGGACACTGGTGTCACATGGAGACCTCTGCTTTTATATTAATGAAATATAATAATAACAATCTTATTTTTAACTACTAAAGCGTTTGAACTTATTATAAAACAAATGACATGGATGCCTAAAAATGGGAGCTCTAGGCGAGTCCGGTATACTCCCACACCTGTTGATAATTGTACTGCCCCCCCCCCCCCACACACACACATTACCTGTAAAAATGGTACAGTACCTCCAGAAATACTCGCAATTAACAGACATAATACACTGGACTTACACCATTAGTTACTTCGGCCATAATTCAAAACAATCCAACCAAACCCTATAAAAATAGGAGAAAATACTGGGTGTTACTAAAAGTTCTGCGAAATGAAAATATTTATCAGTATAGCCCAAGAAATATTTCTGGGAAATGTTTCTGCCATTACTGATAAGACGTTGGATCAGTTTTAGATTATTTGTCCCTGATTACACTCGCACATTCAAGGTAGGGATATCTCTAAAATCATAAAAGCATATATACATGAAATATAAATCAATCCTCATTAACCTCCCTCTCCACGTATATTTGGAGAATTTTCGTTGGTGGATTTCAAAATGGTCTCACCATTTAGAAACTGAAATCTATTCAACTTGAAATCTCGCCAAAGGCATGGATATTTGTGATTGTCCTATTAACTGTTTACCATATGTACTGTTGTAACCTTTGTCCTGGCGCAGTATGACCATTGATGTCTTTGCGCCATACAAATCAAATAAAAAAAAAATCAAACCATTCAACTATATTCTTTGGATAAAAATTATCTCAGAAGATCACAAAAGAATCGGTTATTTTCAAGTTATATATACCTGAAAGGCTGCAATAATTTCGAACATTGTTTTACTTACACTTTCGCTACTTTCTTCACCAAATCATTCTCCCTGCGATTAATTATTTGATTTTATTTAAGAACTTCATTACTTAAAATCGAAATATTTTAAATAATGCAAGACATTTAACATATATAAATTTATGCAGTAAACAGCAATATATTTTCATTATTAAAATCAAAAAAATCATCAAATCATTTATCTCACAAATGATTTCACGGCTGTTTTTAACTTACAAAGTAAAATATAATCAGTAAAAAACACCTTAAAAGGTTAAATTAAGATTCGCGTTTAGCCACAGAGCTGCTTATTTTGATGGAAGAAATTCACAAGAATGAGATTTCAAAATGAATACTTCAGTAACTTGCAAGCGTACAGAAAATATGTAAATATTAAAATAAAAATATCCGCATATTAAAATACCTCTGCACAGTGCAATAATAAATAAACTTTAGCAACGAACCGAGCACTCATACCGTAATTTATTGTTTATCACTAGATGGCGAAACTATCTCACTTTCAATAATGGTTTATTTCTGAACATAATAAAATTTAAAAAAATTAAAAATATAAACGCAATATGATTTATTGTTAATTGTAGAAGAGTACGACTGCTAACAAAAATGTACTCATAAAGAATTTCAATCATAAATCTGAGCTATATAAATTTATTTGCTAAGTTTATTACATCATTCAGAAAGCAAATGGACGGCGACTTAGCACTAAAAAATTCCAATCTTGTTGATGTGTGTATAAAATTATGATAACAGAAAGTGAATAATTCTGTGTCAGTATAAATATATTTATATATAACATAATTACAATAACAAATTACTTATCTGTATGTATATTGCTTTCCTATAAAGCTATTATTTTCCTATATATATACTATATTAAAATTCGAATTACATGATGGGTTATATACTGTAGATGATGGATCATGGGTTGAGTAGTGTAGAGTGGCCTTCTATGATGACTCCTCGAACTACAGAGGTGTAACCTAGTAATAATGATGTTAATAAACATGAAATAGTGGATTCGCTTCTGTGTACTCTTTTATGATAAATTAATCTTATTTAATATAATTCAGAATTTGAAGGTGTGTTATGGTCTGTCATTACAACATTGTTAGTAGTTTTATTGTGATAAAATGAATAATTTCTTCCTGAATGCTTAGTTCCTTCTTACATGGTGTGCTAATATTTGATCTCCCGCTATAATATATATTAAATCTAATGCAGAAATCGAAGAAGCTGAACGTTTTTAAGGCAATGGGTAAACAAAGGGACTGTATTTTAAAGCAGAGGAGGCAAAACAGATCAGACCTATTCTAAAAAGGGTAGGGTTCGTTGCACTGCTTGCTTTGTAAGCATCCTGTTGCTATAGGCAGCGGAAACTCTGCGAATCCCTACTTTCTAAGTGGGAATGGATTGATCCGAGCGTAGCAACCGTGGTGGAACCTTGAAAACGCAATAGTTCACACAATGCGTCAACATTACGCCTATAGAGCCCTTGTGTTCAAGCTGGCGTCATTGGTAGCAGGAGCGGAAGGCAAAGACTAGGGCTGTTCACCTACCACTGACCTTGACTGCACGTGCAACCGCACACGGCCGACCTTGAGCCTCGTTCCGGGAGAAAGGGACGCGTGTTCAGTTATGTTGGTGTCCTTCAGTTGTCTTCGACTGACCCGCTAGCCCTAAACGTGGCATTGAGCCATATATGACGGACAGAAAAGCGTCTACCCCGTACACCAAAAGAGGTGCGGTCAGTCACACGGAGAAGGTGAATGGACGACATGTATTTGGCAGCGTTTGTCAGTCAGTGCTCCACTGGCTTCTGATCCTTTTCCTCATTTAATCAACAGGAAAACGTTTGTAAGGCTTAACTGTATAGAATGAGATTTGTTCACTGAAGCGCATTTGAGAAAATTCATTTCGATTACTTGGCCAATGCGATAAGTACATCAAATTATGTAAATGTAATAAAAACATAAAATCAAATAAGACGGTTTTACAAATGCATTTTTTAAAAGATTTTGATGGTTTTTACAGTTCAATTCTGGAATAAATATTAGTCAACAGTAAACACAATGCTTTTTTTTTTCAGATGATCAAGTTATCCTATAGAAATACAATGTTCAAAGATCTGTTTACCATTCATCATATGTAAATAGTGAATGCGAGTTACAAATATTTTTAAAACTGTGACACTTGTAGTTTAAATATCCCTTACTAATGAACTAAAATAGTAACTGAAAACCCAAACTCCAGAACAAGTAACACATTTTCGATATTTAGGTAGTTTCATATTAATAACGAAGTACTGTAGATATTAAGCTACACAATTTTCAAGCAATATGTGACTCTCATGCAAATTTTCATGCAAATTTTCAAGCAATATGTGACTCTCATTAAATGTGAAAGACAACAAGAAAGGAAACAAAATTATATAGTCATGCCCATACTAACAATATTATATGGTTTAGAATTTTGGCCAGAGAAGGATGGGAGTTGAAAGTAGAATGCAAAATTAAGAAATAAGAAATGAATTACAAATAAGTGTAAGAAATGAGAAAATAAAAGAACTCTGAACAGAGAATTGAAGAGGATAAACGAACAAAGGAATAATTAAATATCAATCTGAAGGAAAGAGAGAGACAGAATATAATAATAATATTATTATTATTATACAGGCGCCCTACAGAGTCGAAAGACTCATCGCGGGAGACAAAATCGATCAACACATGGTCACACAGTATCTACTGGCTGGAATGAATGATTTCAAAGGAGAAATGTATAGCATGAGATAGAGAGAATATGAAAGAATTACTGGAAGTAGCGAAAGAAAAGAGTGAGAGTGTTAAGATAATGAGTCTGTTGTCCTGGTATGACAGACTAGAGCTGAGGAGGGTCATAATAGCGAATGACCCAATGCGTAGGTTATGCAGGAGTATTGGTGTGAAGTTTGTGGATGTGTGGAGTGAGTTTGACGTGCGAAATGAATTATACAAGAAGGATGGTTTGCATCTGAATGGTTTTGGTGTTCAGAGTCTAGAAAAAGTGTTTTCTTAAATGAAGTGAGAGTGGACGTACAAATCAGTGAAACTAGAGCTTTTTGTGTGTGTGTGGGGGGGGGGGGGAGTAATGTTCAGTGGATATGCAGGCATCAGTGAGGCAGTTGAGTGTAAGAATATGTATAATATGCCTTAGTATCACTGTGACAAAACAAATGGAACAGTTAGTATAACGTCACAACAGCGATATACTTACGGAGCTTTTGCACTTTATGTACATTGATGACAGGAGCATAAGGAATAAGCAGGAGGAATTTTTGGCAATGGTTAGTTCATCCTGGCCAATGGTTATCGGCATTAATGAGACATAGATGAGAGATGGTGATATAGTTAGTGGGATAGAATGTAAAGGGTAATGGTTGTTGAGGTAGGATAGAGATAAAAGAATGGCGGGAGGAGTGTTATTCATAATAGCCAATAAACTGCAACCAAAGAGAGTAGAAATTCAACTGCAAGACAGTCAAAATAGCACATTTGAGCTATCCGGTGTGAGATAGAAGCCAACAGAACGACCAGGGGATGGAAAAGATGAAGGAGATAACATGTATTGGCAAATAGACGGAATGAGTGGGAGCAGGTAATTATTATTGGAGATTTCAACTATGAGAATATAGATTGGAATAAGAAGAGAATGTATGGCAGGAAAGAAATGAAATTTATGCAGATACTAAAGAATAGTTACTTGAGACGCATGCGATGGAATATATCGAGGGTTTGAGAGTGGTCAATCTGGTAATTGCGTTGGAGAATTTGTCTGTAAAGAATATCACCACGTCTGCCAATTAGAGTGAGCTAAATGTGTGAAATTTTCAGTTAAGACGGGGAACATGTAGAATTACAGGGCTGATAAGTATGACAAGCTTAAGATATTGCTTGGATCAGTGCCATGACATGGGAAACTGAAGGCTGGATGTTGATAATGCATGGAAAGTGATAAAGGAGTATTTGAGGGAACTAATTGCAGACTATATACCCAGAGTCAGGAGAGTAAATCAAGTGGGAGTTAAATAGATGAATATTAGAATGAAACTGTAGCTACAAAAAAAAAAAAAAAATGTGGAGGGATTTCAAGGGGAAAGGTGATCAGCAAGTTAAACTCCCACTGTCATTCTTCCTCTTACTTACCACATAATGAAACAACTCTAAGATTTTCTTTGACCTGCTTGGCAAGATTCTTCTCATAATCTGATTTTGCCTTCCTTTCCATGCTAGTCACCTTTCTTGCTTAGGCTCTGTACTGTTTCATGAGTTTGCTGTTCGCATTTCTCTTTATATATACTCTCCACAGCATTTTCTACTTCTGCAGGTCGTGTTTAATGAGATTACTCGTCCATCTAACTCCTTCATGATTAACTCTCCTTACCTTAGGTATTTAATATTGCCTCATGTGGATGGCCTTTAACAATATTCCATGCACCACTAATATCCTTATCCTGCAGTGTTGTGTACCATGGCACAGATTTAAGCATCATCCTGATAATGTCATGATCACCTTTCTTGTAGTTCCACAAGGAACTACATCTCAGGTAATCCCTTTTTGACAGAATATTTCTCATGTTGTGCAATATCCCAAGTCAAGAATGGTCACTTTCACCAATCAGAGGCAATGTGATCACATTGATTATGGATAGCTCTTCTGATCCTATGACCAAGTCTAATACTCTCCCACCCCTAGTCTCATCCATCACATGCTGCCTTAAGTAATTATCTCTCAACAAGTATATAAATTCTTTTTCCTTCCTGCCATGTGATCTTTTTGTTTCCAGTCTGTATCTCCATAGATGAAGTCCCCATAATAATCACTCAACCTGTACTCATTGTAATAATTTGGTGACGTATGTCTTTCAGATCATCCGTGGAACTCTTTGGCCTATAACAACAACCAGCTATATATTTTGTCTTACTGGCTTTAATCTCACATCAGGCTGCTTCACCTATCTCCTATTCTTTCCGGATACAATTCATCTTCTATCATCAGCAGTAATTTTCATCCCATCTTCCCCGAAAATACTAAACCCTTCATATTCTTTCCCTGTAACTACACCACCTGCTGTTAACTAAGTTCAACTAATGTTTATAACTTTTAACGAGATTGCACTTTGTTCCTGATACTTGTGGCATTATTATAGAGAAACTGCACACCCCAACCACCTTTATTTCCTGAAGTGAATACCCTATTCAAGATTTGCTTGCGAGACTATGTTCTACACTTTTTCATTCGCACACTAGCTTCTTGGGTGCCTTCACACAAGCTCATTTGCTTCTATTCTTTACGCTTTCCTGAATTTGTGTTTCAGTATGCTCGGTGAACACAGCTGTTTCTAGGCACTTAACACCAACCGTTTAGACGCAGTCTATCAGCATTGTACAAATCCTTTCCGTCAAACTACCGCAGATCACAGACCACAAATCCTATCATTCCTTCTGTTCAAACTACGTATAGACTCATTGGCTATCAACGCCATCCACCTCAGTTCGCGTCTATCACAGCATGATAGGAGACTTACAATCTCATCTTCTCACTCTTCAGTTTTGCCTCTTCTAACAACCCCTTTTACATTTTCCCTCATAGGATATTTCTCGCCTCTCAAATCATTTGTACCAAACAAGACAATTATTTCTTTCGACTTACCTTTTTACATGCGGATGAGGTTGCATCTGGATGTGACGTGTCTAATATCGTGAATTTTTGCACCATGAAACACCATTTTGTCACACTTTCATTGAGTGGTGCTCTGATCAGTGTTTTTCTCGTGTGTTCGGCCACACGTTCGACATTAATAATATCATTTTCCATCCTACCTTCTGTACTGTCTACTCTACTAACATTTGCTGCGTTCTCGCCTCCTAACAGACATTCACTTTTGAAACCCTTAATACATACTCTCTCTCTCTCTCGCTCTCTCTCCAGTTTCAATTTCTTTCCACATATCCTTTAATTTTCGCGACCCATGCATTTCACACACTGCACTGAATAAAATCCTGCAAATTCAAATGGCCCAACAACACCATTGTTCGTCGCACTGGTGTCGTACCGACAACATCGTATTTACACAAAAATAAAATAAAATAAAAAACAGCGTTTACTTACAAACTTGTAAGTAGCTTAAAAAGTTACATCGACAATAAATCTAAGTAAATGTTTAAGCAATTACACAAGAGGGCCTTCTAAAAGCAACAGGAAACAAATCCGATCACAACAAGGAACAGCAAAATAACCGATATGCGAGCTGGAAAAATAAACACTTGCACAGCCAATTTCTTCGAGATATTGCGGAAAAAAATTGACGTGAACCAGGGTGCCATGAAAATTCAGCGAAAGACAGTTTACCAAATGCAATTGATCAAACGTCAATTCATCGAAAAGGAAATTCATCGAATAAACAATTATCGAACGACAATTCGTCGAAATTCCCATTCATAGAAAAAACATTTCACCAAAATTTTTTCGATGAATTCCTTAATAATTCATCGAAAAATTAAATCATTAACATATATCTTAACAGCAAAATTTCATTCACTTTCATCCAGTCAATGCGGAATTGTTAATATCATATCGAAACTTCTTAACGAAAATGTTATGATAAAAGTGATTTATTTGGAACTAAAACTGCAGCTTGCAGACAGTTTTTTGTACCAACAACTTCTGCGAATTCCTCTAAGAGAGAAGTTCGACACGTTGTTCTCTGTAGCCCCTAATACGAGGGAGGTCTGAAAAGATCTCGGCCTAACAATGAAAAAACGAATTTATAATTTCAACATTATTTTTATTTTTCAACATAATCTCTCTTATGACTAATTCATTTATTCCAGCGAGGCTCCAGCGCCATTATCCCGTCCCTGTAGTGGTTCTCGGTAAGATCTGCCAAATACCATTCTACAGCTGCAATCACCTCTTGATTCGAAGAAAAACGCTGACCAGCGAGAAAGAGTTTTAGTTTTGGGAAGAGATAGAAGTCAGAGGGAGCCAAATCTGGGGAATAGGATGGATGTTCCAACAATTCATAGTGCAGATCCCTTAATTTCCCCATATCCAAAACACCTTTGCGTTCAGGTCAATTGCTCTGATGGAAAGTGATTTTTTTTTCTTCCTCAAACTGGGTGTTTTCTCATGAATTTTTGTCTTCTTTGGCACTGAACAACTAGGTGCTGTCTACTGCTTTGACTGCTGTTTGGATTCTGGTGTGATGGTGAATCCAAGTACCATCCATAGTAATAATTCGTCGCACAAATTCAGTTTTATTCTTTTTAATACGCTTGGAACGAGTGGGTTTTTGGATCTGCTGTGAGCAAGCGTGATCTTGCTCACAGCAAGATCTCACTATCTTGCACAAAGCTTTTTCATTTGTAATTCTGCGTGCAAAATATATCCTACACGTTCTTTTGAAATGCATATGGTCTCAGCAACTTCACGCACTTTGACTCGCCGGTCATCCAATACCATATCGGGCACTTGATCAATGATTTCTGGTGTTGTTACGCTTTTTGACGTCCTTCGCGTGGATCACCTTCAAGGATGGCACGGCCACGTTTAAACTCGGCAGCCCATTTCTTAATTGTTCGAAAACGAAGAAGAAGAGTGCCCAAAATCTTTTATGAACTTTGAATGAATTTCTTTTGGCGTTAAACGTTCTTTTACGAAGAACTTTATAACCGCACAATACTCAATTTTATCCATTTCAAGGGATAGACAACACTTTTGCTTCAGACAGCTGTATAAAACAAACTACTTGATAGAATGACTTGCAATTTCACATGGTTGCTTATGACAGATGTAGCAACTCGGAAAAAAAATCTTGATAATAGTATTGCTATCAACAAGATTCTTTATCTTTATTTATATAGATAGTCAAGGCCTATAACCTGGCAAGAAAAACCCACGTTTCAGGGAGGGAATAACCTTCCATCCTCGTATGAGACAAGCTAACTCACCTTCTGTTGAAACACCCTAATAAAAGCTCTTGGCAGCCTAGATAAAAGTAGGATGCTGAAGTCCTTTTCTGCAGTTTTATTAAATCAGGTGTACAATTTTTCTCTTCTCAGTTTCTGTAGTTTTGTAGAAAATAAGTTTAGAATGGAGGAGTTATTATTTATTTATTTATTTATTTTTATACATTCACATCCAGGTTTTTGGTAGTTTTCTATTTTCTAGATTAGATGTTTCTTAAAGTTGATTTTTCTGATTTTGGAGTTTTCGTGTTGACAACGTGGTTTTATAACTTGTTATCAGAAGGTCTTTCCATATGTAAATATCTCCCTCGTAAAAATGCTTCGATGGAATCGACTGTTCTTTTCTATTACATACCTTCCTTTAAACAATAACATTTGGGTTGAAACTCACACATTTCACTTAATAAATGGTGTTTAAGTATTATATACAAATGAGGGAAGTGAAAGTTTCATTGCTAATATCTAAAAGAATATCTATTGTGAAACGTAATGGAAGAAAAGTCATGAGTTTGCAGATAAAATATTTCAAAAAGTACCCTTTCCCCACTTCTGAATAACATAAATTAAGTGACATATGGCTGTCAACACGACCATAAAATTTCAGCACAAAGGGTTCCTTTTTTGTGAAACTGACCTAGATTTACTTCTCGATAAACTGCATTTGTTTAAATGCAAGCACAAGCACCGTGAATTTTTGCAAACCCGATTATTAAGTGCAAATACAAGCCTTCAGAAATGTATCTGTGGCAACGGATGCAATTTTCCTACAAGTTGTGCTAATATTAATTACAGTCCACTTGTATCAAGATCAGACTTTTACAAGAAAAGATTGTCCATTCCATCAAACAGTTAAATTTTAAAAGCTTAATATTAGAATTATTTTACTCATTCCATGTTTTGAAATGTTTGCTTCTAACCCTTTCAGCCAATTATATGTAAAGATTCGTTTTTTGCATTGTATTTACTTCACTACCACTTCCGGAGATTCGGTTGGTATAAACAATGTAGCTATCTTGTACATACACGTGGTTCTAATTCATTTCTGAGCTGCAACCACCCTTGAAGAAAATAAATGATGTGCTCTGCCTTTGATTTTACAGACCTCCAAGCAGAAGATAATAGGCTAATCCCCATTTCGATACCATAATGTCATACTCGTATAGTGGTGTTATTCTGTTTCCTTGTGAGGTCATAAAGGACTACGTGTCGCTATGACCAAATTTAAAGTCGCTTTTTTATTAAATACTCCCGGTAACGTAAGCGGAATGTACGTGTTCGAATCATTTATCTGTATCGCAGTTTTTGTTGTGTTTATGTTTCTATAACTTATTGGATATATCCACGATTTGTTTATTATTGTTATCAAGTGTTGCTGGGCGACATTTGGTACTTCCTTTAATTTCGTTTATGGATTGAAACCTGTGGTGTCATCCCTAGTTCGGTATTGGATTGCAGGCCCAAAGCAACACATCTAATTTTGTTTTGTTGATGAAAGGTCGGATTCCACAACTCCAGCTTAATGGAAGCGTGAAATGGCTGATGGTTTGAGCACTGGAGAACTGTTTTGTAAGAATCCTGTGTTGAGCAGATGTTCGCACTAAGTACGAAGTTAATATGGTAGCTACAAAGGAGGTTAGACTCACCGGGTTGAATATTGTAAGGGCATCCTTAGCGCAACTGGAAGAAGAACAACGGGACATTGTACCCTTTGATTAAAAAAGACATGAGTTCGATTCTCATCGCAACGATAAGAATCTTTATATGATCTTTTTCAACTGAAAGTCAGTTAGCCGATCTTATACGGAGGTAGCAGGTTTTCCCAGAAACTCGGGAATTCATTCCGTATACAGGTAAATTGGCCAATGATAACACACGCAATTTACAAACGAAAATATTATTTTTAGTAACGGTGGTGAGCTGTAGATGGCGATATGTTTAGTTAGATTATTAAGCAGTGGATACGGTGAGTCGTGTGTAGTTGGTGATTAACTCGTAGGGGTATGTATAGTAAATAGAGCAGGGGGCCCCCCTGAAATAAGTCCTTGGAGATGTCGCGTAATAATAATAATTTTACTGCAAGTTTTATTGTTTTAGCAACGTTTCAGCGGCTGCAGATTTCACTATGAAGAACGCCACACGATTTGAAACTTCCTATGCTTTTATATTTTCACTTCGCATAATATCACGTATTATTTGGGGGGGGGGAATACATTTTAAATTTTCACATCTGTTTTCGAAAAATTCTAAATAGCACCCAGTTCTTCTTTTGTGTTGTTTTGCTCTTTCTGTTTTGTCTCAAAATAACGCGGCGCTTTAAGTTTCATATTCTTAGTGCCCTGGTGTTTTTCAGCAAAGGCAAAGAGAGAGAGAGAGAGAGAGAGAGAGAGAGAGTGAGTGCGGCAGACAACTACTGCCATCTCTTGCCTAACATTCGTATTATTGTCTAGAATAGTGTCTGTTCCACAGTCGATTTTTGAGGTGTATGTTGTAAGAGAAAAATTCGTAAGAGCTTGTGCTAAGGATCGAGTAACTTTGGAAAAGTCAAAGAAAGTCCTACAAAAACTTCCTCTAGTTGGCGACTGGAATGGAACCTATAAATTCTTAATGCGATTTAAATATATTGAAGCAAATACCATTTCCACAGGGCTACTTCCAATATAAATAAAAAATACTAAACCACCTATTTCACGTGTTGTATGAACAACAGGTATATTATTATTATTATTATTATTATTATTATTATTATTTGTGACACCTCCAAGGAGTCCGTCATTCTTCAAATTGCGCTACGGAGGCGTATAAAAAATCAGAAAGCCTGATCTTCCACATGGTTTACTGCTGGCACTTTTACTTATACACATGTGATCAACAGGAAAGTAGATCTATATATTCAAAAAAAAAAAAATCTTCATTGCTTTTTATGTGTAATTTACTAGTACCATGGGGTGGCTAAGAATATTTTACATATTATTTTTAAAAAATAAAAAAAATCCTGAAACGATTTTTATTCCCCAGAGGGAGTAGAAAAATCCCACTTAGCCCTGAGTAACTTTTTGAAGACAGCCAGATAGTAACTGTTCAAGCAGAGCCGGCGATAGGGTCTTTGTCGCCCGCATGCAATTTCTATCTAAGCACCCCTGTAACGATCCGGGCGTGTGTGGTTCTTTTCAAAATAAAACTTTTAATTTTGAAAATTTTTTAAATTAAAAAAAAATTTTAATTATTTGAAATTTCTTAAATAAATTTTGACAGAACAGCCACACGTTGGTTCGCGAAATTTAACAAACCGAGGGTGTTGACTAGGCAGGATAATCGTTAAAAACCCGAATATTCAAAAAATTCTCAAAAGTTAAAGCAAATTTTGATTAAGCCACTTCACTTTAATCGTTGAATATAATGACACAGCGATTATAGCCTTCTCACCGACCCGAATCGCTAACAAAATAAAAATGAATTTGAACTAAAGTTTAAAAAATTCTTGCATTTTACAAGTAACTAAATTCTTAGTAACTTGTAAAAAATTTGTAATAATTTCTATAAGTGGAACTATCTTTTAGGAAAATAAAAGAAACTCAAGACAGATGAGAAAATAAGAAAAGAATTCAGAAATAATTAGAACATTTAATATAAGTATTCAAAAAATAACATCTTTACAGAATAACAAAAAATAAAATTAAATTACATAAATATATTTGAAATTTTTTAATTTAAATTTTAGGGTTTTTGATTTTATATTTACAAAATTATCATTTATAAAATATATCATTTTCAGTACAAACTAACAAGCATTTTTTTGGCATACTTGTTCATAAGTAGGTTTTAATCAATTTCAACTTGGAAAAGGAACGTTCACCGCTCGCTACACTAACAGGTAAGGTTAATAGTATTCTTAAAGCAATTGAAAAGTTAGGGAAAAATAAATTTTTGGACACAGTAAAATTAAGAATATCGAAAGGGTTTTGAATATTTAAATTATCCTTCTGAAAAATATCCCGGAATGCACATAACTCGTCATATAGTTCTATTGCATTTACGTCTTTATTGTCGCCGTCCTGCAAGAGAATCTTTAAATCATCACAATTTTTTCGTAAATCTCCGTTATTAATTTGTAGTAATCTATACAAGAAATTGAAATTATCATAATATGTTTTTAGTTGTTCAAAACGTTCTATTAACGAACACATTGCAACGTCTAGAAGTGTATAAAATACATTCACTCTAAATTTATCTTCTGGCGATTGTGGCGTTTCGTCATGATGTTCGTAGTCAAATTGTCGTGTCTCTTTCGTCGTCGAACTTCCGTACCAGTTTTAAATTATTGTTCTCCATCCACCTCTTCACTCAGTTCTTTTGCCGTTTTAGAACTTCTTTAAAAAAATTGTATCTGATCGATATTCTTGTAAGAATATTTTGAAATTTTCGATACATTCTAAAGCAAGTGTAATGTTCATATTTTTGTCTTGAAGCATTTTACTCACAGGGTTTATTCTGTTAAGTAAATCATGCCAAGTTATAAGAGAGCTTTATTTTAGCACATAATGTTTGTGCTTCATGCTGAGTTTCTTTATTAAAATTTTCATTATTTAAAATTTCAAAAAGTGCATCATAAATTTCTCCTAACTGATATCGTAGACGGCGGATTGCATTAATTTTACTTTCCCATCGCGTTTCTGATGGCTGTTTCAATGTTAGTTTTTTTACGAACTTTAAAAGGATTGCCCAACGTTTGCAAGAGAATGAAAAGAAATTATATTTCTTGAATAATTGCAAACAAACTAATTGTATCTGCATTCACTTTGGCTGCATCGTTAATGATTAAATTTAGAGTACGAGCAGCACATGGCACGTAAAACGCTCGAGGATTTTTGTTCAAAAGCCAATTTTGGAGCCCATATTTTTTTCCTTTCATATTTGCCTCATTATCGTTCCCTTGACCTCGCATGTCTTCAATGGGAATGTTCCATTTTTCCAGTTGTTCCATTATTGTTGCACATAAACCACGTCCTGTGGAATCTGATATATCTGCAAAACCGAAAACGTTTTCCCTGATCTTGACAATTCCATTGTCACAGGAAACAGAACGAATAATAATGGTCATTTGGTCTGTCTTACTTGCATACGCTATGCAGTCTAAAATTATGGAATAATATTTAGATTTTTCGAATTGATAATAAAATTGCATCCCTGATTGCGTTACTTAAAGTTTCCACTATTTCATTTTGACTGTCTTTACTCAAATCGTGTACTCTATTGTTTTTGTGGGGCTCTTTCAACATGATTTTCCATAACGGGATCAAACTTCGCAAACAATTCGACTAATTTTAAAAAATTGCCGTTATTCCTTTCATATAATTTATCAGATAATTCGCGGAAAGCTAAATTTTGGCTACCAAAGAATTTTATAATTTCAATCAAGCGTTCTAAAATACTCGTCCAATGTTTCTTTTCCATTTCATACATGCTTTGAGTCTGGCAATCAATAGTTGTTTTGTTTTTTAAATTTTTATCAAGTTCGTTCCATTTTAAAAAATTTTTCATGTGAGTTAAACTAGTCTCATGTCTATGCAAAGTTGTACTTATATTTCTCCAATCGTTATAACCTTCTACAAGACTACTTGATTCAGTAGGTGCGAAAAGTTTGCAACAAAAGCAAAAAAACAGTAAAAGGGATATATTATATTTTTCTTTTGAACAGACCCCATTTCAATTAAAACAACACGAAATATTTGATGTTTCACAACAAATAGTGAAACATCAATATTTCCCCATTCACCTGGATCTTCTAAATTTACAGAGACTAACAATGTGTGAGTTTCGTAGTCAACTACAACTGTTTGTCTTCTCCTAACTGTTTTTCACTTAAGTCATGCGTCTTGTTATCTTGTTCAATAGTTGCAATAGTAGTTTCATGCAAACTGGATGATGTGCACGGTTCGTCAACTCTGATTTCTGATGTATCGAGTTGGTTACAATCTGCATCAGAATATTTTAATATTTTAACAAATTTATTAAGAGCTCCAGTTTGTTTCTTAATAGCTGCTTCTTTCGCAGCATGACGCTTACGATTTTGTGCACCGGATAATTTTTTTAAAAATGTTTGATTCCATTTCTATTTTATACCCACAAGAAATTATTACACAACACGACACAGAGACGAAATAATAGTCCGCACTGCGCTACTGTCAGTAGCCTACTGAGATGTGTGCCCTATGACTGGTTAACCAGCAACAAATGTTTTGTACGAAAATTCGTTTCTGTGCATAAGAACCGTTCACCGTTTCACTTTAGATAGACTGCAGTAGACACAACATTCTGCAAGCAAGCATTTAGCCTGCTCTCGCTGCAAAATTATAAACAGCCGGCTGATCAAAGAGGCGGCAATATACAATTTTTTTTTATTATTCGGTGTATCCGGCCTTATTTATTTTAATGTTGATCATTCTAAGATTTTTTTGTTTTTATGATAAAAAGTTTGTTTCTTAAAAATGATCTTACGAACCGTGTCCCGGCGGCGACGCCCCCTTTCGTAGCGGCGCTCGCATGCTCTGCATGCCCGCTTCCGTCGGCCCTGTGTTCAAGACTGTTATAACTACCATCCTTTAAGCCTACGTTTGATTTTTCGAGTTGTTGATTTAAAACCCAAGCTTCTCAAAGAAAAACTCCTACTTGCTATTGCTACAAATCGACTAGTCGAAAAAAGGCGTAATAAATGTTCCATTAGTCGTTGAGTAGAATCAAACTTCTTACTCTTTCGGCTATCTAGTGCAATGAATACAATAGTCACTTCCACAAAGCTATAGAGCCGCCACATATTATATTTACGATTTATTTATTTACTTGTGTCTGATTTTTAGATGGTTGGAAAATCCTGTTCTAGTGAACTAACATTGAACTTCCGAGTAGGGCAGTGGCCTAACATTGGGTGATGAAAGTAACTTCTCACCTAAAGACAATAATATTTACGATTTTCGGCTAGATTGAACTCAATACCTCGTTGTTGAGGAGCAGGCATGTTAACTCAGGCAATTAGTCCTTTTGCTACTCGAATGGGAAGCAAGATTGTAATAGCTCTTTTGACAGCCAAATCCCCTCAGCTGCCTAAGGTTATCGGTGATTTCATAGATATCTGCGGGTGAGATGCACAATAGACAATTGCTATAATCGCATGGCTCTGACCTTAACACTATTTGTGCCTCTCAGAAGCTAAACTGACCAAGAAATAAAAATGTAGAGACTGTTGAACATGCCATAACTTTTGTTTAAAAAACTTAGCTTGAAATATGCAGACAAACAAATATTCATTTGAATGTCTCTGGAACAGCACACCAGATAGACACTGGGAGAGAAATAAAAAAGAAACCAACTAACGCCTTTCATTCCCTAATAGGGAGTAGGCGAGGACTTTACACCCTATCTAGCTTTTGGAGACTGAGTGAGCAGTTCAATCTCCACCCATAGCCAATCAGAGATAGCTGGCCCATGTCTATCACTAATTATAGCAGCCACCGATGAAGAGGCTGGCAAACAAGTGCTGCCATCTCTTGGTACCTAACCCTAACAAGATACGTCACTGTCTGAAAAAATAATGTGGGTACTATGGTCGATTTTCTTGAGTTTTTCGGACGAAAAACCCTGGTTTCCAGGAGGAAAAACCCACTTGCCCATGCCAGAGATCGACTAACTCGGGAACCAGTCGAAGATAGGCTTAGAAAAAGTTCCTCCAGTTAGCGACTAGACTGGGAGAGAAATAACTAATTTAATTATTACAATTAGTTATTTATTACAATTAGTACAATTATTATTAATTCTTACAATTAGTTATTTACAACTAATTATTACAATTAGTTATTTACAAGCTGATGTGTTTCTATTACAGTTTAGCATTATCAGAGGTAGTACTTTAACAATATCCACTAATTGAAGACACAGCACCATATGACCTGAATAACAAAGACAATCCAGTGCTCAGTGGTCGACTCTGACGTACTTTGCAGAGATTCCTGTCATTAATGATCATGTGTAGATAGGACGATTCACCAAAATCTTCAAGATCATATCCTTGGTTCTGTTACAATTACTCGGATTCTATAGAACTTCTACCACTTCGAGGAACAATCTCTCAGATTTAAAATGGGATTTGTAAAGAAGCCTGTCATTCTTCAATTGATGAAATGGTCTTTCTCCAAGGCTTATTGAGAGAGTCCACTTCCTGGTTCCTGCATCCAAGGTGTATTTTTTATGTTCCTTTTTTTCCTTTTTTGGGGGGATGCAGAGCTTGGTTAATAGATGGAGCAGAGGGAATATGATAGAAACTTATAAATTTCTATAACAGATCTTATACGAATCAAAAAAAAAAAAAACCAATTCGCATTTTATTCCTTTATAACAGTGTTTCTCAAACTTCAGATATATGTGTACCCTTTTTAAATTTTTATTATTACCAAGTACCCCCTTATCAAAATACTAATAATAAATAAATAAAGTATATTTCATTCTAAGTGTCTATTTTATTTGAATTTATATGTTCATATAAACAAAAAATATGATTTATTTTTAATAGAACAAAATTTGGAATAGGTTCTTCTTAATTTTCCATTCCATGAAAATCCACATTTCAAGTAATTCATATCATACTTACAAAGCTTTTTCGTTTTCTTCCTAGTTGGTTCTCCAGAGATGTCAGGCACACTCTTATCAATTTTATTTGATCCAGATACCATATCAACGTTTTCTTGTTGCTTACAGCTACTTGTATTTCCTATGTTGCTTTCTTTTGTGCGTTTTATAAATCCAGTCTTTAACCAATGATACATACTTGAGAATTTGAAAGCTAAAAAAAATTACCGTATTTACTCGAATATAACTCGCACTTTTGTTCGGCAGTTAGGGCCGTTTTTATTCCAGTTGTCTCTAATTGCACAATTATTCAGTGATGCAATAAAACTACTTGTTTTTCTTGCGTCTTCAGTAGTGACGCTGTTGGGGAGGGCATGTTGTTTACCGCAGGGAGCGATTTCCTATCGCCAGGACGTGAACGTCGTGGCGATAGTACCTAGCAATTTCAGTAGGAGAATTCATGCATAATATATAATTTATTAAGAAAAATTATACGTTTAAAATAGTTCTTTTTTTCTTAATAATTCCATGCGTTAATGATGCATAGCCGAAAACTGCCACGTATCACCCGAAGACGTTTCGTGCACCCCCGGGGGGTATGCATACCACACTTTTTGAACACTGCTTTATAGAATTAGATAGGACAAAAGCGGCAAGGCCATTTTTCTTATCTAATTTTATAAAGGGATAAAACTGTCCTGTGTAACATTAAAAAAAGCTCGTCCTAACCCTTGGAGACTGAATCGGCAGTTTAATCGCGACTAGTAGCAAATCAGAGATTGTGGGCCGTAGAATATCGCTAATTTTAAGTGGCATCCAGTAAAAACACGATAAACACATATCCACTTCAGGGTTCCTAATTATAACTTAGCACGTTGTTGTCTCAATTAGTGTTAATTCCAGGGTCGACTTTATTCAGTACGTTACGAAAAACCAGACATTCCTGGGCCAGAGATCGATTATCTCATGTAACAGTCGAATAATCTTAGTAAAAGGAGACTCTAATTGGATACTAGAATTAAACTTTGGTCTTTCTTTAGGCTTCCTATTGCTGTTGGTGACAGTGACCCTTCCATTGTGGTACACATGACTATGACTATTCTATAAGAATAACACAAAGTACATTTATCAATACAAACAGTAGGAAGAGGACAAGAGGTCAACTTTGAACTTGTGTAAGATTGTCAGTAGTGAGGGTCTATGGACATATATATATATATATATATATAATATAGTCGAGTCTAAAATTTACCTGTGAAAGCTGCTCAACTGCAATTCTCTGTCAACCATAATTCCCAGATCTCTTTCCTCATTAATTTCCAGCAGTGAAACCCGATTAGCAGAGTACCCATCTTCCTGAAATACTTTCCAAGTGCAATATTTTACATTTTTCACGTTAAAAGATATGGTGAAAGCCTTTCCTCACAATCTTCGTTTTAACAAGTCATTCTGCAGCATCACTACTCGCTTTCATTTGGTATTTAGGCATTTATTTCCTAATTTAGCGTCATCATCAAACAACGGGATATACTTTGTTAGTTTATTTCCAGTGTTATTACTATACAGACCAGGGGTGGCCAACCTATAATGCATGTGTCCAAAGTGGCACATTGGATGATTAGAGGTTGGTGATTGAATATTGAAGACAGAATTGTAGAGCAGGTGCCTTCCTTCAATGAGTACTTAGACTCCCTGGCAGTGTTGCCAATTTAGCTCTTTTGGAGCTAGAACTAGCCCTTTTTTCTTCTTCCCTAGCTCCAAAAATTTTAATTTAGCACCTAGCTCCAAATCTAGCTCCTTCAGAACTAGTTTCAGCTCTTTTTAGTTGTTTTTATAACTTACTGTTAAAGAAATTGTATTAAAAGTTTTCCAGATGTTCGCATTTGATAAGGAATTTTATTGTACTCTTGGTGCGAGCATTGTACAGGTTTCAAATGCATGATGACATCAGTCAGTCACGTGGCCTAACAGTCTACCATTTTGTCGCCTTAAAGTTGATAGCACCGCTACAAGTTAGTCTTTGCACAGTGTTCTGGTTGGTAGTTACGATAGCAAGTGGGAAGTTTTCAAAGACTGATAGTAATTCGTTGCAGTAAAGAGTTGTATACTCTTCTTCAAAAATGAGCAAAGAGAAAAATGAAGCTTACAAGCAAAAATTTAGGAGGGAGTGGTTGCAAATGGGAATGTTTAGTAAATGGTTGTGTGAAGTTCCTGGTGACGCTACAAAAGGCCACTGTAAGTTTTGATGTGATATAGCTGCTTAATATTGTCAGCTTGTAAAGCAAAACAAAACTAAGAAACATCTTGCTGCAGTTCCATGTACGGTTGTTCCTATTACAAATATGCTTGAAAAAGTCTGAGACCGCGAACTTTGAAGGTAGGTTAGCAATATTTCTTTGTTGTCATTCATCATTCAACAGTTGCGATCATCTAGTAAATCTTTGGAAAAATATCATCCCAGACAGTCAAATTATGCCAAAGGTAAAAATGCACCGAACTAAGTACTCTGCAATTGTAAAGAATATTCTAAGTGAGCATTTTGAAGAAGATCTAATTGTGGACATTGGAGATGAAAATTTCAGCTTGCTAATAGACAAATCGAATGATATCACTGTGAATAATATTTTAGGAATGGCCATCATTTATTATAGCAAGAAATTCAACAAAATTATGCATGCATTTCTGAACATGATGGTGCTATAAAAGTGTGACGCTAGTGGTGTTGTGGCTGCACTGAAAAAAGAGCACCAAGAAATTGGCCATTAAAAATCTCATTGCAATTAGTACATACAATGGCTGCGTTTTGGTTGGTGTCAATAATAACATTTATGAACAACTGAAAGCATATATTCCCTCCTTAATTTTAATTAGATGTGTACGCCATTCATTACAACTGGCAATGTCTCACACTTGTGCAGAATCTCTCCCAAGAAAATTAGAATTTTTAGTTGCTAAAACGTATAAGTGGTTTTCACATTCTTCTTCAAGACAAGCAGCATACATGAGCTGTATCAAACTGTCAACGAAAATGATGCCCCTCTGAAAATTGTAAGCAATTGTAACAAAGTGGCTCTCCATTGAACCTGAAGTAAACAGAATTCTCAACCAGTAGTTGGAATTAAAAACTCACTTCGATGTCGTGAGTGTGACTTAGAAATGTTACAAAGCTCAAATTTTGTGGGAGGTGTACAAAGAGGAAAGGAATCTGTTGTACCTTTTATTTTTGCATCCTGTTCTGAAAAGTATAGGATGCATTTGAACAAGATTATTTGAAGACCTTTCTCTTTTGATTCGCTCTATTGCTAATATGTTAGGGCTACCATCATCCACATTCGACCGTCTACGGTCAGATATTGATGACTATTTGGATCCCAATCTATTTCTTGGTTACAAATTTGAAAGAAAATTTCAGAGTTGATGATACAAAAGAAAATAATGCAAAATGATGAGAGAAATCTTAAAAGTAGAGCAAGACAGTTTCTTCTTGGTCTCTTCAAACAGCTTAAGCAAAGGTTGCCTGAACACTTGAATATTTTAAGAATGATATCTTCTTTTTCTGTTGACAATACCCTAAAACATATAAAAGAACCTGTTACTCCCATCTTAAAAATAATCCTGAAAGCAGAAAAAGATGTTCTGCTGCTGAATACCAGTACAATACTACCCACTTAAATAATTGAACAAATATAGAAAACACTGAGCTATTCTTGACTGAAATACGAGAATATCAAGATGCATCTGGAATGAATCCATTTAAAGAAATTGCTCAGTGTGCAATAAATTTATTAATACTGCCAAATTCTAATGCGAAAATTGAACGAATTTTTAGTTCCATGAATGTAGTTAAAAAGTAAATTAATAAACAAGATGGAATTGCCAATGCTGACAGCTATTTTGTTAGTCAAGTATGGCCTCAGGCATAACAACAAGTGCTGTACAGATTATCATTTATCAGCATCTACACACTGAGTAATATTGGAACGATGGCCACATATAATAAAGCTGAAAATCTAAGCGAAATTTAGTGGGTGAATTTAGTGCAGAAGACCACATGGAAGATGTATTTAGCCACTTATATGCAAGTATCACTTCAACTCGAATAAAGTAAGTAACTTAAAAGTATCAGCAACTACTTTTAAAATTTTAGCTTCTTTTTAGCTCTTTTTTTTTTAAGATTTAGCTGTTTTTAGTAATTTTCATTTGGCAACACTACTCCCTGGATATGTCAAATAATAATAATAATAATAATAATAATAATAATAATAATAATAATATTTCGATTATACAAGAGTGTTCTGAAACCTTCTTGGCCTTGACCATAGATGGCAACACTATCAGAAAGATTATTTTTTCATAAGTTGGTACATCTGTCATAAGCATTCATGTAAAATTGCAAGTTATTCTATCAAGTAGTTTGTTTTATACAGCTGTCTGGAGCAAAAGTGAGGTCTGTATCCCTTGATACGGATAAAATTGAGTATCGTGCGGTTATAAAATTCTTTGTAAAAGAAGGTTTAACGCCAAAAGAAATTCAGTCGAATTCATAAACGTTTATGGGCACTCTTCTCCTTCGTTTTCGACAATTAAGAAATAGGCTGCCGAATTTAAAGGTGACCGTACCAGCCTTGAAAATAATGCACGTGAAGGACGTCCAAAAAGTGTAACAACACTAGAAATCATTGACGAAGTGCACGATATGGTATTGGATGAACAGCGAGTCAAAGTGCATGAAATTGCTGAGACTATAGGCATTTCAAAAGAACGTGTAGGATATATTTTGCATGAAGAATTGCAAATGAAAAAGCTTTGTGCAAGATGGGTGCCGCGCTTGCTCACAGCAGATCCAAAACCCATTCGATCCAAGCGTATTAAAAAGAATAAAACTGATTTAGTGCGTCGAATTATTACTGTGGATGATACTTGGATTCACCATCAGACCAGAATCCAAACAGCAGCCAAAACAGTAGAACGGAAACTGGTTGTTCAGTGCCAAAGAAGAAAGAGTCGGTTCCATCACCAGGAAATGTCATGGCATCGGTGTTTTGAGATACTAAAGTATGTTGTTTATTAATTATCTTGAACAGGGCAAAACAATAACCGGGGAATATTATTCTGATCTTTTAACCAGAATTGACGAAAAAATTCGTGAGAAAAGACCCAGTTTGCAGAAGAAAAAAATCATCTTTCATCAGGACAATGCATCTGCCCACAAAGATGTTTTGGCAATGGGAAAATTAAGGATCTATACTATGAATTGTTGGCACATCCACCCTGTTCCCCAAATTTGCCTCCCTCTGACTTCTATCTCTTCCCAAAACTAAAACTCTTACTCGCTGGTCAGCATTTTTCTTCGAATCAAGAGCAGCTGTAGAGGAGATATTTTGCAGATCTTATTGAGAACACTACAGGGACGGGATAATGGTGCTGGAATAAATGTATAAGTCTTAAGGGGTATTATGTTGAAAAATAAAAATAATTTTAAAATTATGAATTCGTTTTTTCATTGTTAGGCCAAGAACATTTAGACCACCCTCGTATATATATCACATTTGGATGGGTGTCTAAGCGCGCAGAATAAATATTCTTAAATATGATGCTCTTTCTCCCTATACGTATTCCAATTTTGTAAATATTAATATTCCATCAGCAGAACCTGCAGTATTTAAATACTAAAACATATTTCAACTTTTTAAGATGAAAGAAATTAGGAAACCCGCCGAGCAATAATATATCACTTTCATTGTAAGAGAATAAAAATATTATGATAATCTAATTAAAATCTAAACAAATAATACATAAATACATGAAAAACTATATTTTGTGAAAATTATCTTGCACTGCATTTACTTTTCATATATCGGTATCAATGCAATATCATTTCGATTTTCTAGTGAATAATGCTATCAGCGAATTTTTTCCGCGATGAATTTTCCCAGCGATACTTTTTCCTCTCAATGAAGTTTCTCCGCGATAATTCTTTCTCTGGATCAATTTTCCCGGCGATAAATTTCCCCCCGCGACGAATTTTCATCTCAATAAATTGTCCGGCCGCGATGAATTGTCCGTGAACCAATTGTCAAATGCATTAAGTAAGTTCAACAATATCACAGTATATTAATTGTTTCCAGCAGAATTAAAAGACATATTTCTTAATAATTTTTCTTGTTACTCGCAACTTAGTGAGAAAATACTTTTGAATCCTTCTGGCGTAGAGAGTTAATTTCACCTCATAATATGATTTCGCATTCCATATCACGCACTTCAACTTTATACGCCATCAACACAACAATTTCTTTTTTCTTCTCATGCATGATGATAATCATACTTTCCTTTTAACTCCAACATTTCTTACTCCGTTCCCTAGGAACGCGGTCTCATACTGCTACTTTCAAATACTCCTGAAATATTTCCCATGCATGGCTGACAATTTTTCATTGTAACACCGTGCCATAATACTATAACACCGTGCCATAATATATATATATATATATATATATATACAATTGAACGCAATATGATCCCTGGATACGGACCATTTCTCTAATGTTATCATCAATGCAGCACTCTCAATATACGAATTCCTCGAGTTTCCTTTAAGACACATTACACAAGTAACTGTTGTCAATCGGGTATAAATTCGATTCCTGCTTTCTTTTTCCCACTTGTGTCGCTTCTTCCTTCCTATCTATTCCATAATTTGTCTCATATAATGATTACCCTTCCCATATGCATAGAACTGATCTAATGATGAATATAATAATAATAATAAGAAGAAAGACCTCCAGGGTGTCAGGGACTCATTGAGGGAGGCCACAAACTACATGCACCAGCTGTCATACTTATTCTTGAATTCATTCACAATGCTTGCACTCACAATATCCAATGGCAATCCATTCCAATCATGCACCACTCTATGAGAGAAAAATCTAGTCCTCATTCCCATTCTTAGCGGCATTCATTCTCAGATTCCAAGGATGCCCTCTTGTCCTTTCCCCACCCTCCATAAATTGAAAAATTCCATCAATTGAAATTGTATATGATCCTTTCAAAAGTTTGTCCGATATGCTGATGTTTTTTAGCTTTTCCACGAAATGTCCTGAGTTCTTTATGTAACTCTCTGAGTTGTGGATGTGTGGTTTTAAGAGTTTCGAGAGATGTTTGGACAATAAGTTGGTAGGAGAGTTGATTGCATCAACGATGGGGCGTAAAGTAATATCATCTTTGTGCACTTTTGGGACGCCAAATGTGCACAAAAGTGTACATATCGGATAATGACCTTCTAGCTAGCCTAGATGTCACTTCTAGCTTTACAAAAGTTCCTGTAGTGGAGGTCATTGACATCTTAAGTACCTTGTTCCCACAAGACATAACCTCATTGTTTGCTCACTGCCTAAATTCTAACAGTTGAAGATGTCCTACCGCGATGAGTCTTCGGACTCCTTGGAGGTATCAGGAATAATAATAATAATAATAACTACATTTCTTGGAAAAATAAGATCTGCCAACAATTAACAGGCTTGGCGATGGAGAGCCCACTTTCACCTTCATGTGCCGACCTCTTTATGGAAGACCTCGAAAACAAAATCCTATCCCAAATTATTCCCAAACCTAAAATTTAGTACAGATATGTGGACGATATCTTCATCGTTTGGAACAACAACAAAGATGACCTATTGGACTTTCTCAAAAAGATTAACTCCTTCCATCATTCGATTAAATTTACTCTGGAACTTGAAAGAGACAAACAACTATCGTTTTTAGACATCTTAATCAAAAAACAAATTGATGGCAGCATAAATCTATCGGTTTACAGGAAACCGACCAATACAGGACGCTACCTACATTTCAGCTCCTCTCACAATATCTCACATAAAACTCAGCATTGCACACATGTTAAAGAAAAGAGCTATTAGCATCGCAACAGACAACGAGACCCTTCAAGATGTGTTAACATTAATTTCTAACAATCTGTACTTGATCGGCTATCAAAGAAGACTAATAAAAAAAATCCTTTTCTCTGAACGACCACAAGGAGAACAAGAAGATATTCGATATATAAAAACTATTGCAATTCCGTATGTAAGTGGCATCTCCAACAAACTCGCCAGCCTGCTCAAACCATACAAAATAAGAGTAACATTCAAACCAATAGAAACATGAGCAAGTTGCTAAAACATGACCTTCTCTTAGTAAACCCAAGTTCTCATTTCAAGTGGAGATACATTGTCAACCCATTTTTGAATGATAGCCCTGACCAATTTTTCCAAAATAACTATCACTATTCCTGAGATACTAACTGGTCGAGAGTTGGATACATCAGTCTTTGCACCACCCTGGTGCAATAGAATTACCATACATTCTTCCCATTCTTGCGGAATCTTCCCTGTTCTGAGACTCATATTAAACAGCCTGGTCAAAGGAATATCCAGTTTAGCCAAACAGTCTTTTAGCACATGTGCTGATATCCCATCAGTCCCTATTGCTGAATACTTATTCACTTTGTGCAACAACTGTAATACCTTTTCCTTATACACCTGTGGTTCTTCATCCAGTGAAGAGGTAGCAATGAGCTCAATGTTATGTACTCCAAGTTGATAGCTTTTGACAAAATGGGCACTCAGTTGAATAACCTCTTCTGCATCTCTTACCTTCATGCCATCTGCATTCAGATGAGTTATTCTTTCATAAACATTTTTTCTTTTACTTGCTGCATATCGATAGAATTTTTTTGGGGTTGTCTTTAGCATGCAGAGCCATCTTTTCATACTCAGACTTTGTTTTCCATACAACAATTGTGACTCTTCTGGCCTAGTGCTTATAATTTTCATAACGGTCATCATCTTTATGCACACAGTATTCCTTCTGCATCATTCTTTTCCTTATGAATCTCTTGCTTAATAAGATTACACATCCATTTTACTCCTACCCTGTTTATTCTTAGAACTCTAGGGATAGATTCTGATATCACATCATTAAATATTGTTGAAATGCTTCCCATGCACTATTGCAGTGGCGCACCCAGGAAGGGGGCCAAGGGGCCCTGACCCCTTCCAAAAGAAAAAGGAAAAACACACTAGAAAATTTTCCAAAAATCTTTTCCTAATTAAAATTCATTTTTTTTATTTATGTTGCATCATGTCTTCTATGTCTATACTACTTATGAATTAGCGATCATTGCAGATGCTCAGTCATAGATCGTATGCGATGCCTAGTGTGTATTCTCAAATCGTCTACTCAACTCTCCCCTCCCAAAGATTAAATCTTGAGTGCTCGTCCCCCTCCAAGATTAAATCCTGAGTGCGCCACTGCACTATTGATATTCTTTCCATCCAGCAACCAATCCCATTCCACTGAACTCAGTATACTCCTCAATTGGTTATAATTTCCTGCTTTGTAGTTCAGCATGTAACCTTTTCTGAATGGAACCATTCTTAAATTTAGTCATTCCCAAGTGAGTACTGCATGATCACTGTAACCAACTAGAGGTAAAATGGTTACATCTTCAACTGAAACGCCCTCTCACACTATAATCAAATCTAACGTTAATTAACCTCGAGTCCCTTCTGTCACATGCTGCTTGAGAAAGTTGTCCCGCAACAGCTCAATAAATTCATTTTCATTCTCCTCATTAGATTCTACTGCTACCAAATCAATATCTGGATAATTAAAGTCTCCAATTACTATTACTCTTTTCGCGCTCATCTTGTCCATTTGGTGTTGCATTTCTTCATCACTAACAACCGATCCACCAGGTCTGTAATAGCACCCAACTATGTAATTGATCTTGTTAGATTTCACTTCAAAGTCACTGCCCCATGAAATACTTTTAGTAGTACTGCAATCATAGGTCTCAACTCTAACTGGATTCAAGCCATCTGATATCATTAGCAGCATGCCCCCCCCTCCTATCATTCCTAAAAATATTATACCCCTTTACACGCGATACTAGTTAGTTGTCTGATTCTGACAGCCAGGGTTCACTAATGCCTACAATCTGAGGTTCCAACATATTGACCAAGGCAGTTGGACAACTTGCAGCTCTCTATCTTTCTCTAGTGCCATATACATGTAGACATCTTACACACGTTTGATAGGCCCGAACCCGAAGAACACAAATTCGAAATTGTTTTCTCTCCTAGTAATCATTTCATGATAAAGCCCATTCCCATCATTAACACAGTTATATAACATTATCGCTCTTACACTCACATTCTCCCCTTTATAATTTAGTTTCATTCACTCTCCGTGTTAGGTCTCATACTAGTTATTAGTTTTTCAAGACTCCTGATATCAATTGCATTCAAGTGTAGGTCGTCCCTCTTATGCAAATTGAATCTTCCCTCATCAGCCCTATCTAACTTTTGGAGACTGGGCAGTTCAATCTCCATTGGTACCCAATCAGAGATAGTTGGCCCAAGGCTATTACTAATTAAGTGGCACTCAGTAGAGAGAGACGACTCAACAAATGCCCCATCTGGTGGTCCCTAACCATAACACTCGTATTTAATGTCTGAAATAATGTGGGTTCTACGGTTGATTTTCTTGAGTTTACGGGACGAAAAACCCTCTTGCCCATGCCAGAGATCGACTAACTCTGGAACCGGTCGAAAAAAAAACTTAGAAATATTTTGTTTCTATTCGACTAGATTCAAAACCAAGAAGTCTTCCTTCATGCGGTCAAGCGCCGTGGTATGCAAACGTGATGTTCGGGTTAGCAGAACCATTTTTCTTGCCAGCACATATTCACCTGTTCCCTTCGAATCATCAGTTTCCTTGCTTCTGCACATTAAACTAAACTTTGCTAAAAACGTTTTTAAAACACTGAATTCTAAGTTAAATAGGGCTAAAAACGGCCTCGCCTATTCCCTGTATATACGGGAATAAAAAGGCGTTAACTGATTTTTTTTAAAATTATTTAAATGAAGATGTTCTTTAAATATAATTCCTTTCGTCCTTTGAGGGAAAGTTCTTAGACTTATGGAATGCATAAATCTATGAACTGCATACTATTCCTCCTACGCAATCCTTGGATTGATTCGTTTGCTAACATGGATATTTTATTCAATTCATTTCTATAAAAACATGGTAATATATCTGTAACTTTCATTCCTTCACTTTTAATGAAACGTACCAATAAAAGGAAAATGTTTTATTACAGGTTTAATTTAAATTTTCCAAAGACTGTGTAGAGATTCCGTAGGTCAGTCGGTATGGACGAAGCCCTTTGATCGGAGAGAGTTCGGTTCGATTACTATCCATGACGTGAGGAACTGTTATCTGGTCTCTGTCGACTAAAGGTGAGTTAGCCGTCTCATATGGAGGTAGAGGGTTTTTTAACCCGAAACTAGGGCTTTTCGTTCCTCATAATAAGCAAACAGGTTCCGTGAACACCCACACGGATCCACAGTCAAAAATAAATAGGGAACTTTTCCCTTGCACTTGGTTTTTGGAGCCCCTGTGCAGTATTAGTAACAGTGTTGTATTATGGATAGATCCATAACTGCAAAACTTCAATATGAAGATGCCGCCTAAGAGAGAAAGAAAGACTGTGTGTTCATAAAAGTGTTGTTGGTAGAAGAAAAGTCCTCTTTAAGACTTCCAGGGTAACAATTAGCAATGCTGAACCAAGGAAGTTAACTGAGGTTCGGCTGTTGCTGTTATCCTGGGTGATGAGTTTTTTTTTTAAGCGCCTCCGTAGCGCAATTGGAAGAACGACGGTACATTGCGCCCTTCGATTGGAATAGGCCTAAGTTCGATTCTCGTCGCGACGGGAGGAATCTTTATCTGGTCGATTTCAATCGATGGTGAGTTAGCCGATCTCATACGGAGGTAGCAGGGTTTTTTCTCCCGGAAACTCGGGTTTTTCATCCCGCATACATACAAATCGGCCCTTCAGAACACACGCAATTTACAGACAAAAATTACTAGTTGTGGTGGTGTTGGAGGTGGGCGGTAGATGGCGTTGATTCGTAGTAGAGGTAAGGTGTAGAGACAGTTGAAGATGTCCTCCCGCGATGAGTCTTCGGACTCCTTGGAGGTATCAGGAATAATAATAATAATAATAATATTTTTAAAACTCGCCTATAATATACAGTAACAATATATATTTATTATCGTTTTCTTTAATAGGTAATTGGCTAACGATTCATAGAGGGCAGGTAAATCAGAAATATAGCGCCGCCACATATAAACTGTATTATGATTGGTTCAACAAATATTATCTCATTCCAAGAATCGGTACCGTTTTATTACAGGTTTGATCTTCGTTGTAACTTGTGGTGTATGTTTATGTTCGTGTGAAAAAAAAACTCAGGTACGTGATCGAAATCGAAGAATGTTATATTGTTCAGAACTCTATTGAACTTTGCGATACACTCCATATCCTAAATTACAGCCGATAAATTATTCTTATCGTTGGAATTGTGTGATATAAACATTTATTGCTGCTGATTTCCTGTTTGTTGCATAATTTAGGTTTTTACCAAACAGGTTTGTAATATAAAGTTTATATTATAAGTTATATTTAGTTTTTCAAATTAATGACAGAACCTATTCCAAAAGTAGCAAAAATGGTGTCTACTTTGGATAGTCTAAAACAGTATACAACTGTTGTTGCAGATACTGGTGATTTTCAGGCCATAAAAAAATACAATCCAACCGATGCCACAACAAATCCATCTCTGATATTAGCCGCTTCCAAAATACCTCAATATCAATCCCTGATAGACAAGGCTGTAGAATATGGAAAAAAACATGGGAAGACACTTGAGGATCAAATTTCTTATGCAACAGATAAGCTGTTTGTGTTGTTTGGTTGCGAGATTTTGAAAATTATTCCTGGAAGAGTTTCAACTGAAGTTGATGCCAGACTTTCATTTGATAAAAAGGGTTCCATCGCCAAAGCACGCCATCTTATTCATTTATATGAAGAGGAAGGTATTAAGAAAGAACAAGTACTTATTAAATTGGCCTCTACTTGGGAAGGTATTCAAGCAGCCAAGGTACTAGAGGAAGAGTATGGGATTCATTGCAATATGACCCTTCTGTTCAACTTTGCACAAGCTGTGGCTTGTGCAGAAGCTGGTGTAACCTTAATATCTCCATTTGTTGGCCGTATTTTGGATTGGTATGTTGCTAACACTGATAAAAAGTCCTATGAACCTTTAGATGACCCAGGTGTCAGAAGTGTTACTAATATCTATAATTATTATAAAAAGTTTGGTTACAACACCGTAGTTATGGGTGCTTCTTTTCGCAATGTTGGCCAGATCAAAGCTTTATGTGGCTGTGATTTGTTAACGATCAGTCCCCAACTGTTGAACGAACTGTCGATGTCTAGAGAAGAGGCACATCCTCATTTGACTGTGGACTCAGCCAAAAAAGTTGATATGGAGAAAGTCACTTATGATGAGAGCAAGTTTAGATGGGAAGTAAATGATGATCAAATGGCAAATGACAAACTTTCTGAAGGAATTAGAAAGTTTGCTGCTGATTCAATAAAGCTTGAAAATTTGTTGAAACAGAAGCTGAAGTAAAATATTTTACACTCTGGTGTACCCATATTGTAACTGAATTTCAAAATCTGCTTATAAATTTTATTCATATAATTTTTAAACTGGACAATTAAAATCCATTTTCTGTGAAGGATTTTTATTTTTAACAATTATTTTTACAATATTTTTGTATTTTTATATTTGCTTTTTCAAAAACATTGTTCTCTAACACTGCACCTAGCATTTAATCTTAAGTAAATGTGATATGTTGAAATGTAACATGGAGTAATTTTTGATTAAAATCGTATGTTAAATTGATGTACCTGTTATAAGAGGCTTATTCAACATATTGTAAATGGATAAATATTTCAGTAGGAAATTTTATGCATGAATTTGAATTAGTTCATAAATAACTTTCCCAAAGTACTCAGTGAGATTTGTGTAAACTGCAAAATACTGTGATTTGTGTACATAATTTCAAAAAAGTTTGAATTTAACCACTGTATATCCTCATTTGCAGTCTTATGCAGGTAACTAAAAATGACTTGCAGTATATATCATGCATTATCAATGCATGGAATATTTATATAAATGTACTTAAATTATATGAACATTTTAGAATACTTTCTAAAATTACTATTTTAATTTCAAACAAGCTGATTGTAATGAATTTTCAACATGTTGAAATGCTTGCTTTTATTATACCATGAAATAAATTTATTTTGAACTATGTTTAGTTTATTGAATTCATGAAAACACTTAAGCAAGGTTTCTTTAAACACTTAAATGTGGAAATTGAAATTAAATTTAAGGCAGTTAATATTACCAGAGATGTATTTTACACATAACTTTAGTAAGTTGGTAGATTTGGCAAATCCAGACATAAAGAATCAAAATCTGCAAATGTTATTTGCATCTCATTAATATTATCTAGTTAGGAATGTTTTCTTTGTCAGTTAGCTTCAATATTTCAAGACAATTTTTCTCATTGAGTATATTGAGTGATTATTACATTAAAAAATTTTTTTTCTGGAATCCCCCCCCCCCCCCGCAAAAAAAAAAACAGCCAGCACCTTTAAAAGAATTAAGTTCTTTTTATTATTATTCTTTGCAAGAACTTTATTACATGAAGTGAAACCATCCATTACTGTGTAGGTTTTGCTATATACCTGAGACACATCTTAAAGCAGTCCAAAAAAATAATGAATTCCTTTAGTTTCAGTACAAAAAATTAATGGTTTGATTATGGCAGTTATGTAAAATGACTGCTAAAATGTATATTATGCATTATCATTTTATGAAATATAAACATACTTAAATTATCACCTCTGTAGTCAATTATGGGAAAATTTTTGATTAGTAATGAAATTAATCAAATATGCAAAATTTATTTATTACAACTAATTTGGTTAAAATTGAAAGGATAAAATAGCATCCATATTCATTGCATAGTGAATATTTCGCTGAGGAAAGTTTTCCAAAATTGGTTTGAGCATGTTAGACAAATGTGGAATCAGTGACATTAATTTCTCAAGATTTCAAGCTACATAGGTCCTTAATGGTTTAGAGCTTGCAAGCATCCACTTTCCCTTCTCTTCATTGCAAGTTCCATAATATGATAGTTGTCACTGCTTGATGCCCACTTATTTTATTGGAAGAAAAGCGAAGTAATCTTAATAAAATTTATAAACACATGCAGATAGGAATTTTAAAATAGGTATAAATTTCTTATTCAGCTGAATTGCTGTTCTGTGCTTCATTGCAATAGAATTGCAAACAATTACTGTTTCTTGAATGTAAGCTAAAACTTGCAAAAGGTCTTTCAATGCTATTCATTAATATGATTAGTGTAGTTGAAATACATTTTAAAGGATTCTGGTAGTAAATAATTGCAACTAAAACCAGGTGAATTTAAGTGTTTCACATGTAATTCATATCTCAAGGATTGCAATCCAGAAACCCTACTCTAGAGACCAAACTTTCAAGCCACTTCATGTCTCCAGTAAGGGGGAGTGGTTTTATAACAAGTGATGCAATTCAACTTCCATCTTAGATATCCACAATATCTGTGTCCATGCTGGGAATGCAACCCCCACAGGCTGAAGTTGAGTGAATATGTTAGCCACATGGCCAACTGGGCCTTCCTGTGAGCTCTTCCTGCCATATAATGTGCTTGATGCCAGTAAAGACTAACCTCCCATCCTGTTTAAGTGATTTGCATTGCATTACATTAGCTTTGCTCAGTTCTTGAATGACAGACTCCTTACAGTTTTCATGATTTTCCTTCATAACCATCTATTCATATCCTTAATTTTTCTTAGATCAATTAATACGTTTGTTTGAACACTACTCTTGTATACTGCCAGATGAGTGTTTTTGCCAATTTTTCTATTTTATATAAATTTATTGAACTAGCACTCTAGCATGTTATCCTTTTGCTTGTTTTTTTTTTTCCCCCCAAGTTTTATTTGTCATTTTAAAATAAAATCTGCCTAAATGGTTGAAATATTTTACTTGTTCTCTGTTGAATGCAGTGTTCAGTATTCCTATTAATCCCTCATCCCTTCTTAGTGGCATTGTCTTTTTCCCACCCTTCATAAAATGAAAAATTCAAACTGAAATCCTGTATGGCCCTTTTAGCAGTTTGTAAGTCTATCATATCACTGCTCTTGCTCCTGTTTGCTAGTGTCTGCCATCTACAAATTCTCAATCTGTCTTCATAATCAGTATTCTACAATTGTTATCATTTTAACACTCTTCTTTGCACACTCTCCCCACTGTATCATTCTGATACAGTGGAGAGAGTGTACATAGACCTGTGCTCAATAGTCCAAATGAGGTCTTATCAAGGCCTAGTAAAGAGGCAAAATGACACCTTTTATCTTTACATATGAAAGTTCCTTTCAGCTTTCCAATTATCTTATGAGTTGTACTGTATTTGCTACATGGCCCTGAACTTCAACTTCCTATCTACTAACACTCCAAGATCTCTAACCTGATCAGTTTCTTTTAGCATAATCCTACTAATATAATACATTGGATATCTAATTAGACCAAAGCGCATGACTATGTTTACTAACATCAGTTTTCTTGCCAGAATTCGAGCCTATTCAAATCATTTTGCAAGTACTTCATATCAACAGCATTCCTGATTACTCAACCTATCTTTTCATCGTCAACCAAATAGCTGTATGTCGCTTATCAGATCCTTCCCAATGTCATTAATGTACAAAATGAATAACAGTCGACCAAGAACTGATCCTCATGATACACACCACTGGTTACTTAAATCTTGCAGACATGAATCCCCTGTATATCACTTTTTGATATGTCAGTCAGCCATTCTCTTATCCATACCAATATTTTATAATCCACACCCATATTCTCTAATTTATGCAACAGTCTTCCATGGTGTTGTTGTGTCCCAATTTACGATTATTAGGCTTTCAACTATCCCTACACGTGAAACTACTTGTCTTTGTCCAAATCTTATTTATATACTAGGTCTCCCAAATACAAATATTCAAGCTTCCTCTCCCCTTAGTGTTCCTAAATATTTATTTATTTTATACTGCACCTTTCAGGACATTTAGTTTAAGATATAAAATTCAAAAACAAGGAGCAATTACCAAAATATGTCTGAGTGTGAAACTAATATGCAGTCGTGACCTTTTATCTCGTGACTTAACAAATCCCTCCCCGCGCGATTAGGCTCGTATATGCTGTTACAAGTGATGCATTGAGCAGCAATCTCGGACAACTGTATTTTCAATGAACAAAAGTTTATTGAACTCTTAAACATGGTACAATTCATTCTTTATCAAATAAAACTCAATTCAATACTAAGAATACATAATACAAATTTTCACTAGCTAAACACAAGTATTAGGTTAAGACCCTACCTGAGAATTGTGATCATATTGCCCTAACAGATTCTATACACAAACATGTATAATCCTAGAACTAGTTGATCCTTTGTCTAACCCCTTACTGGTTTGATCACGCTATAATTCTGTATTTTCTAGGACATATATAATCAGTTACTCTAATTTTCTGACTAAGACAATATGGATTAAAATTATCCTTTAGCTGAGCTAATACACACTTTTGACCTTTAAAACTCTCTTAATTAAAATACAATGTACATGTATAAATCTCTAGGCACATGAATACATATTAATAGTAACAAGCTCATTTTTATTCTAGTTTGACATGTACTAAAGTCTTAGTATAATTCTCATTAATCCTTTCAACTGTTCAGTAATTGAACAATGACTACAGTTACATATGATTTGAATTGACATGAGATTTTACAGTACCTTTTGACTTGGGTCTTCTACACTGGTCTCTACCCTTTTCTGATATTTTACCTTCTAGGACAAACTCTTCTATAATATCACTCCTAAGTTCTTTTGGCATTAAGATAGACTTTCATAATCTTTGCCTTACATTCTTCAATCAAGGACATACATAGGATCATCTATTCTATGGCTGTGAAATTCATCAAGTGGGCACTGACTGCTTTATAGAATTTTCTTTCTCTCGTTACGATCACTGGACGATAAAACACACTGACATTATCTTCTCTTTTTAACTAAACAGCGTCCCTCATTTCTTACAATAGGAACACGGAATCAAAATCCCGCATACTTTGTTTCCTTATTGTGTCGGTTGGAGAAAACTCCTAACCCGTCACTCAGGAAAACCGCGTGAGACCTGTACCAAAGACTCATGAAGAAAAACCTTGAGGAAAAAAGCCTCTTTTTTTTGGGGGGGGGGGGTCCTAACCCTTTTATACGATGACACCTTCAATTTCTTTTCTTCCCACCTTACTGGAGTCAATTTCACTGACCAATTAGAGTGGCATTTTTCTGGCAAAACATCATGCGGTCCGTGTACATGTGACGAAGTCTCAATTTGGGAATTATGACCTTGAGCTTTGGTTTTTTGTTTAAGCTAACCTATGTCATCTAATCTATACTAAATTAATCCCCTTTCCAAAATTTTCTAAGAATTAACTTGAATCTTTAATCTCTTATTTCAAGTGTAAAAACTAGCCTCATCATCATCATCATCAAATTCCTGCCATGTACCCTCAAGGGGTGTACAGGATATGA
This sequence comes from Typopeltis vanoorti, assembly GCF_054136105.1. Lineage (NCBI taxonomy): Eukaryota > Metazoa > Arthropoda > Arachnida > Uropygi > Thelyphonidae > Typopeltis > Typopeltis vanoorti. Next base: position 96,868,515 of record NC_143566.1, read on the forward strand.
CAGTACTACATGAAAAAATTACATCATTACTAACTTCCTATCTACAATTTTCCTCCAAATCAGTCTATTACTTGTCAAGACTCCAACATTATCAGATCTTATATTTCTATCGTCTAAGGCACTTTGTACCGTATCAATCCACCTATATCTTGGTCTTCCTCTGGGTCATTTTCCTGCCAACCTGGCAGAGAACACTTGTTTTGCTAATCTTTCCTCTCCCATTCTATTTAAGTGACCATACCATCTGAGATTAGCTCTGCTAACGCATTCCTGGATGCTGACAATGTCAAGTTCTTTCCTAATATCCTCATTTTTAATACGATATTGCCATTGATGCCATCTGTTCACGCCTCTAATCTTTCTCAGGACTATCATATCTGCGGTCTCTAGTCTTTGGTCAAGTGTTTTACTTCTGACCCAGCTCTCAGATCCATAAGTTAAAATTGGTTTGAACACAGTCTTGTATACAGCTAATTTAGTGTTCCGACTAATTTCTTTCTTATTCCATGTGAATTTATTCAATTGACTTCCCACGATACCAGCTTTGCTGATTCTGTTGTCTATTTCTATATTTAGTTTACCATCTTCAGTAAAAATCGTGCCTAAATAGCTGAAATGTTTTACTTGTTCCACGGGTTCTCCATTCACAACACAGTTGACATTTTCAATGATTCTGCCTATTTTCATTGTCTTTGTCTTTTTATTACTGACCTTCATACCATATCTATTACAACAGCTATTCAATTTAGTCAGAGAATCTTGCAGACTTGTAGCGGATTTATTTAGAAGTATAACATCATCCGCATAAAGCAAAGAGCTGACATTAACATCTCCAATTTTGATATCAGGTTTAATACCACATTCCTTCATAATGTGATCCATATAGATAATGAATAACAGAGGGGATAATGTACATCCTTGTCTCACACCAGATTTAACATTAAACCATCTTCCTGTACTTCAATTCTAACTGCTGACTCACAACTCAAATAAAGACTAAGTATTGCTTGATATAATGCCCCATTGACACCATATAACTGCAGCGTATTGAATAGCTTCTCTCTTGGCACCTTGTCATATGCCTTTTCCAAATCGACAAAACTTAAATACAGATCTTTGTTATATTCCCATGCTTTCTCGACTATTTGTCGTAAAGTGAAGATCTGATCCTGACAGCCTCTATTTGGCCTGAATCCAGCTTGTTCTTCACCAAGCTTTTCTTCCACAATTCTTCTCAACCGTTTCTCAAGTATACTTGCATAGATCTTGCCAGGAACACTCAGTAGGGAAATACCTCTGTAATTCTCACATTCAGTTTTATTTCCCTTTTTATATATGGGTACTATGAGAGCTCTACTCCAATCATCGGGAATTCGTCCCTCTGTCCAGGCTTTCTGAACTATGCAGTGCAGCCACTGTAAGACTCTTATACCACCATACTTCAGCATTTCTGGTCGAATATCATCTACTCCTGCTGCCTTTCCACATTTCAAGCCTTTGATGGCTTTTTCTACTTCAAGTATGAATATGTATTCCTGACTGCATGCCTGGTCAGTGTTTTTTATCACTGTGCTGTCATCACTGCTTGTTTCATTTAGCAGTTTTTCAAAGTAATTACTCCATACTTCAAGGATATCTTTTTCTCCTGTTTTCATTTCACCATTATCATCTCTAATTCCTTTTACAGCACTCTTTCCTCCATTCCTAAGCTTCTTCAACAACCTCCAGAATATTTTGCCACCTTCTTGATATTTATTTTCTATATTCTTGCCAAAGTCCTCCCATGACTTTTGTTTAGCTAGTTTTACACACTGTTTAGCTTTCTTACATTTGTCTCTGTATTCTGTAAGAGTAAAAGCTGACTTATTTGCCAGGAACTTTTGATATGCTTTCTTCTTTTCCTTCACTGCCTCTTTAACTTCCTGTGTCCACCAGGGAGTTCTGATTTTTTTTATCTTTGCACACAACCTCACCACATGCCTCTCTTGCAGAATCGATCAATGTTTCCTTCAGAGTTTGCCACTGAATCTCCAAGGTTTGATTCCTGTTCTCAAACTCTTTCATTTTCTTTTCAATAATATTTCTGTATTTTAGTCTACAGTTTATATCTGAGAGCTGCTCAACTTTTATTCGCTTTAAAACTTTCTTACATGTTATTCTTTTCAATATGAAATTCAATTTTATCCTGCTCAAGACTAAATAGTGATCACTTCCAATTTCAAATCCTCTGTACACGCTGGTGTCCTGCACCAGGGAGAAAACATCACTATCAACAATAACATAGTCAATGAGACTTTTCTTATTCCTAGCCTCTTCTCTCCATGTGAATTTGTGCACATTTTTATGTTGGAACATGGTGTTAGTAATAACCAGTCCATGTCCTGAGCTGAAATCCAACAGATATTTGCCATTATTATTAGCTTTGCTCTTTTCTCCAAATTTTCCCAAAATATTTTTGTATGTCTCACAATCATTTCCTACTCTACTATTTAGATCCCCAACAAGGACCAACTTTTCCTTTTTCATTGTGTCAGTTGCTTTTTCTGAAGTCTCAAAAAATTCCTCCACTTCTACCTTAGTAGAACCTTCTGTGGGACCATAGGCACAAATAAGTCTCATTGTCCAGTTCCCCATTCTCATATTTGTCCACATTACTCTACTTGAGACTGACTGCCATTCAAGAAGATTAGCCTCGTATTTTGTGTTGAATACTATGGCTACTCCTTCTTTTCCTTGATTGTTATTGCCTGAATATAACATTTTGTATTTATTGCTCAGAAAGATCTCACCAGTTTTGGTCTTTTTTGTTTCAGTCACCCCTATTATGTCGATCTGGTACTTATCTAATTCCTCAGCTAGCTCCATTTCTTTGCCATTCAGGCTTCTTACGTTGATAGTACCGATCTTTAACTCTGGTGATGTTGAGTTGGGGTTTGTTTTCAGATTTGTTCCAGTAGCTGACTTTTCGCTGTTCGCCCTGGTTCCCTGGCGAAAACAACGGGGGCCTTGTTTAACCGGGCGACGCCCCAGCCGGCATGAAATTTTGTCATGTTGTACCATCATTTTTTATTTTGGTTTAACCAATAAGAATACAATTTGGTCGGCTAAATCCCAAATTGCCAGCCCATCCTCGTTCGTTCAGTATCAAAGTAGATACCCAACATGGTGCACCACGAGAAGGTGAGGATTGGACATTAGGTCAGAAGCCCTGGTCGGTTCTCCGCATTCCTTTAAAGGCTATTCCTTTAAAAACTAGCCTCTCACAAAATCCTATGACTAATCTTCTTTGCTTTACTTAACCTTATTTTATCATATCACAACTGTAATAAAATTCCCTTTTTTTTTTTATTTAGTTCAACAAACAATTTCAGCTATGTTTTTCACTTGGATGCAAGCATGTTTTTCTTTCCTTTTTTTTTTTTTGTATTTGTTACTTTCAAAGGCTCTTAACGATATCTGCTTAGGAACAAGCTAGCTTACTTAGTTATCTATACAGGGCTTATATTTCTTCTCTTGTTACATGATAACTGAAATTTTCACATTCTTAAGTTATCAGGGTGTAACAGAGTCTTCTGTAAAAAGACTTACCAAAATCAAGAAGTATCATTATTAGCTCAATAGTAACATTCTAGAATGTGAGCAAGTTATTACTATTATTACGGGCAACTCTAGGGAGTCATTAGACTCATCGAGGGAGGCCCCAAATCATATTCATCACAACTATCTGACATTCATACAGTATCTATCATACCTCGCCTTAAACTCATTCACTGTCACAGCATCCACTACAGACTCAGGGAGCGCATTCCACTCATTCACTACTCTAAAAGTAAAGAACCCAGCTCTAACACCTTTACTAACCACACTTTTGCCCAGTTTCCATGGATGTCCCCTAGTCCTCCCACAACCAGCCCTGTTCTCAAAAATATCTTCTGAATTAATTTTATAGAAACCCTTCAGTAATTTGAATGTCTCAATCATATCTCCCCTCCTCCGCCTATCAACCAATTTTTGCAACCCAGAAATCCTCAACCTGTTCTCATACGGTTCATTCCACAGACCTGCTATCATCTTGGTCACTCGCCTCTGGATCCTCTCCACCTCCTCCCCATCAAGAAGAAACCTAGGTGACCAAATCTGAGCACAGTCTAGATGGGGTCTTATCAAGGCTCGATACAGAGGAACAATAACCTGCTTGTCTCTGCTTGTCAACGTATTCTTCAGCAACCAAGTGATTTGATGAGCTGTTTTGGTCACTTTTGCAATGTGTCCCCTAAATTTCAATTCCTTATCCACCAACACTCCTAAATCTTGTGCCTCATCAATTTCCTGGAGCAGGGTTCCACCAATGCAGTAAACTGCCGCCAATCTTTTCACCCCAAAATGCATAACCTTACATTTTGCCACATTAAACTGACATCCATTCTCCTTAGCCCAGACCTCCAATCTATCCAAATCATCCTGCAAAATTTCGACGTCATCCGCATTCACTATTGCCCTACCCAACTTTGCATCATCCGCAAACAAATGAACTGTTCCTCTCAGATCATTTCCTATATCATTTATGAACAAATTAAACAGCAGTGGTCCAAGAACAGATCCTTGTGGCACACCACTAGTCACAGGCCGTCTTGTGGACTCTACTCCCGAGTAAACCACTCTCTGATATTTCTCCGTCAACCACCCTCCTATCCATCTCACCAACCCTATGTCCATTCTCATATGCTGCAATTTACTGATTAGAATTCCATGTGGAATCCTGTCAAAGGCCTTGGCAAGGTCCAGTAGAATCACCGTAAACCCATTACCCTTATCCAGTTCAGCCGTCACTGTGTTATAATACATGAGCAAGTTACTGAGGCATGACCTACCCTTCACAAAACCATGCTGTCCCCGATACAGTATCCCATTTTCTTCTATCCAATCTTGTATTTTCCTCTTGCCTATTTTCTCTAAGACCTTGACAATGATTCCTGATATGCTAATCGGTCGGTAATTTACAACAGCAGTCTTGGAACCACCTTTATGCAGTGGAACTATTTTCCCCTCTTTCCACCCACTCGGGACTAACCCAGACCCGAGACTCAAATTAAACAAAATGGTCAATGGTACTGACAATTCTTTAGCTGCTTCTCGTACAACACGAGCTGGTATACCATCCAATCCCACAGATGTATTGACATTGAGGTTATGCAATAGACTACTCACCTCCACTTCATTAACCACAATTCACGTATAATCTACTGGTTTATTCGTTTCTGCAATGTCACCACCTGGATGATATACTTTTGCAAAGTGCTCACTCAGTAACTCAACTATCTCAACTGATTCAGTTACCTCCCTACCATCGGCATTCTTTAAAATCAATCTGCCATGTACATTTTTCGTTTTACTTGCTACATATCTAAAAAACTGTTTAGGATTCTCTTTAGCTTGCATGGCCAATGTTCTTTCGTAATCCTTTTTTGCTTTTCTTACCACACTCGTCACCCTTCTGGCCTGCGCTTTATACCGTTCATGTGCTTGCCGGTCACCCTTCTCCTTAAATTCCCTCCATAGTTGTTCCTTTTTTGGCAACTCAAGCTTAATGGTGTTATTCATCCATTTAACCCCTACTTGATTTATTATCCGGACTCTAGGTATACAGTCAGCCATTGCTTCATGCAAGCACTTCTTAACTGCCTCCCATGCACTATCAACTTCTAGTCCTTGCAGTTGTACATGCCATGGCACTGAACCAATCAAACTCCTAAGCTTGTCATACTTTCCCGTCCGATAATTCCACATGTACCCTGTCTTAATTGAAAATTCTACACCTTTAGCCACCTCCCAAGTTAAGACCCTATGATCACTCTCACCGATTGGTGGCAATGTGGTCATATTTGTTACAGCCAAATCCTCAGATGTAATTACTAGGTCAAGCACTCTCTGACCCCTAGTATTTTCCATTACATGCTGTCGCAGATAGTTATCCCTTAATAACCGCATAAAATCCAGTTCCTCCCGTGTGTCCTCTCCTCACTCCAATCAATGCGACCATAGTTGAAATCTCCCATAATAATCACCCTCCTTCCACCCATTTCTTCTATTTGCTTGTGCATACTGTCACCACCATCTTTTCCATCACCTGGTCTATAGCAGCACCCAATTGTATATTTAGTTCTGCTAGCCACAATCTCACACCAAATGGCCTCAAATGTGCTCTTTTCTCTATCCTGCAATTCAACTTCTATTCTCCTTGGCTGGAGCTCATCAGCTATCATCAACAATACTCCTCCCCCCATTTTCTTCTCTCTGTCATTCCTGAACACACTATACCCATCACATTCAATCCAACTAGTTGTATCATCTACAGTCAGCCATGTTTCACTAATACCTATAACCTGTGGTCTGGAAGTGCCAACCATGGCCAAAAACTCTTCCTTCTTGTTCCTAATACTCCTAGTATTAGTGTACATGAATTTAAGATCCCCATTAGCCCCAACCCTACCTTGATGCCTTATATTAACTATCCCACTCTGATTTGTTGTCCTTATTTGCTCTGGCATATTATATTCATTCTTACATTCAACTGCCTCCATAGGGACTGTATCTCTACCCCCCCCCTAACAAATCTAGTTTCCCTGAATTTGCACATCCACTACATTCAGCAACACTTTATCAAGTCTTCTTACACCGTAACCATTCAAATGCAAGCCATCCATCTTATATAGATCCTTTCGCCCATCAAACTCACTCCACACATCCACAAATTCCACACCACTCGTCATACATAACCCACGCATAAAGTCATTTGCAATTATAGCCCTCCTTTTAAACATTTCACTGTCATACCGTGGCAAAAGACTAATCATTCTAACTCTCTCACTCTTCTCTTTTGCTACCTCAAACAATTCATTCAGGTCTTCTATCATTTTCATTTTATCTCCTTTCAAATCATTCGTACCTGCCACAACAATCATTTCTTTCACCCTTTCCTTTTGCTCTCTAATAGACGCAGTTACGTCCTTTATGGTCGCACCAGGTTGGTACGATTTTGTCAAATCCTCTACTAACACACCTCGTACTAACGAGTCTCCATACAGCACTCTATCCTTCATTTTGTTCATGTTCACATTCATACGTCTATTTTTCCTGTCATACCTTTTATTATTGGTTGGTTCATTCAGTCTACTTTTGTTCATGCACTCTAGCTGCTGTTTTGCTCTTTCTATCGCACTATTCAACAACGCGATCTCACTCAATGCATCTATCTCATCTTTTTTGTTCTCTGAGAAACCATTTATACTATCATTCACACTTTCTACATTCACACTCTCACAATTTTCATGTACAACCTTGCCGTTTCTTGTCATATCCCTATTTCCTTCGTTTTGAAGGTTGACAAAAATATCACACTCACGATCCGAAATACACTTCAATTCCGCATTCTCCCTACATTTTCTACACACATTCAATCCTTTATCATCATCTAACCACACTCCGACCGCACTCCGCAAAGCGTACATTTCACAGCTAGTACACTGACTCATTTCTTTTATGCTACCGTTCTTTGATAACGATGGCGAACCTTCATTACTGGCCGCCATTTTCCTACGCACAGGTGCCATATTTATCTATAACGTGTAATCTGTAATTTATCTGTAACCAAAAATAGACGCACTAAAATACGCAAGGCAAACAAAACAAAACTACACAATATTAAGTAATTTGTATCGATAACTGAAAATGATACTTATCTTATCTGGAGCTTGCACGAACACTACTCATTACGAATTCATCTAGCGGCGACTTCCGACATAGATTATGTTATAAAACACTTTAGTACACTAACCACGTTAATAAAGCTCTAATAATATACCAAAATTAAACACTTAAGTCCATTAAATTGAATCCAAAACACCAATCAATCAACAAAAAACACAAATCTCTCAGGAGCTCTCCGATAGCACGACCGTTCACCAGCTAGCCTCGACACCATCCATCATCAGGTTGCTAAAACATGACCTTCCCTTAGGGAACCCATACTGTTCATTGCAAAATAGAGAGTGGTGATGGGAAGTTGATACTGGCATACTCGTGCAGTCCATTCACATACCGAATGGATTGTAAATAGGCAGACAACCAGGCTTCCTAACAGTGTATTGCAATTGACGAACATGGGTAATGTGGCGATCTTAGCGACTGATTGTGGGCATATTATTGGCACACTCGACGGTTCCTACCACCCAAGTGGTAGGAACCGTCGAGTTTTCAAGGTCAACCGTACCATGGGTATACCATCGATGGCCATACGAGCAGCAAGTGTTGGCTGACCACACTATTGATGACTGGGATTGACATAGACTGTCTAGGCTTGTACAGACTAACCACATCCAGGGTCGGTGGTGGTCCAAGCAGCATCAGTTAGCAAACAGTGTGGCGTACATTGCATACCATAGGCTATGGAAGGCAACGCTCTATTTGTCTACCACTGTTGACAGCTTGTCATTGGTCATTACACCTCGCCCTTGTCAGGACAATCAAAACTGGACCTCTGCAGAGGGGACCAGAGTCGTGTGGTCTGACGAATCCCATTATTAGTTGTACCAAGCTGACGGGAGGGTGGGTGTGGCATCGATAGCATGATGCTATTGCCCTGGTCAAGGATGTGCTCACTGATCATTTGGGGAACCTTCTTATGTGACATATGTCCCTTATTGTGTCTGGAGAGGTCCTTAAACACTGTGTGCTAGCAGAATGTGCTGGCTACTTGCCTACACACTTTCATGGCCTTTGGTCATCCTGCAGCTGATAGTCTATTTCAGCAGGACAATACACTGACTCATCTGACCTCAACCACTCAGGCATTGCTCAAGAAACTCATCGAAGTTTGGGACCATCCAAGATCCCTGGATTTAAATCTGATCAGATCTCTGTGGGATGCCACGGAGATATCAGATTCATGTATCTGGGACCGATATATAAGGTGCAATTGTGAACAATGCTGCAACAGGAGGGTTGCTGGAATTACCTCCAGTATCTGGTGGTCAGTGCCTTGAAGAGTACAGGCTGTTATAGGTGGACTGAAATGCTATTAGTAAGGTATTTCTAATGTTTTGTCCATTGAGTGTATATGTTTACAAATAAACCTTTCGTGTGTGTGACCAGCATAAAAAAAAATAGAAAATTAATGGGCCATCATTGACAGCAGCTGAGCCACACCGTAGGCATCATTGGAGGGGGGGGAGAGAATATATAGTATACATACAACAGGTGTGTATGTATATATGTTATTTTCTGAGATAGTGTGAATTCTATGGTCGATTTTTTGAAATGCAGAGCTAAAAATCTGAGTTCCAATCAAAAAAAGAAAATCCTACTGGCCTGTGATAAAGGTTAGCTAAGGAACCAGTTGAAAAAAAATCTAGAAAGGAGTTCCTGTAATCGGTGACTGAAATCAAATTTATGATGGGCTTTTATTTCTATGGATCTTGGTCTTACATTGTGGAGGAAAAGATAATTTTCATGACTACTGCCATCTTTAAAAGGCCTGCAGACAAGAAATTCATGAACCTTCAAATATTATTTACTAATCAGCTAACAGTGAATATTAATCAGATCTTAAGCTTTTGTAAATAAGTAAGCTTTTGTTATTATTCATATTATTAAAACATTTAATTAAAATGAAATTAGATATTACATCAAAAGCGATTGATATCAACACTCGTTAATATTTCGTTTGCTTCTTGCCATCAGTGCTCAGAAATGTATAACCCTGAGAAAACAACAGTTGCATCCATAGCAGTAGGTTACTCGAAGACCCTTCTAGATGCGATGCAATTGCCGGCTCGAGGAACTTTCTTCAAGACTCCCTTTGGCTGGTTCTCGAATTAGCTAATCTTTGGCATTGGCAAAGTAGGGCCAGTGGCATAGGAATGCTTTGACATTGGGAAAGTTTCCAAAGATGAGTAACTGAGAAACCTAGTTATGGCTCTACCAGAAACTCGTGTTATCCCACACCCCAGAAATTAACCATGGAAGACGATATTAGAGACAATAATACTAATATTATGGTCTAGGACCATGAGGTTCGTTTCAGGTATTTATCATACTGTCCTGAAAACCCTTGATTCATTGATATCGAGGATTCACTATCAGTTAAGATTTGAAGAATGAAGACTAGCTGCCAGCCTGTTCTAGAAGAATATTCTCCTTTGGGGAATAAAATTAGAGGATTTATATTATTTTTAAGACTGAGCATGCACTATGTATAGTGATCACAATGAGAAATGGCTTATGCAAAAGAGATTCTTATAAAAAATCTTTGTACAAATTATTATTATTTTTATTATTCCTGACACCTAGGAGTCCGAAGACTCATCGCTGGAGGATACAACTGTCTCAACCACTTATTGGTCTAGTCTATGGTTAAATAATTGAAGCTATTAATCGTTTTAAGACTGTACAAGAATCTTTTACAGGAATTTGATTTCAATCGAAGGTGAGTTAGCCGACCTCATACGGAGGTAGCAGGGTTTTTTCTCCCAGAAACTCGGGTTTTTCATCCCGCATACAGACAAATTATCCCTTCAGAACACACACACAATTTACAGACAAAAAATACTAGTAGTGGTGGAGGTGGGCGGTTGATGGAGATGATTCGTAGTAGAGGTTTGGTGTAGTGGTTGAGACAGTTGTAGGTGTCCTCCCGCGATGAGTCTTCGGACTCCTTGGAGGTGTCACAAATAATAATAAACTTCGAAGACAATTAGCAATAACAACTATTAAATAGTGGGATTATTAGATACAAAAATAATGCCTGCTTGGAAGTTCAGATCTTTTTTGTATATTCCTTAATATGGCAATCATTCCGATGAGGCTGCTAGTAGAGAGTGCAACATGAATTTTGTCTTGATGGTTTTTACATTGAAAGCTATGCATAATCTCGCTATTCTGTTGTATTATCTGCTATCACAGAACTAGGATTTGATGTGCGTTATGCGCACATCAACGTGAAACATGCAATTACAAGGGGATAATAAATCCCGTATTATTTTATTTAACAGCCGGGTACGAAACTCGGAGATGGAAATCTAAGAGTTTCATGCCGAAGAACTATCGGCGAGTCCAAGCGCAAGTTATCACTTGGGTAGTACAACACTAGGCAACTCGTGTCAAAGGTGGAAAAGCTCCGTCACTGTCCTTAATATTTTCTCATAATGTAAAATGCAACTCCTAGGAGATGTATTATCGTAGTAATAACAATACACACGTATGTGGATACACGTCACAGATGATACACTAAACAGAATAGTGAATACAGTGCAATTCGTCAGTAGGGATATATGTGAGTTCGGTTCACTTAAACCTTGATATTCCAGGGTCTACCTACTCACTGATGAGCCCTCAATAAAGGTCGAAACCGGTCTGGATAGTGACCTCTCCTCATAATGTAAAACAGTAATACATCTCCTAGGAGCTGCGTTTTACATTATGAGAAAATATTAAGGATAGTGACGGATCTTGCTCCACCTTTGACACGAGTTGCCTAGTGTTGTACTACCCAAGTGATGACTTACGCTTGGACTCGCCGATAGTTCTTCGGCATGAAACTTTTAGATTTCGATCTCCGAGTTTCGTACCCGGCTGTTAAATAAAATAATACGGGGTTTATAATTCCCTTAACTTAATTTATGTCGCCGGAAAAATTGCCTTTCGGCTCTTTATCGTTGTTTTCGTATTTTAAGGTTTATTCTGCGTATGTGTATATTCAATTAGTTAAAAAAAGAAAAAAAAAGGATTCTCTCATAAAGAAAGGCTTGTCTTGAATTCATGTCCTATCTCCTCTTTGCCTTGCTTCATGTTCTTAACAAGTGACTAGATATGATTTCAACATATCTACAGGTACATAACTCACGAACACTTGCGTTTGCAATTAAACCTACTTAGAAATTCTTCGGTTGATAGTACCACCAAGTGAGTTCCTGAATGTCTCAAGGTCAAACGAATCGTTACAAAACTTCGTGGTTGTCTGAAGGATAACTATGACACTAAACAGAATAGTGAATACAGTGCAAATATCGCTTACTTCCCTTACTGTCCATACATTTCCTAAATATGAATATATTAATCTTTATTCAATAACATTTATCAGGTTTGCTGTAAAGCGCAGAAGGAAGAATTTCGATCGGAAAAATCTCAGTTTGATTCTCATCGTGACACAAGAGATTTTTATATGTGGATTTTCATTAACTAGTCTCATATGGAATAATGTAGTTTTTTTTTTTTTGTATAGATTTTTCATTTCGCTATGTTCAATAGAAAGGTTTTTATCTTATATTTATATAAATAGTCTTGTATTTATATATCAAGTAAATAGCGATGCATTACGCACTTAAATGAAAGTGTGTATTTTTAAACCTGCTTCAAAATGGATTCGTTTACCAATATTATCAGGTGAAGAAGAGATATTGCCTTCGATTCGTTCTTAGTTTGGAAATTTTAAAATTAAAAAAATTTGAAATAAATTTGAATCATAATAAAATAGCACAAACATGTCTACGTTTCCTATTATATCATTATTCGTAACCTAGAGTTGATTCTTTTCAAATTTCCTCCTTCTTATATGTTCCCTATGATTAAGCTTATAAAATAATTTAAATTTTAACATCAGGCAGCTATTCATTCTTCACTTGCTAAAATTTTACGCTGATTTAATGTTAGCAGAATATACTTCTGGCTCCTTTTATCTTCATCTCTAAAAAAACTGCGAATTTTTAAAAAGTTAAAAATATTTTTTGTCAAATTGCGCGTTAATCGGGAATCAAATAAAGGTTAGTCGATTGGTAGAGTCTCTGCTACTAATGGCTCACGGAAAAAAAGTTAAGCAAGTTTCAGCGCGGTTAGTAGTTGGAAGGGGTTCAATCGTTCGATGCTGTTGGCACACTCTCCCTCGATGAGTCTTTGGACTCCCTGGAGGTGTCACATAATAATAATAATAGTTTATCGTGCTAATGTAAGCAATACTTGGAAAATCCCTCAAATTAATTAGCAGTGATTTTCGAAATATGTTTGTAGAGGAGCAGAGTGCCCTCCCACGGTGAGTCCTTGAACTCCTTGGAAGTATCACATAATCGAACAGAATCAATACTGATTTCACAATCATTAAAAATGGGAAATTAATTCTGTGTTTATATCAATCGCGAAACGAGTCTTCAAGACGAACTACAAAATAAAAGTATTGTTATTTACAAACTTTTAAAATGTTTACTTCAAGCTGTTTATTATGATACACGTATGTCTGCACACAATATGATTAACAAACGCATCCGTCTTGTAATAAATTAAAAAAAAAAAAAAACGTGCAGTATAGTTGAATGTTAACATGTACTCCAATGTAAAGCTATAGTATATTTATAGACATAGAATATATATAACGACTGGTTCGATAGGTGAGGTAATTGTTTACAGGTGCCGACTTGTAAAAGATCTCAAACGTTCAAAAGATTGGAGGTTTTTAAATGTCAAATGTCAGTACCTTTCATTGGATATTTTGACATCTTCAGAGATAGTATCAGGCATCGAAATGGGAGATTACGTCATACGCGATAAAATCCGTCAACTCAATCTTTCATGTCATGCTTTCCCCCCCCCCCCCCACCAAGATAAGTCGTTGAAAATTCATCAAAGGGACAAAAAGTTTATTGTTTATTTAATTTGTTTGCTATCTGACTTATTTTGAATGCGTGCTTATGGAAGCTCTGACCAGCGTCGTTAAAAAAAAAATAATTTCTCAATAAAATGTGCAACTAATGCCATTTATTATTTGTTCAACAAGCATTCATTAATAATTATTTTTACGAGCGTTTATTTATTTATTAATAATTTAAAAATTATTAATATTTGGAGCAATTAAAACTTCTGAAATACCCGCAGGTCATGCAGCTTTGACCATTTTATTCAACATATGTCCAAAAAAACTAGTAAAAGAGTCTATTCTAGTAAACATGGGAATAACTGTAAAACAGAATTTACATTATATAAAATATGCAGAGATAATACTGTATTTCCAGGACTCCTTACGAGGACGGGACATTTCATGTCACACAACCTGCCGACTAGGATACTTGGTCTACTTTCAGAAAAAGTTTTAATCAGTTTTAACACTTAGGTGCCGTTCATATACGTCGATTTTTTAGGGGAGTGACAAGACACATTTCTGAAACGTGACGTTTAGTGGGATGGACAAATGCAATTCTTATGACACGAAAGAAGAAATGAAAAATAGACGAAACACCGGACGTCATATTATGGGTGAGGTTTAGTAGTTGCAACACTTTTGCGTCCTAAGCAGTAATAGCATTGAAAGCATTTGAAAAATATAAAGAAATTAGCATTTTTTTTGTTTGTTTTATTTTTATTTTTAGCAGACGATATGCAATCCACAAAAGAACTGGGTTTAGTTCTGTAGCTGACTATGTTTTGCTTCAGAACGAACATCCGGCATTATCAGGAAGCTACGCGAGTAACAGGAACTTGACAGACCGGTAAATCACAAGCGCAAATTACGAGTTAAAAGCTGATTTCATTCAAAACTAGAAAAATTATGTTGTATAGGTATTTCAGGAAAGGAAGTACTGTTTCAGAAACGTTCTAAGAACAATGAATTGTTTGTTTTTCAGATCCTAATTCTGTCCCCAATTTTTATTTTATTTTTTATTATTATTTTATTTGTAAGCGAATTGACTGCTATAGTTAATAAACAGATAGGGTAAGAATGGATGTTTCCAGTAGGAAACTAGTAGGGTAAAAAAAAACAAAAAAAAAACTAAAATTTGATTTATTTGTTTAAAATTTTAAGCAAATTTGAAATGTTATTTAGTTTAGAATGACAGATAGCAGATAAATTACGCGAGATCAGCACTGTTAATAGTGATTTTTTTTTTTTTTAAATGAAATCCATCCTTCCCACGAGATGAATTATTGAGAGAATAATAAATTAATAGTTTGGACTTATCATTTAAGTAGATTCATTTCACTCTTTGATTATTCATTTGATGGATGATAGAGTATTGTTATTGAATTATTATAGAAATAGTTGGTGGTAATAAGGAAACTTATTTTTGTCTTTAATAGCATGTGTTAGAAGAAACACGAAGATCAATAGTTTTGAATTGGTTATAGGGTTAGAGAATAGGATTGTGACTTAGGTGTCATACTTACCCCCACCTTGGTGAAAGCGACCATGTGGTTTTGATCTGGAGATGCACAAGCAAGCTTTTCTCAAAGAGAAAAGAAATGGCGTGGAATTATAAGGTAGGCAATTTTAATAGTCTTAGAAACCAATTTGGGGCAGTGTCATAGATGGTGAAATTCGAAGGTAAAGGGATCAGTAGTGCATGGAGGCAGATCAAGAAAGAATTGCAGATGAAGAAGAGGTTATAAAAAAAATATAGAATGAGAGGTGGTGAACAGTTGCATGAGGAATACAGTTCAAGCAAGAAAGGTGACTTGCATAGTGCCACATAACAAACATTAGAATATAAGAGGAGACCAGCACTATATTTGAGTGACAATTCTAATGAAACTTTTCGTTACGTCGCCAGCAAAACAAGGAATGATTGTCGACGCATGGTCTTGCTGGATGGAACAGGTGATCTGGTGACCAAGACGAATGATATTGTAGAGCTGTTTATTGAATATTTTATTGGTGTTTCATTCTGGAGAGTTTTATTCCAAAGAGAATGGAAGAGGGTTGATGGATTTGAAGAAAGTAAAGTGAATATATTTACCAAAATTATTACTATGGATTTCAGCAAAGCGGTGGGGTTAGATGCACTTTCGCAACGAGTCTTAAGGGAATGCGCTAAGAACTAACAGCTCCCTTGACTTGGCAGTTTAATGAAAGACTTGTATAGAAAATTCCATGGGGAGTGGAAGGAGAGTAAGATTGTGCCACTGCATAAGGGTGGTAGGAGAATGGAGGCATCGAAATATAGACCAATTTCTATCTTCTGTGGTTCTTAACGTATTTGAAAAATTGGTAAAGGCTCGTATACAAACTCGGGTAAATGAAAATAATATTATCTGTGAAGGTCAGCACGAATTTGTTTAGGGGAATTCTTCTTCTTCTTCTTTTTTTTTTTTTAATAATGTCGTTAACTTTGATAAAATTACAGCGTATGCATTTCCCTCATCAATCACTCTTGTTATTTTATCAAAGTTAACGACATTATTTAAAAAAAAAAGAATTTCGGTTTTTTTAAATAATTTTTTAATTTTTTTTTTAATTTTTAGATTTTGCAAAGGTATTTGATAGGGTACCACATGATATTTAAGCTACAACATATGGGTTTGGATATCAAGTTGGTAGACATAAAATTTAACAGACATCATTAACTCTTTCTCTCCGAAGTTTTCAACGGTAGCCATGAACTTGAGTAATGTTGAACTGTTTGATCTTAACTATTTCAGCGCTTGTTTCAGACTTCATATATATGATATATAAATATGAGGTGCCATTCTGCACCTCATGTTGCCGTAGTGAAACAAAGCAACCTCTAATATTTCAAGTATTTCTGTCCTTAGTATCACTGAGTACAATTCTCGTGATTAACGCTACTAATGAGATAGATCAGCTACTACTTGTATAGGTTTTAGATCTGTTTAGATACAAAAAAAAAACTCTAATAACACGATTGACATATGAATAGTTTTTTTATTCGGGGGGAGGCAATAATGACCACTTCCGGGATCGCAAGGCCGTACTTCAAGCATTTTAACCTTCAAATAACTCATCTTACCAGTTATAATTTATGAAACTGGCACTATGCCAAATGTAGCTTTTGTTCATACTTATATGGTCAGAATGATGCAATTAAAATACATGGATATCTCTTGATTTTATTTTTCTCATATAGGTGTAATATTTATAACTTGCAAATACTCCATTACCTCCTTTCTATGTTTTAATAATTTCTTTCCAACGTTAGATGTGTTCATATCTGATTTATTAATTTTTATATTGTAATTTTGAATTCATACATTGAAGCGAGAACTAATTGGTACGCAAGGAATATCATTGAACTATTGGAGACGTACCCTTGAGTTGCAATTCTAAATTTACAATTACAAATGCATTTAAATGTCAGTTCTATATTACGAATCATATTCAGACTTATGCAGGTTAAAAAGTTCTGGAAGCTGAAAGCTGCATTTTTCTGGTACAAAATACATGTAAACATTTGTGAAGCACTGAGGCAGACGAACTGCATCCCAATTGGTAAAGTGGTATATGATCACGTGAAACAGTCTTATTCGTGATATGCCCTTGAGAAAGAAATTCTTAATGCCAGACGATCTGCGTTAAGTAATAATAATAATGAAAAGTGAAAAAGGCACAAGTATTGCATTCACATGTGACTGACCAAGTTCGCATTAGAAGTCGATGCACGTTTTACTCACACAATACATCTGTTTCACCATGCGTTGGAAAGAAAGTGCACACTTCAGATCAACTTATTAACTACTGAGTGTCACCATTTTCCTTCTCCAGCAGGTGGTGCTAAGAGATACTATCAAGAAAACTGAAGTTATCTTTTTTGAAGCTGTTTTTCTGAGTGTTTATTATTATTACATAGCAAATCATCTAACATCTTTTAAGCTTGTGAAGATATGTGACAGTCATTCTTCACATTTAGACATCACTGATAGCTAAATGAAGGCTATCAATGATTTTATAAGCATCCAGGAAAGAGAATATGACAGATGACAGACAATTGCTATCATCTCATGCCTAACTCCAACACTACATAATATCTGAAACAGTGTAAATTCTACGTTTTCTGAGTCGCGAAGTTTAGAAGTCCAGTTTCCTGGAGAACACCAGAAATTAGGGTTATTAAACAAGGGATATTAAAAAAAAAAACAGATAATAAAATTGCTGAGAATCTCTAGTTAGCGACTAGAGTCAGACTTATAAAGCTCTTTTTTCGGCTCTTTTGGAAGCAAACACCATTTTTGTAGGGCTGCACAAATTCCTAACTCATACCATGCAACGAAGCATTCCCCACAGTTCGGTTATTTCCATTGCTTTTGCAGTCTCAGTGTACCTTCTCGGTATTATTTACTTAGAAATATTATTATGATTTATTTGTTTTGTTTATTTTTAATTTAATTTTATTTTAATTTATTTATTTTTCAGTTATTTCTGAGGACTTTTAAACTGATATTAGACTAGCATGAAATGAGGCCGTTTTTTTTTTTTTTTTTTTTTTTAATTTAAATATATTGTTTTTCATTAATTTTATTTTAAACAAAACACTCCAAATATTGTTCTTGATACAAAGAACTATCTTGACACATATTAATATAAAAATATTAATATGTTTTTCTTCACTCTAATCTCCATATATTCTCAAGGTGCAGAGGATTGATGGATGTTGGGCAGGACAGTTGTTTGATTATTATTATGAGGCCTGCATGGAGACAATACACTAATTATATGCCAATATATATATATATATATATATATATATATATATATATATATATATATATATATATATATATATATATATATATATAT
The DNA here is from genome assembly GCF_054136105.1 of Typopeltis vanoorti. Classification (NCBI taxonomy): domain Eukaryota; kingdom Metazoa; phylum Arthropoda; class Arachnida; order Uropygi; family Thelyphonidae; genus Typopeltis; species Typopeltis vanoorti. The sequence continues at coordinate 96,887,083 of NC_143566.1, forward strand.
ATATTCAAAATTTATTTTTACTCGGTTGGAATATTATGAAAAAAAGATACTTTTAGTTTACTAGTTTCGTTGAATTGATCAACATCTTCAGGTATCACAATCAAAGAAGTATATAAAAAATTACAGAGACTTAAAATTGTAATAACAGAACAAGTATAAAAAGACAGAAGCGTGTTTGAAAACAAAATGCGAGTTTGAGTTCCAAACAAACGTATGCTGTCGCGAGTGCGCGTACTGAACAGAGGCAACCTGTGCGTCAGAGAGATTAAAACTCAGGCTGTTGTTGATATGAGAGGAATCTAGAGATATTTCCCTAGATTCGACAATCTTTCTCTCGAGTTCATCATAGCACACATGGATGTTAGAAGTTTGAGTCCAGTTTACAATGTGTTGGCGGCCTTCGTCTGAGTTAGCTGAAAAGAGAACGTGGCTAGAGAGAGCACTGGCTCTAGTCCTGTTATAGGAGATATCTCTACGGTGTTCATCCAAACGTAGAAGGATGGATTTAACAGTCTGGCCATAGTATGGCTTTCCACAATCACACAAAATCTTGTACACTCCAAGAAACTGAGTTGGAAGATGTTCCATCCCTAAAGAACATCTCTTAACAAAGATAGAAAAGGCAGCTTCTTTATTACCAAACAAAGAAGCTAACCTCCTCCGTATGGAAGCAATTTTCACCATAAACAAAGCTAGACCTCCACCAGACAACATTTCTTACTCTGAAAGAACAGCTATTAAGTCTTTAAAAGATAATAGTAACATAGTTATTCTTCCGGCAGACAAAGGGAATGCGACTATCATCTTAGACAAGTCTGATTACCATAATAAAATCTTGGAACTTTTAAACAGTGATACTTACTCAGAAATCTCTAGTAACGCTACGATTAGACTGCACAATAGAACTAATAATTTATTAAAAACCACCTTAGAGTTACAAAGCAACATTCGTCTTTCTCTTAGGTCACTTCATCCCTTGATCCCTCGGCTGTATGGTCTCCCCAAGATTCACAAAACAAACTGCCCACTCAGACCTATAGTTGAGGGCATACACTCCCCTACCTATAACCTCTCCAAATATCTCGCGAGTTTTCTAAGAAATCTTTCTGGAATTCCTCTTCACATATTAAAAACTCTGCAGATTTTGTTTCTAAAATCAAGGATATTAAACTTAAAAAAAAAACAGATTTAATGGCCAGTTTGGATATTGTTTCTCTCTTTACAAATGTACCTGCTCAAGAAGTCCTCGATATTCTCAAGAACAAATTATCAAAAAAACTCTTTGCTCTTCTCTCCCATTGCATAAAGTCAGGGATACTTCAAATATGACAATAAGATCTACTTACAAAACTCAGGTCACGCCATGGGCAGCCCGCTCTCTCCGATTCTCGCGGATATATTTCTCAACGATTTTGAAGAAAAAACTATTAACTCCTTTCACCTTAAACCAAAATTCTGGTATCGCTATATTGATGATATTTTCCTCATCTGGGAAGATGGTGTCAACAACCTCTATTTATTTTTAGACCACCTAAACAAGTGCCATGAAAAAATCTCTTTCACCTTCGAACTGGAATCAGATGACTGGCTTCCCTTTTTAGACCTGAAACTTACCAGAGAGTATTTGAATCTGAGAGTATTAAAATCTCAATTTTTAGAAAGCCTACTCATACTGATAGATAACTTCATGCTTCCTCCCATCACTATCCCCCACAAAAATGTGATATTATTTCCACCTTAGCTCACCGAGCCAAATCATTACTTACAGAAGAAACAGAAATTGAAAATGAATTCCTTTTTTCTTTAAAAAAAACTTTTATTAATAATGGTTTCTCTCCAAAGAAAATTGACAAATTTCTTTCCCTTAGGCACTCAACTACTTCTGAAGATCCCACTTCCCCAAGAGCCTTCATCTCTTTGCCTTACATCAGCTCTCTTTCACCAAAACTGGCAAAAGATTCTCAAGAAGTTAAACTTCAAAACTTGCTTCACTACGCTTCCAAAACTTCGTTCAATACTTAGCAAACCTAAAGAGAAACATCTTCCAACTCAGTTTCTTGGAGTATACAAGATTTTATGTGATTGTGGAAAGCCATACTATGGCCAGACTGCTAAATCCATCCTTCTACATTTTTGGATGAACACCGTAGAGATATCTCCTATAACAGGACTAGAGCCAGCACTCTCTCTAGCCACGTTCTCTTTTCAGCTAATTCAGACGAAGGTCGCCAACACATTGTGAACTGGACTCAAACTTCTAACATCCATGTGTGCTATGATGAACTCGAGAGAAAGATTGTCGAATCTAGGGAAATTTCTCTAGATTCCTCTCATATCAACAACAGCCTGAGTTTTAATCTCTCTGACGCATACGTTGCTTCTGTTCAGTACTGGCGCACTTGCGACAGCGCGTAGTATACGTTTGTTTGGAACCCAAACTCCCATTTTGTTTTCAAACACGCTACTGTCTTTTTATACTTGTTCTGTTATTACAATTTTAAGTCTCTGAAATTTTTTATATACTTCTTTGATTGTGATACCTGAAGATGTTGATCAATTCAACGAAACTAGTAAACTAGTAGTATCTTTTTAAATATATCTTGTCATCTTTTTATCTCTCGGTATCAGTCATTAAAACTTTTTCATATATATATATATATATATATATATAAACTTAGTTATTTTACTCTTAATCCCAAGTAAGCAAGCAGTTACGTTTGCGCCTGAATGTTTACTGTTTGCTTACTTCGGATTAGGAGTAAAATAACTAAGTTTATAACTAAGGCTTAGTAACCCTAATACATTACCCAAGGTAAAAACACTAATTTACACACACACACATATATATATATATATATACTGTATATATATATATATATATAGGCATATATATATATATACATACATACATATATAGGCATATATATATATATATACATACATACATATATAGGCATATATATATATATACATATATAGTTGAGACCTCAAAAAAGATCGAAACGGTCTGGGTAGTGGCCCCTTGCCTTTAATACAAAACATCATACATCCCCTTCTTGGAGATGTGTTTTGGCATTAAGGGTAAATATTAAGATTAGTGATCGGAGCTTGTTCCACCTCTACCACGAGTTGCTTTGGTCTTGCACTACCTGTAGGATCAGCTAGTCTTGCATCACTTGCAAGCGCAAACTTAACATTTTTGTCTGTTTGCTTACTTGGGAAAAATGGAGTAAACCAGGTTTAAAATTGCTTGGTATCTTTAACATATATATAGGCCTATATATATATATATATATATATATAGGCCTATATATATATATATATATATATATATATATATATATATATATATATATATATATATATATATATATATATATATATATATACTGATAACGATCTGCGGAAGAGGAAAATGGAGAATGGTATCAAATTTTTTGACAAGAAGGAAATATTTAAAGAATAATGCAGTGTATTGTAAACATCGTTTGCATATGATCTCTATAATTTCTAAACATAAGGATATTATATAAATATGTCTATTACGACTTTTAAATGAATAATCACTGATGTTTGTTCCTGTTAACGTCTTTTTCATTTCCAGGTAAATGCACAATTGTTGCTATTTTCAAATAAAGTGCTCTATAATTCAGTGGTTGCGTATTAAAATTTCATGTGGTCGTATTTCGCCTTAAGCAATTTATGATGGGCAGTAGTCAGCTCATTTATGAACTAAAAACAACTATGTTTCTTTTGAAATCGCTGTTTGGAAAGTATCCAAATAAAGTTTAATGTTTTTAAAAAATTTTTGCGCTGATATTTCGAGAATGAATTTTAATTTTTGTCATTTTTATTTTTTATTTTCATTTTGATTAGAAATCCTGAAGGCCTTCTGGGGGTACTACACCTCTCTATCAGGACAACAGTACCCCCCCCCCCCCAAGGATTACTCCCGTTGGAATATTGACCCCTTCCCTGCGCACATCCAGGCAGGGTTAGATCGACCAATAACTACGGCCGAAGTAACATCAGCCTTCAAACAATGCCGAACGAAGAAAGCCCCTGAACCAGACGGACTAGGCACAGAACTCTATCGTGAGACCTGAAATTTCATCCTTCCCATTCTCGTGGCAGTCTTCAACAACTTCCTTAACACTGGAAACGCGCCACGAGAATTTTTGGAATGCCATACCGTCTTCATCCCGAAAGCCAACAGAGACCCAGTCAACATCAAAAACTGGAGACCTATCACTCTGTCGAACACGGATTACAAGATCCTCGCCGTGTTCTAAACGACAGATTGAAGGTAAGGATGAAATATGTCATCAAGAGCACGCAAGTGTATGGTGTTCCTGGCCGATCGATGGAGTTCTCATCCTCATCAGAGAATTGCTATGTCTGGTCAACATCAAGAAGTACTCCATGGCATCGTTGTCTATTGATCTCAACCGAGCGTTCGACAGCATCCGGTACTCCTTTCTGTTCGACATCCTGCAGAAAGTCGGGTTCAGCAGTGGGCTACTTTCCGTCATCCGTTACGCTTTTAGGAATTTTGAAAAATACTGAAATCTTAAGAATAGTCTCATACAAAATAAGCTGTTCGAAATGCGAGACTTAATGCAAACACGAAAATTTCTGAACGAGAGTTGTATGATTTTCACCTTCAACAATAAATGTAACACGTCCAGGTTCCAATATTTTGGAAGCCGAAAATTTTTCGAAATTCCTTCTTTTTTTTTTTTTTTTTTTTTTTTTGTTTACAATAAATTTTGTTTTGGTTTACTTTTTTTTTTTTTTTAGTTTTAGTTCTTTGGTCGCGTGCTGCTGGTTTTAACCTACGATGTTTATTAATAATATTGTGCTTTTTTAATAGCGTAAACAAGTTGACATTCGTAATGTTTTATTTATTTTGTGTAGCTATAAAATGGATGCATCTCCAAGAAAGCATTGAAAAATATGTACTCTTTCTCAGCACACATCCATAACTCAAAGACAAATTGCCAATGAGTGTGGTGTTGGTTTGGGTACTGTTAATGCGAGTTTAAAGAGGTTTAGGGAGACAGGTACTATCTTTTCTCCTGACAGAAAAGGAAAATGTGGGCAAAAAAAAAAAAATAGTGAACTTACTCAATATCGTTTACAAGTCAGGAAAAGGAATCGAAAATTGTCTGCTTCGATTCCTTTAGATTCGAAAAAAAAAATTGTTGATGAAGGCTATGCAGAAAAAGAGGCTCCAGTGGGCAAAAGAGTACAATGATTGGACTGATGAGAAGGGGAAGAAGATCATATTCTCAAATGAGAGCCATTTCTTTGTCCAAGTAGAGCGAGTACTTTATGTTTGCAAATCAGCGAGTGAGTGGAATTCTCCTGCCCACTTTCAACAAGCTCCAGTTTAAAAGATGTTCTGGGGTTGTTTCAGTGGGCAGGTAATTCTCCTGACATTAACACAATAGAAAATTTGTGGATCATAGTGAAAAAGAGACTTGGAAAATTAAATTGTAATACAAAGGATAACTTAATACAATCCATATTATAAAAATGTGGCTTTGAGATGCACAAAAAAGAAAAATGTTCTACGATGGTAGAGTTCATGACTAAGCGAATTAATGAAGTTATTAGGAACAGAGGAGGACATAAATTATTCGATAAAGTTGGAGTTTACTTTTTGTACTTATTTTCTTGCGAAATTAAAATTTTTCTTTAAAATGTTAGTGTTCGGATTAATTTGTTTGCTACTGTAAACGCATTTTTTTATTTTTTGATTTAGAGATCAACGCTTTGGACTTCCCATTAGGTAAGACGTTCAAACTAAATGACAGAAGTTCGTTTTAGTGGGGGATGGATGGATTAGAAGGTATGGAACGAAATCTATCTCACCGTGTCTTATCTGCTAATACTTTGAGGGTGACGTATTGGTTTAGCACTCTGTTCATTAATCTCAGTTACAATTGGATTGGCCTGTGGGAATGGCTAAGTAAACCTTTTCCAGGGCAAAACCATATCACGTAAACGTTCACAATGACTAAGCTGAAAATGTGGGATTATTTTCGCACTCTTACTTTGAGGATGTATTAGCAAAAAAAAAAAAAAAAAAAAGGCGTCGTTTAATGGATTCCTTTGCATAATGATGTCAGTTAACAGAAAACCTTATTAAACCAAAATCATTAAGAAAGATAACTCTAACAGTGAAAAGAAGAAATCGCATAAAATGCAAATATTATCTTCCCTGTTATTAACGCCGATGTTCGCGATAAGTTGTTGAATCTAGAACACTAAATGAAACACAACCATCCCTTTGACACCCAATGGACAACCAGAGAAAAAGACAGGCTAGCAATCCACTCACAAAGGGTAAAAGGGAGATCATAAGGTGTCAGCTTGGAATGAAGGCTGCGCTGCCAGATTCGATAAAATGCCTTGGAAATATCAGAAGCGACCTCGAGTTTCTTTAAATATTTCCATGGCCCGTGTTCAAAAGTGGATAAGGTTAGGAGGGAGGTCTGCCGTAGAACGGCGAATTTATATTAATCCTTTTTTTTTTTTTAACTTACAAGTTTTATAAGTAGAGATGGCTTATTTTAAATTCAGCAGGCTAATGAGAAATCCCAAAATCTTTAAGTACTCGAGAAACATTAAACAAACTCTTTTACCGCTTTTAAGATGTTTAATAGAAAAATAGGGCCCGTATTAAGAAATTCGAGGTTTCTTGAATATTTTATTGTTTAGTGCACTTTCAATTTGCTCATGAAACGAAAGTTTTAATTGTTGATATAATTGAATTATATGAAGTGAAATATATGGAAAAATATAAATTAAATTTGGAGCAATATTCTTTTAGCTTATTCCAATATCTAATATGCGAAAATCAAGAAACAATAGGAAATTTTAAAATTTTTGGGTTTCCAAAATCCTGCAACCTGAATGTCTTACATTCATTGTTATCACACAACCCTCCCCCCGTTCTCCAGATTCACATAATACAACTCCCATTCAGAAATTTTCGCGTTTCTACTGAAGCTAATAATATAAATATAAACTATATAAGCTAATAAAAACATGCTTGAATTTTGTCTAGCATTCCAAGCACTGTATTTTGCAACAAGACTATTCTTAAGATTTCAGTTTTTCAACATTCATAAAAGCGTGACAGCGACAATAGTGGTTGTTACAATCTATAACGGAAGGATGCATCTAGCGTGAAACAACTGAGCCCTGTAATTAGATAAAGAAATTTATATACAGCGTTACTGAAGCAGCGCCGTGTGGAGGAATACAGCCTTTACATCCTAGCAAATATAAAAATTATATTATCCATTCATAGCAGGATATCGATATTATTATTCGTGACATCTCCGAGGGGTTCGAAGACTCATCGCTGGAGGACGGACAGTTGTATCGACTGTACAACTCTCCATCTTCACCACTACCGAACCTTTACTACCAATCAACAACATCAGCGCCATCTACCGCCCACCACCACAACAACAAGTATTTTTTGTCTGTAAATTGCGTGTGTTCTGAAGGGCCGATTTTTCTGTATGCGGGATGAAAAATCCGAGTTTCTGGGAGGAAAAAACCCTGCTACCTCCGTATGAGGTCGCCTAGCTCACCTTCAATTGAAAAGTCCATATAAAGATTCCTCCCGTCACGACGGGAATCGAACTCAGGCTTTTTCTAATCGAAGGCCGCAGTGCACCGTCGTTCTTCCAGTTGCGCTACGGAGGCGCTAAATTAATGATATTGATATAAGATCACTAGCAATAATAAAATTTGGAAGGCGAGGAATGCACGAATTCACGTTTTATAAAATGCAAGTTGGTCACAGACAGATGACGTCTGTATTATTGGCTTACAATTGCGCGTTACCACACTTTCATTATAATAAAATTTCATATGTAAATTATATTATTATTATTATTATTACGTGACACCTCCAGGGAGTCCAAGGACTCATCGCGGGAGGGCAATTTACTCAACTTCGGTAAATACATCTCTTTCTCTCTCTCCTCTACTACTGAATTCTCCTACTATGATACATTGATGGTAGCATCAACGCCATCTATCGGCCTTGAGAACACACGCAATTTACAGACAAAAAATACTGTTGTTCGTGATGGGTGGTAGATGGCCCGTCAAAGAAAGATAATAGGAATAGAATGAGAATTTTGTATGGTGATTCCATGATAAGAGGAGGACTTTTTGAAGAAATGACGAAATCGTGTTTTCCAGGTGTAAAGATTAATGATGTTAGTGATGCTATTAGAGTGCAAAAGGATAAAGTGAAAGAGTTGCTGACCATAGCAAAAGAAAACAATGAGAGTGAAGATAATCTGTTGCTGCAGTATGAGAGATGTGAGTTACGAAGCAGAGCCACGTTGTAAATGACTCAATGCGTAGATTGTGTAAGAGGAATGGAGTGCAGTTTCTGGATGTGTGAAATGAGTTTGATGGATGAAAAGACTTACAGTACCTAAACAGATGGATTGCACTTTAATGGATTTGGTATTAGGGGTCTAGAGTGGTAGGTGATTTGCAAAGAAGGGCCATGCATAGATTACTGATTAAATCAAACTTTAATCCGTGAAGCATTTTATTTTCTCTGAAATAAAAATCTTTTTTTAAAAAATTATATAAACAACAATGACATATGCAACAAAAAATATATATTTTTTTATTTAATTCAGGTAATTCATATAAGTTAAGAAAATATATAAACTATGAAACAAATACATAGTATAAAATTATAAAAATTACAAATTGTACTTAAAAACTTCATTGCACATAATGCATAAATGTTTTAGGCAAAATAAAATAGTGCGTATTTTAATCTTTCATAGCACGAGGATTTGTTACCTGATGCATTACTACAAAACAGTGAGTAATCTATCTTTGCAAACTTTGAATCCAGGAGCTGATTTTTCATTTTTCGAAATATAGGTGCGTTTTTGCACTTTTTTCCAATATAACCCGGATTCATCCGCATTGAACACCTGATCTGCACTATAAATGTTTATGAACTTTGAGAGTTTTTTGTTTAATAAGATTTCCATCCATAGGAATTTTCTTTTCAGGTGCAATCTTCTATGGAAATCTTTAGAGATTTCTCCAATTTTCCATTAGAATATCGCGTACACGAGCAACGCGCTTTGCACTTATCGTTGACCCAGCAATAAACACTTTCTCGGATTTTATGTTCATTTTGTTTGATTGTTCGAATTGTTGATTCATTTAAATTCAAAGTCTCTGCAAAAACTCTTGGTTTTTTCTCCATTTTTCAACCGATCCAAGTTTTTAATATTTTTCTTCGAGAGAAATTAATTTTGTTTTCAGTGTTGGTTTTTCGCTTTCGTTGCATTACTATAAAAATAATTTTTTACACAAAAAAGCAAGCATTACATATTGTATGTAACTCACCAGAAAATAAAGTGCTCAACTTGAGATGAACACACTTATGATTTTTAATGCACTTTTCTGGCAGAAACGAGGACAATTTTCAACAATAAAGGTTTTATACGGTAAACAATTGAGATACATGCGTGCTGAAGGGTATTCCCCCTAATATAAATTCGCTACTTATAATTACATGCGGGATACAGGCAGACACAAATTTAACGAAGATAAAATTTGATTTTCAAGTCGCGCGGTGAAAAACATATGAAAAGATAAAGGGTTACTATAATTTGTAGACCGTGTTTTTATCGGAACCGTGTTGTATAAGTACCGCGTTCAACAAGGGTTAGTTACTACAATTTTAGACCGCATTATATCGAAACCGCGTTGTATAAGTACCGCGTTATACGAAGATTACCTGTATTTAGAAATTTATGTACATTGAATCATACAAATACAACATATATTTTACAAATGATATTCCATCTTTTTTAATTTAGCTATTTTAATACAAATTCTACCCTACAGTTCTTTATGAACTGGTCAATAACATCGTCATAAAAAGTTGGTTGTAACTTAATTTTTCCTAGCAATACGCACACTTGTAAAGGCTGGCTGAAGCTCACTGGTTAGAGCTACTTTGACTGCGTATGGCCCGTGTTTAACACTTTCATTGCCAAGCTGAAAATTGGAATTTCGTGCGGTGGCCAACTTTTTTATATTTTTTTATTTAGTTAACGACGTCCACGCGATAACGCGTGATCAGCCGTTTGGTGAGAACTCGCATCTCGCGATATTGCGTGATTGGCAATGAACGTGTTAAGCAACAAGGTGAGATGACGTGGAGGGAGCGGAAATGGCTATGCGCGCGCATGAAATCACAGTGCTGAAGCGAGGACCTGGATGCTCCCACAACCGAACAAGCCAAGGTAGCTTGACTAGCGTCGGCCTTCGATACACAAAGCAAAGCTCGATTATTGCCGAGCAAGCATAAAACGTCTCTGTCTACAAAAATAAAAGGCTAAATGGAATGCTTATAAATGCATGCATTTATTAACAAATAAATAGTACTTCTTTCTTAATTAATGAGCTTGCGCAGCAAGCATGGAGAATTCGCCACTGGATTGTAGGTACATGGTGTGAGATTCATTTTGGACCTATGAGGTTTATATGATTTGTGTATACTAACGCTAGAAGTATTGGGAATAAGACGAGTTTTCAATACTGGTTAGTGAGACTTGGCTGACTAAGAATGATGTAATTGTAGATACAGGAAGTGATAGTTATAGTATTTTTTTGGGGGGGGGCGTATAGAGCAAATAGGTTGGGGGGAGGGGTATTATTAAGTTAAGATGATCTAATATAATCTTAACAACCACTTATCTTGCAGCCTAAAAGAGTCTTACTTCAATAGAAAATCATAAAGGAAAACGGGAAAAAGCATAGAAATGCTTTCTGGGATGCCAATATATCCCATTTTTCAATATGTGATTTCGAAGATGAAATGTTTTCATCTAACATTCATAAAACAAACAGTCGTTGCCAAAATATAGAGTATTATTATATCTGATAACTTGTAAATCATGTACAGATTTATTTCTATTATTAAAATGTTAATCCTCTAAAGGTAAAATTATTTTGCGACTCTTTGTGAATGAAGAATATAAAACTATATTAGGTGATCTTTATTGTCTGTTTTGGAAAGCGATAGGCTGTTTTAAAGGAAGGAAATAATTTTTTTCCCCATCAATAAATGCGCAACCCTATTAAATTTATTTATTTTTATTTTTATTTTTTTAATGGACAGAGGTTGAAATCTTTATTACTGAAGTTAAAATGAAACAAAAGGAAGAAAATTTTCTTGTCACTATTGAAAAGTTATTTTATAATTTGATTAATGATGATTTTGTAACACATTCACATTGAAGTTTAATGTAGATGAATTCTGTAATTTAATAGGATGCATAAAAGAATGGGCTCATCCTTTCGAACAATTTAAGTTCTATGTCCTGGGCAGAGAACCTCTGCAACTCAGTCAGTTTCTACTATGCTCTTTATTTGGAAAGACCTCGGTTCGAATTCCGTCTAGGACACAAGGAATCTTTACAACTGAAAGTGAGTTAACCGGTCTCATACAGGTGTGGGTTTTTCATCTTGCATACAGGGAAACCAGCCAGGAGAACACACGTAATTCAAAGTATACTTATAGGAATGGGATAACCACCTTATCCTGGAAGCATGGTTACAAAATCCAAGGATATAATTAAGGTTTGTTGCACTTAAAATCCCTTTAAGAACTGTAGAAGAAGAAATTCTGGAATAGCTAGATAAAACTGTAGAATGGAATGACTCCACTGCCTTAATAACTATAAATTCAGTGTAAATTCGAGAAAATCAACTGTAGGACCTACATTATTTCAGACAGTAATATATCCTGTTAGGATTAGGTACCAAGAGATGGTCATGGGCCAGCTATCTCTGATTGGCTACTGGTGGAGATTGAACTGCCCACTCAGTCTCCAAAAGTCAGATAGGGATAAAACGGCTTTGATTACTTTTTATATGAATAAAAGGCATCAGCAGATCTCAATTCCCCACCTACTCTCGACATGTTTTTTGTTATAAATTATGAAACCCTAACCATGTCTCTGTCTTCCTCTGGGTTGTTGTCCTGCTATCCTAGTATGAAAGGCCAGTTTTGCTTGCCTTTCCTATCCCATTCTTTTTAAGTGACCATGTTACTATAGATTGTATAATCTCTGCTCATACATTTTTGACTGTGATCTATGTTGAGTTCCTTTCTAATAATTTCATTTTAACATGCTCTGCGTTGATGTCTGTTCACTCTCATAATTTTTCATAGAACTCAAAACATAGATATCAAACTTTTGATGAAATCTGTCATTTCTGACCTAGCTCTCAGATCCATAAGTTACAACTGTTTGAGAATTGATGTGAATTCTGATTTTTCTATCATTACAGAGACACCTTCACTTATATGCTTTTTTTAAAATCAGCTAACACATTTTATTCCCTTATAGGGAGTAGGCGAGGCCATTTTAGCCCTATATAACTTTTGGAGACTCAGTGGGCAGTTCGATCTCCACTGGTAGTCAATCAGAGTTAGCTGGCCTAAGCTATCATTAATTTAAGCAGCGTGCAGTGAAGAAATGGCTCAACAAGTGCTGCCATCTCATGGTCCCTAACCTTAACGCAATATTTTTACTGTCTGAAATAGTGTGGGTTCTACAGGAGATTTAATTTCACTGCGATGACTGCAGCAATCCTACAGGGAATAATTTCCATAAGGGTACAATGGCAATCAATGGGAATTTTGGACCGTTCTTCCTGTAGACATGTAATGTGGTCTTGGATAGTTGTGAGTGGACATTCCTTGATCTCATCTGACAGTCGTTCATCTCACAGATTCTCAGTAGGGTTGATATCAGGGCTCTCTGGAGGCAAATCAAGTGGTGATATTCATGTCCACAAATCACACAGTTACATCAGCAGCCTTATGACACAGTGCATTGTCTTGCTGAGAAACAATGGTCAATTCCATAGAAACGCAACAAAGTAGGAAGCATTGCATTGTCCAGAATGTTCAGATATCTTTCGGAGTACAACGTTCGTGACACCACAGAGCTCCAAGGCCAAACCAGAAAAAAGAGCACCATAACATCTCATTGCCACTTTGGAATTTTATAGTTGGGTTTATGCACTCTGGTAAGAGATGTTCACCACACCCCATCCCTCCATCTGCTTGGCAGAGAGTGTAGCATGATTCATCACTCTATAACACAGCTTTCTAAGCTTCCACATTGCCACTATACACGCTCTTTGCACCACTGAAGATGACACTACATGTTGATTTGGGTAATGTGGGGCTTGCATATTGTAGTCCTACCATGGAAACCCATGTTGTGAGACTTGGTTCTGAATATTTTTGTGCAGATTTGTGTTCCAGTTGATGCCTGGAACTCCACATTGAATGTGTTGGTTGATGAATGGTAATTTTTGCATATTATTCTTCATAGGACCCAATGGTTACATTCAGTGGGTAGCACTTGATTCCTTGTGCTTCCATCTGAGGTCAACAATCAACTTCCATCTGATTGTTGACCTCAGATGGCCCAATCTGTCAACGGTTTTTCAAACAGATAGGCCTGCAACATGGCATCCTATTACAACACCTCTTTCAAACTCTGTCAGTTCCCTTCTCTTAGCCATTTCAACTGAATACAGTTGCAATGACTTGGGCGCATCATATTTCCTCCAATTTATACAGGCTATTAAACACTTGACTTGCTACATGACATGATGCACCTTGCCAATGGTGGTGTCTGTTGCTTTCTTTTCAAGCAGTCTATAAAGATATAGGAGATGGGGGGGTATGGCTGCATGAACTATAGAACTATTAATCTGTCATGCAAGCAACATTCTAGAGATTGTTTTAAATAGGATTCAGGCCAAATTCAATGCTGAGATGCCTGCAGATTGGCAGGTTTCATGAAATCTGTCATTCTTGTCATTCTATGTACCAGGAATAATATTATTATCATTATTATTATGTGACACCTCCAGGGAGTCCAAAGACTCATCCAGGGAGGGCACCTACTCTACAACTCTGTCTCCACCACTCAATCCAAATACAACTAACCGAACTACACCGACACCATCTACCGCCCACCACCACCAACAGTATTTCCACAGAAAATCACAAATATCCATGCCACGGCAGGATTCGAACCTGCGGCCTTTTGGCTGGATAGCAGACATGCTAACCACTTGGCCAACCAGGCGGTCCTTTACCTTAAGTAGATAATTGAGAAGATTAGAGAGTTTAGACTTCCTATGGTAATATGCTTCATTGATTACTCAAAAGCTTTTGACTGTGAAGCATGTAAAATTGTGGAAGATAAAGAAAGTAATGAGTTTTCCTCAGCACATTATCAGATTGATAGCTAATTTGTACAGTGAACAATCTGGCAGGTAAATGATAGCTGCTTTTCAGATGTGGTGTTATGGGAGACTGTTAAGGATTTCATACAATGAAAGAAAAACAAATGGATGTATCCTAGAAGGGATTGGTAGGAGACTCCTTAACAGCCTTGAGTTGAAATATTTCATACACTTAAAATGAAGAGATGATTTCTCAAAAGCTCTAACTCTTAACCTCTAGATTTAGTAACTGATTTTCAGAGTGATGAAATGACTAAGGTATACATACAAGTATAAGATGATGAGAATATGGTAGACATAAGTTTGAGTGGGGAGGAACAGAGTGGAAGAAGACAGAGAATGTTCATATTATTTGTGGAGTGATAGTAGAGTTAATATGTGTAAAAAGTGTAAAGAGAATGAGGACTTCAAGCGTGTTTCGTGTGTCGAGAGCGATATCGTGAACGATAGTCAGAATGTAGAAAATGGCGGTGTGCTAGAGAATTGCGTGGTAGTGCCAGATAGGTATGAGAGCGTCGCCGAAAATGTAAATGAAGGTAGAAACACAGAAAGAATGGATGATTTGATCAATAATGAAAATGGTGAGATAAATGCGAGTAGCGAAATTGCCCGTTTGAATGGTGCCATACACAGAGCTAAAAGACAACTGGAGCGTATGGAAAAATGTGTGTTGAACGTACTGACAAATAACCGGCGGAAGTCTGTGACGGCAAATAATAGAATGTTCGCAAACGTCAATAAAATGAAGGAGCGAGTGCTGTATGGGGATTCGCTATTAAGAGGTGTAATAGTTGAGAGTTTAACGAAGTCGTACCAGCCGGGTGCGAACATAAAGGACGTCAGCGAATCTATTCGACTGCAAAAACAGAGGGTGAAAGAGATGATAATCGTGGCAGGAACGAATGATTTGAAAGAGGACAAAATGGAAATGATAGAGGATGTGAGGGAGTTGTTTGAGGTATCAAAAGAGAAGAGTGAGAGAGTTAGGATGGTGAGTATCTTACCGCGGTATGACAGTGAAGTGTTTAGAAGGAGGGCCATAATTGCCAATGACTTTATATGTGGGTTAAGCATGGAGAGTGGTGTGGAATTTGTGGATGTGTGGAATGAGTTCGATGGGTGAAAGGACTTATATAAGATGGATGGATTGCATTTGAATGGAGTTGTTGTACGGAGACTTGAAAGAGTGTTGATGAATGATGTGGAAGTGGATGTACAGACTCAGGTAAACTAGATTTATTAAGAGAGGGGGAGAGTAGATATGCAGACTTTAGGGGGGCAATTAAGTGTATGAATGAGTATATTATGCCCGAGCGAGTACGACGGACAACAAATCAGAATGGGATAGTTAGTATAAGGCATCAAAGTAGGGATGGGACAAATGGGCTTCTGCGATTCATGTACACTAATGCCAGGAGTATTAGGAACAAGAAGGAAGAGTTTTTGGCCATGGTTGGCACTTCCAGGCCACAGGTTGTCGGTATTAGTGAAACATGGCTGACAGAAGATGATAAAGCTAGTGGGATTGAATGCGACGGGTATAGCGTGTTCAGGAGTGACAGGGTGAATAAAAAGGGGGGAGGAGTATTATTGATGATAGCTGATGATCTTCAGCCAAGGAGTATAGAAGTTGAACTGCATGATGGGGAAAAAGCACATTTGAGGCTGTTTGGTGTGAGATAGAATCCAGCAGAACAAAATATACAATTGGGTGCTGCTATAGACCGGGTGATGGAGTGGATGGTGGGGATAGTATGCATAAGCAAATAGAAAAAATGAGTGGAAGGAGGGTAATTATTATGGGCGATTTCAATTATGGTAACATTGACTGGAAAGAGGAGAGGGCACATGGGAGGAAGGAATTGGATTTTATGCGGTTATTAAGGGACAACTATCTACGGCAACATGTATTGGAAAATACCAGGGGGCAGAGAGTGCTGGACCTAGTAATTGCAACCGAGAATGTGGCTGTAATGAACATGACCATGTTGCCACCAATTGGTGAGCGTGACCATAAGGTCATGACTTGGGAAGTGGTTAAAGGAGTCGAATTTACAATTAAGACAGGGTACATGTGGAATTACCAGACTGGTAAGTATGACAAGCTTAGGTGTGTGCTTGGCTCAATGCCATGGCATGTAAAACTGCAAGGGCTGGATGTTGATAGTGCATGGGAGGTGGTTAAGAACTGTTTGCAGGAGGCAATGGTTGACTGTATACCAAGAGTCCGAATAATAAATCAAGTAGGGGTTAAATGGATGAATAACACTATTAAGCTTGAGCTGCAAAAAAAGAAACAATTGTGGAGGGAATTTAAGGAGAAGGCTGACCATCAGGCACAGGAACAGTATAAAGCTCAGGCCAGGATGGTAACAAGGGTGGTAAGAAAAGCAAAAGCAGATTACGAAAGGAAATTAGCCATGCAGGCTAAAGAGAATCCCAAACAGTTTTTTCAATATGTTGCAAGTAAAAGGAAAAATGCTCATGGTAGAATGATCTTAAAAAATGCTGAGGGTAGGGAGGTAACCGAATCAGTCGATATTGTGGAATTACTGAGTGAGCACTTTGCAAGAGTATATCATCCAGGTGGTGACTTTGCAGGAATGGAAGAACCAACAGCTTATACTGGAATTGTGATGAATGAAGTAGAGGTAACTAGTCTATTACAGAACCTCAATGTCAATACATCTGTGGGATTGGATGGTATACCAGCTCATGTCGTAAGTGAAGCGGCCAAAGAATTGTCAGTGCCCTTGACCATTTTGTTTAATTTGAGCCTCAGGACTGGGTCAGTCCCAAGGGGGTGGAAAGAGGGGAAAATAGTTCCACTGCACAAAGGTGGTTCCAAGGCTGCTGTTGAAAATTACCGGCCAATCAGCATAACAGGAATCATTATCAAGGTCTTAGAGAAAATAGTCAAGAGGAAAATACAAGATTGGATAGAAGAAAATGGGATACTGTATCGGGGACAGCATGGTTTTGTGAAGGGTAGGTCATGCCTCAGTAACTTGCTCACGTATTATAACACAGTGACGGCTGAACTGGATAAGGGTAATGGGTTAACGGTGATTCTACTGGACCTTGCCAAGGCCTTTGACAGGATACCACATGGAATTCTAATCAGTAAATTGCAGCATATGGGAATGGACATAGGGTTGGTGAGATGGATAGGAGGGTGGTTTACGGAGAGATATCAGAGAGTGGTTTACTCAGGAGTAGAGTCCACAAGACGGCCTGTGACTAGTGGTGTGCCACAAGGATCTGTTCTTGGACCACTGCTGTTTAATTTGTTCATAAATGATATAGGAAAGGATCTGAGAGGAACAGTTCATTTGTTTGCGGATGATGCGAAGTTGGGTAGGGCAATAGTGAATGCAGATGATGTCAAAATTTTGCAGGATGATTTGGATAGATTGGAGGTCTGGGCTAAGGAGAATGGATGTCAGTTTAATGTGGCAAAATGTAAGGTTATGCATTT
The DNA here is from genome assembly GCF_054136105.1 of Typopeltis vanoorti. Lineage (NCBI taxonomy): Eukaryota > Metazoa > Arthropoda > Arachnida > Uropygi > Thelyphonidae > Typopeltis > Typopeltis vanoorti. The sequence goes on from NC_143566.1 coordinate 96,904,913, forward strand.
TGGAGTGAAAAGATTGGCGGCAGTTTACGGCATTGGTGGAACCGTGCTCCAGGAAATTGATGAGGCACGAGATTTAGGAGTGTTGGTAGATAAGGAATTGAAATTTAGGGGACACATTACAAAAGTGGCCAAATCAGCTCATCAAATCACTTGGTTGCTGAAGAATACATTGACAAGCAGAGACAAGCAGGTTATTGTTCCTCTGTATCGAGCCTTGATAAGACCCCATCTAGACTACTGTGCTCAGATTTGGTCACCTAGGTTTCTTCTTGATGGGGAGGAGGTGGAGAGGATCCAGAGGCGAGTGACCAAAATGATAGCAGGTCTGTGGAATGAACCGTATGAGAACAGGTTGAGGATTTGTGGGTTGCAAAAATTGGTTGATAGGCGGAGGAGGGGAGATATGATTGCGACATTCAAATTACTGAAGGGTTTCTATAAAATTAATTCAGAAGATATTTTTGAGAACAGGGCTGGTTGTGGGAGGACTAGGGGACATCCATGGAAACTTGGCAAACGTGTGGTTAGTAAAGGTGTTAGAGCTGGGTTCTTTACTTTTAGAGTAGTGAATGAGTGGAATGCACTCCCTGAGTCTGTGGTGGATGCTGTGACAGTGAATGAGTTTAAGGCGAGGTATGATAGATACTGTATGAATGTCAAATAGTTGTGATGAATATGATTTGGGGCCTCCCTCGATGAGTCTAATGACTCCCTGGAGTTGCCCGTAATAATAGTAATATTTCATATGTGAGGGTGGTCTGAAAAGTTCTTGGCCTCGACCATAGATGGCAACACTATTGGGAAGATTTTTTTTAAAGTTGGCACATCTGTCATAAGCATCCATGTGAAATTGCAAGTCATTCTATCGAGTAGTTTGTTTTATACAGCTGTCTGAAGCAAAAATGTTTCTGTATCCCTTGAAATGGATAAAATTGAGTATCGTGCAGTTATAAAATTATTTGTAAAAGAAGGATTAATGACAAAAGAAATTCATTCGAAATTCATAAAAGTTTATGGCCACTCTTCTCCTTCGTTTTCAACAAATAAAAAATGGGCTGCCGAGTTTAAACATGGCCGTACCAGCCTTGAAGATGATCCATGTGAAGGACGTGCAAAAAGTGTACAAACACCAGAAATCATTGATCAGGTGCACGATATGGTATTGGATGACCAATGAATAAAAGTGCATGAAATTGCTGAGACTATAGGCATTTCAAAAGAACCTGTAGGATATATTTTGCATGAAGAATTACAAATGAAAAAGCTTTGTGCCAGATGGGTGCCACGCTTGCTCACAGCAGATCAAAAATGCACGTGCATGAAAATATATGAACAGTGCTTGGAGCATTTCTACAAGAATAAAACTGATATTGTGCATTGATTTATTACTATGGATGGAACTTGGACCCACCAGAATCCAAACAACAGTCAAGACAGTGGACAGAAGCCAGTTGTTCAGTGCCAAAGAAGAAAAGGTCATGGCATTGGTATTTTGGGATGCTAAAGGCATTTTGTTATTAATTATCTTGAAAAGGGTAAAACAATAACCGGAGAATATTATTCCAATCTTTTAACCAGACTAGATGAAAAATTTGTGAGAAAAGACCCGGTTTGCAGAAGAAAAAAATCATTTTTTATCAGGAAAATGCACCTGCTCACAAAGGTGTTTTGGCAATGGAAAAATTAAGGGATCTGCACTATGAATTGTTGGAACATCCACCCTATTCCCCAGACTTGGCTCCCTCTGACTTCCATCTCTTCCCAAAACTAAAACTCTTCCTTGCTGGTCAGTATTTCTCTTTGAATCAAGAGGTGATTGCAACTGTAGCTGTAGAGGGGTATTTTGCAGATATTACTGAGAACCACTATAGGCAGGACTGGCCTTCTCTATAAAGGGGCCCGGGTGCAAGAAACCTTTTTGGCCCTAAAATATTTTTCAAAGGTAAAAATTAAAGGATTCGAAATAAGCGGTTTTACACGTATTGTAAAACCTCTTACTTGCAAATGATTTTGGCACAGGAAAACCAAAAAAAAAAAAACACATTCGAAATATAACAGGTTAGCATTACGTTTACTGAACACAAAACACTAATATAAAATGAAACACAGAGGTATTATTATTACCGGGGGCCCTAAAATCCTGTCGATGAAATCCCTTTAGTTATAACCAAAATTAGAAGAAAAAAAATAAAATAAAAATTACGTTTCCGCAAATGTGTACCGACTGTGCCCACTCGATCGTGGGGTCCGGGTGCATTGCACACCCGAGATGGCCGGCCCTGACTATAGAAATGGGATAATAGCTATGTAGCATCACTGGAATAAATGTATTAGTCTTATGAGAGATTATTATTATTATTATTAAACAAGACCTCATGGAGTCAAAGACTCATCTAGGAGGTCCTTTTATCTCACACACATCTCATCATACCGGGTCTTAAACACATTCAAACTCCTTGCAGACACCACACTCTTAGGCAAGGCATTCCAATCATTCACAACTCTGCACGAAAAAAACCTGCCTCTCACTCCCCTACTCACACCCTCTTTATACAGTTTCCAGGTATGACCCTCTGGTTCTCCCCTGATCTCCCACTATTCTCTGTAGAACTTCTCCACCATTGATCCTATAACAACCCCTTACCAACTTGTAGGTCTCTATCATATCTCCCCTCTTCCTTCTCTCCACTAGACTCTGCAAATTACATCTTTTCAATCTTTCCTCATACTCGACATTCCAGAGGTCAGAGATTACCTTAGTCAGTCGCCTTTGGACCCTTTCCAACATCTCTTCATCCTTCTGAAAACCAGGTGACCAAATCTGGGCACAATAGTCCATGCGTGGCCTAATCAAAGCCTTATACAATGGAACAAGAATCTCCCTACTTCTACACGTCAGTGTCCTCCTCATCATTCCCAGAAGTCTTTGTGTTGTCTTCACAATTTTGGCGATGTGTCCCCTAAATTTTAGATCCTTATCCACTATCACTCCCAGATCTCTTATTTCCTCTACTTCCAACAATATATTCTCACCAAGCATAAATTCTGCATCCCATCTTTGTTTTCCAAATTTTAAAACCTTACATTTTGCAACATTGAACTCACATCCCCATTTGCTTGCCCAATCACTCAATTTATTCAAGTCTTCTTGCAAGGCCACAACATCTTCACTACTCTTTATGGTTCGTCCCAACTTTGCATCATCTGCAAACAACTGAATATCTCCATCCAAATCTTCGCCAATATCATTAATATACAAGTTAAATAGTAATGGCCCTAAAACAGATCCCTGAGGCACTCCACTAGTGACTTTCCTTTTCCTGGATATTGCACCCCCATACACAACTTGTTGATACCTATCAGATAGCCAGTCTCCAATCCAATGCACTAATCTAATATCCAACCCCATCTGCTCTAGTTTGACTGTCAACTTATCATGAGGTACTCTATCAAAAGCTTTTGCAAAATCCAAGTATATTACTGTGTATCCTTCTCCTCTGTCCAAGGAAGCAGTCACTTTATTGTAATAAGAAAGTAGATTACTAAAACACGACCTCCCTTTAGCAAATCCATGCTGTCCATCAAAGATTATACCATTGTTGTCAACCCAACTCTGGATCCTAGTTCTCACAAGCTTCTCCAACAACTTAACCACAACACCTGACACACAGATAGGCCTATAGTTTGATGCTTGAGTTCGATCACCTCCTTTATGAAGTGGCACAATCTTGCCCTCCTTCCACTCTTTAGGGACTTGACATTATGTTGAAAAGTGTTGAGATTATGTTGAAAAATAAAAATTATTTTGAAATTATAAATTCATTTTTTCATTGTTAGGCCGAGAACATTTCAGACCACCCTTGCACATATGCATTTAAATTTTATTATTCATCTACTTAACCCAGATAAAAAAAAAACGCTTTATTAATTATAAATAATTATTATTTCTGGAAGTTGTATGGGGAGAAAGAGATGACGGGCCCATTTTTTCCTAGAGAGTGGTATGTGAATGGCATGCAATACCAAAGAGCATAGTGACTGGATTGAAGTCACATATGACACCATCTGCAATGAGTTTCCATAACACAGTATATCTCCATTTTATAGTGGTCCCAAATGCAATGATCCTGAAATCAGAATTCCTATCATTCTGATATACAAGGTTAAAGAACTTTGAAGCCTCATAATTTGTTATGCATAAATGTTTTCAATTATATGCTTATATATATGATATTTATGTTATATAATGTATTTCAGATTGAATTATTGCAACAACAATTCCATATGTTTGGAAAGCCATCAACAGTCTGACAAGATCCATATGCACAAATGAAAAAATTTAAGGAAATTGCAGTGGTATAATATAGCAAACAGGGAGAACATCCAGAAAATCAGACCGAGGATGCTGAATGCACATATGCTACCTTCCAAAGAATTTCAATTGTCAAGCCAGTAACAAAGTGAGAATTCCGTGTGCACATGGCTACAGCTCTATACATTTAAGATTCAACTTCAACGGGTGAAATTTGATGAGCATATCAAAAGGAAAATTATGCTATGTACATCTTGGACAGTCTGAGACAATTCAAAGAGTATCTGAACTGAGTCATTTTTTCTCATAAAGCAAAATTTCACAAATACAGGCATCCACAAGGTTGAAAGAGACAGTCCAAAAGTTAATATTTGGTTTGGCCTTACAGCAGACTGTTGAACCATGGAAAAACTCTGCCAAGCCAGGTATTTGTGTCATTACAATTACTGGAGTGCCAACTTATTCTCATACTTCAGCAAGATGAAACTCTTCCTCATTCCTCACTGCTTCTCTTGTGATGTCTGCTCTTTGGATGCCAGACAATTGAATGGGCAGAGATGGATCTATTCTTTGACTACTAAGATTGCCTGACTCATCTGTTCATTCTCTGCTCATCTGTTTTCTTTCCTGTGGGATTTGAAAAGCAAAGTGTACTGCAAAGGACATTGTTCAGCTGAAAGAGCACCACACAGTGGCCTGCTTCCCCATATATGTTAGACAATGTATAGAGGGAAGTTGAATACTTACTGACTTACTCTGTGCCATAAACTGTGCACATATTGAGTCTGATGTTGAATCATCAAAGACATCACCTCACACACTAATATAGCTGAATGTTATGTTCTCACATATACATACCGTATTTTTCTGTGTATAAGACTATACTTTTTTCTAAAATTTTTAGACCAAAAATTGGGGTTGTCTTATACATGGGTAACCGGTTGAGAGACCCGTGGTTGCCATGGTGAAACTGCCAGTACTTGTCTCCGTAAACAGGCTTCTGCCAATCACTAGCCTTTGTTAACTCTGTCAATTGGCGTCTTTAATGGCTGATTCTGAATAAACCAATCAGAACTCTGAAAGGATTCATACGTCTGCAACTCGTTGGCAGGGTAAGTTAATGCATTAACAATATTTTGAGCACTAGCCCATAAAAATGTCCAAAAATAAAAAACGATTGTCATATTCTTCGAAATTCAAATTAAAAGTCATCAATTTCGCAAAAGAACATGGAAATAAAGCTTCAGCTAGGCAGTTTGGACCTCCTCCTCCCAGTGAGTGTATTATTAGACAGTGAAGAAAATAGGAAAAACAGCAACTCAAGATGTCAAAAAAGAAGAGGGCCTAAGAGGAAAACCAGCAAAATAGCCAGACTTGTAGCAGAGGTGTAAGGCTTGGATTATGGAGAAGCGCCAGAGTGGGATATGTGTGTCAACCAAGCTTATTCAATGTGAGGCAAAAAGGTCTGTCAATTGGCGTCTTTAATGGCTGATTCTGAATAAACCAATCAGAACTCTGAAAGGATTCGTACTTCTGCAACTCGTTGGCAGGGTAAGTTAATGCATTAACAATATTTTGAGCACTAGCCCATAAAAATGTCCAAAAATAAAAAACGATTGTCATATTCTTCGAAATTCAAATTAAAAGTCATCAATTTCGCAAAAGAACATGGAAATAAGCAGAGGTTATGGAGAAGTGCCAGAGTGGGATATGTGTGTCAACCAAGCTTATTCAATGTGAGGCAAAAAGGTTTGCAAGAGAAATGAACATTGTTGATTTCACAGGAAAGGCAAAATGATGCTTCAACTTCATGAGGAGAGAAAGGTTGGCCATAAGAACACGAGCAAGTTAACCTAGAAAATGCATCTTAGTATGTATCTTAAAAATATTACCTAATTACTAAATATGCTTGAATATTTAAAAAAAATATATCAAATGTGTTCTGTTTTATGTTTAAAATATTGAAAAAAGTATTGAAAAGAAAAGTTCGAAAAAGTATCTTATACATGGGGAGAGTCTTATACATGGAAAAATACAGTAATTCAAACATCAATTGATCTGTGCAAATATTTCTGTTTTTGCATTCTTCAATAAAAAATTATGACTTCAAATGTTTCATTTCTCCATAAACACCATGCACTTTGCTAATGATAAGAGGCTGAGAGGGGGGGGGGGGTCTGGTTCTAACATCTATGACAACATCTTGCTATCTGAGGTTCCTTTAGAAATTATGATCCTAATTCCTTTGGAATTCATAGTTTTTACTTTTTAAATGTCTTGCATACTCTTTAGAAAGAGAAAAAAAAAATACAAAAGTATTCCCATTGTCTCAAAATTTCTCTGTTACTTAGCACATGCTCTTAAAAGGAAACATTGTAGCCTAAAAGAAATCAGGATCCTGATTGCCTTTTTAATCTTCCATTTCTGTAATTATATAGATATGTGTAAAATTTCACAGTTTAATTTCTGAAAATTTGCAGATTTAATGCCCCCCATTCTTTGTTTCATTTTCATGATATTTAGTAAACTGTCATCAAACATTTATGAAAAAGTTAACTTTTTCATAAATTGCAATTTGCAATTATAAAATTAAAAAAAAAAAAATTAATGTGCAAAGCAGCAATCTGAAGCTGCAAGAGAATATAAATTGCCACATAGCATAATAAGTTTTTATTTTCAATAAGAAAAATATTTTTACAACTTTATTTATTCTTTAAGGAAGCAGATATGCAATTCAAATTTCAGCATGGTTAAAGACACTACTTTGTTATAACAGAAATTAGCTTAAATTCCCACATCTGGATTAATATTGAACTCATTCAATGTTCACATTTATCACACTTGCTGGCAAAGCATTCCAGTCCTTCTCCACTCTCTATAAGAAAAGCATACACATACTAACCTTGGCATTTCCATAGCACAAGTGAAAGAACAGTGGAATATGCAATCTTTGAATGGAAAATACTTGGTTTTTTGATTATTGTCATGATGCTATGAATCTTTATACGGGCTTAGCATATGAAGGAGAGGTAGCTGACTTAATATGGAGGTAACAAGCCTTTTTTCCTCCTGCAAAACAGGCAAACTGGGCAGAGAGCATATGCAATGTTACAGCATGTAGTAGGGTAGATGATCTATCATGTATTATAGGATTGCCTCCTGTGATGAGTCCCAGAAGAATGGAGGTGTATTCAATGCAAATGATAACCATACCTTTTTATGCAGCTTCCAGGAATATTTGCTATACTATTTAAAAAATTCTCCTGGTATCTGTGAAGCTCCTATTTCAAATCCTACAATTTACACTTCAATATATCCTGATATCTCAGTCCTAAAATTACCTTTATCCTCTCTGCATCTTTAATGATTTTAATTATTACTACAAAAACCAGATGATTGAATCTAAGAATATCTCATTCCAGGCACAGTCTGTCAAAACACACATAGAATTATCTTCTTGTCCCCACTTGCAAATATACTCCTTACCATACTACTATTGAGGCCTGAAGTAGCTTGAAAATTCAGTGTTTGGTCTATAGAGCAAGGTTACCTGATTATCTAACCACCCACAGAACTAACAGTAATGTGTAGTGCGATGGGTTTACCTTTCATGGGGAAATTTGCATTAAAAAAAAAGGGGGGAAAAAAGGCAATTATTGTACTTCTTATGGTGTTTCTTGAATGATGAAATAACCCACTGGATCGAGTAGCTAGCCATTTGTCATAAACATTTTGGAATGCTTGTGGTGCAGTAGGTGATTCAGAATCTTGTACAATTTCCATCTTTTGGAGCACTGAAAATGACAAGAACCTCGATGACAAGTAACAGTGATATGCAGTATGCTGACATTTCTTAGTAAAGACACTTTTAACAAGGAAACAATTTCTTTTATGGCAGATTACATGTTTTCGAGACAAATATATCTTTAGATTGCCATGGAGTCAGAAGATTCACTGTAGTGGGTCCCATCATCACACAAAGCTCATCATACATGCTTTAAATGCGTTCACAGTTTTTGCATTCACCACACTCTCAGATAATGCATTCCAATCACGCGCCCCTTTCCATGCAAAAAACTTACTCCTCATCACCCTGCTCATACCTTCCGTATACAGCTTCCAGGGATAGCCTCTCATTCTCCCCATGTCTTCCCCCATTCTATGAAAATTTCATTCATGCTAATCATTCGCATTGCTAAGGGGGTTATTAATGGTAATAACCCCTTAGCAACTTATACACATCAATCATATCCCCCATCCTTCTAATATTTACCAGCCTTTGAAAATTGCATTTCCTCAATTTATCTTCATACTCAAGATTCCAGAGACCAGAAACTACCATAGTCAATTGTTTCTGGACCACTCCAGTATCTCATCATTCTTTTGAAAAAACCAATTAACTGAATCTGTGGGCAATAATCCATTTATTGCCTGTTCAAACCCTTATACATTGGAACCACAACATCCTCACTTCTATATATCACTGCAGAAGTGATATGTAGAAGTGACATATCACTATATGTAGAAGAATACACACACATATTCCTTCCACTGCATCACTGCCATAATTTGCTGTGCTGTTCTCACAATTTTAACAATATGTTCCTGAAATTTTGAGTATTTGCCAACCCCCAGATCTGTTGTCTCAACTACCTAAACAAAGATATTTCCTCCCACATACAACTGTCTGCTCTGTACCCCATCCTGTGCTTGCCAAATTTTAAAATTCAGGATACTGAACTTTGAATCATACTCATTTGCCCATTCACCTAGTCTCTTCAAGTCCTCTAGCATAGCTACATCTGTGTTATAGCATCTGCCTCTTTGCATATACTATTATTATTTTCCTCTTCTGGGATATTGCTTCCTCAGACAGCCAATCTAATCCAGCACACTAATCTACTATCCAACTGCATTCATTTCAGTTTCATTACCAGCTAGTCATGTGACAAAGGTCTTTGCAAAATCTAAATATACCACTGTGTGTGTGTGTGTGTGTGTGTGTGTGTGTGTGTGTGTGTGTGTGTGTGTGTGTGTACTCCCTTGTCCAATGCATTTGTTACCTTGTTATAATAAGTAAGTAAACTGCTGAAACACTATCTTCCTTTAGCAAACTCTTGTCCATTCGAGAAAATGCTGAATTGGTCAACCCAATTAGGAATCTTATTCCTTACTAACCTCTCTAACAGTAACTACAACTCTAGACACATATATTGGCCTATAATTTATAGTCTTAATCTTATCTCACTTATGAAGAGGAACAATTTTGCCCTCTTTCCACCCTTTTGAAATTTCACTCAATCTTTTTTTTTTATTTTATTTATTTATTTATTTATTTTTTTTTTATGTTGGGCCCATACACAGGAGGTTGATTGGTCAACTTATAGTACATTAGTACCGTGTATGGGTGGTGGGTTGGAAAGGAGGAATTTGTTTACATTTGATTCGAATGACTTTAAATTATATTCGTTGGGAAACACAGCAGGTGGGAGACTCTTCCACAGTGCAGCAGTTGCAGGGATGAAGGAAGAGGAAAAGAAATTTGTTCTGTTTGTTTCTAGGTGTACTGTGAAGGGATGTTGTGCAGCAGCTGCACGTGTTCCAATCCGAGACTCATGTTATTAAAGTACATTAAAGCTGTTAACTCCGTGGAACATTTCCCCAGAATATGTACTAATATATCATCAAGCTTATTTAATTCCTCACATACGTTCTGCTCACTCATCATCAGTGCTCCCTTCCTGCTGCACTCAAGTTCTGAATGATGTTACACTCATAAGGTTGAAATACCTTTATGAATTTCTCATTTAATATCTGAACTGTATCATCCACAGTGGTTTTCATTCTACTATTTTCACTAACCGATATCTTCTTTCCATAATCATTCTTTTTCCTACTGGTCGCATACTGAAAGAACAACATTTTTTTTGCTTAATCTTTTTACTCCTTCTCCTCCTGAAATAGATTTATTATATGAATGAAGAGGTAAGGCATGCAATCTGGAAGATTGCATGCCTTACCTCTCTTTCTCTTAGATGATCAAATACAAGACCTGTTGGTCCTTATATACCTTTGGTTTCATAATGACCTAAATAATGCACAACAGTTGTCTCTCAAAAACTCAAGAAATTCATTCTCTTTATCCCAGATGTCATCACTTCATTCCAGTGTATATTACAATAATTAAAATCGCCCATAATGATAACTTTTCTCACTTGTCAAGCTATTTTGCCTGGCAAACAAGGAACATACATTTCCTATTCATTGGCCTCCACATTACCAGGCCTATAGCAACACCCAACTAAATATGTCATCTTGTTCAACTCTACTTCACATCATACTGCATCAAAACTACTGCCACTACAAGAGTATTTGCCTCTTGCATCTCCATCTTGGATGGGCATAACTGCTCAGCTATCACTCACTAACAGCACTCCTCTTCTCTTTTTGATACATAAACATCTTTGGCAAGTATGCATTTGTTCAATAATTGGAAAGGCAATGTTTACCAAAATTAACTTTTGTGTAATACATGTTTTTGTCATAAGAAAGTCCTGTTGTCTAAGTTGATTAAACTACTATCTTATAATTTAAGATATCTCTCTTCCTACCTGAGATCTCAACACACCAGCTCATTTCTCTTTCTCAGGCAATGACCAAATTTTCACCAGAGGCAATGCTAATACCACATCACAGTCATATTCTGATACTATTATCAAGTGTACAACTTTCGATTCCCTTGTTCCTTCTACACTGAAGTGCACAACTTGCAAAGCTGTGCACTTCATTGTAAGCTGTGAATCAAGCTGGAGTTTTCATCTCAAGCAACTTATGATATGCTGCTTTTTAACTTGGACCACCCTTGCCTAACACATTTTTTTGAAATCCATAGCTTGGATATTGGGTGGGAATTTTGAACAGGGTGGTCTAGAATGAAGCTTAATATACTACAACTATGGCTACCAAGATATCATTCATAATCAACCATATTTTGTTAATGCTAATAATTTCTGAACACAATTTTTTCAAGCGACAAACTAATTCCCCTTATTTCAAATGTTTCTGAATTCATTCAGGATTCAGCATGCATATTAGTTCTCAGTTTCAATCATAACTTTGCAATGTGCTATCCACTCTTCTTTTAATACAGCTATGATTGCCATTTCTGATATCTGATCTGCCCCCTTCACAATATGTTTCTCAATCGACATTCATGCAATGCTAAACACTAGCAACTAAATGCACAATTCCATACTCATTCAAATCTCCTTCAAATGCAACCAATCCCTTCCACAAATTCTTGCTCCCATCAAACACTTTTCAAGCATCTACAAAATCCAAACATCTCTTGCTACACAATCTTGATATCATTTCATTCATAATCTGTGTCCTCTATTACTACTGTTTTTATATAATGCTTATTGCACAGCAAAAATTACACATTATGAACTTATAAAAATAAAATATTATTATGATTATTATTGAAAATTATGACAAATTTATGAGTTTTATACATATTAAACTACATAAATTATTCTGCAAGGCATGGCCAACATTCCATACAATTCCAGAATTTGATTCTTATGATGAGATTTATACCAAAGTTACATTGTAATAATAATACTATTTCTAACTACTTTTAGAAGTAAACATTCTGGACAAAATAAATTCACAATACAAGGAATTATTCCATAAAATATGACTCTTTATTTTATAGCACCAAGTTAAACTACATTAAATGCAATGTCATTTTTGTCTTCCTTAATAATAAACTGATTGCTCAGGTTAATAGCAAAATATACCTTCAAATGCTAATAACTTCAAAAATATTTCAAATATCAATTTAAAAAAATACAAAATCTCTGATTGTTAAAAAAGAAGTGTTAAAGAATCTTAAAGTTGCTAAAAAAGGGTAATAAAAATACAAGTTAAATAACAATATACATTAAAACTTATGAAACTTAACTATGTTTTGAACCTTAAATATTTTCACCACAAGATGGTAATGAAATGATCATAACTATGATATAGCATGTATAAAGAAAAAAAAAATTAAGATATGTTCCAAAACAAATTCAAGATGTTTATAAAACCCACACAGCATTTCATTACATACAAATATTTTCACATCTTGAGCTCATTTTTTCCAGTGCAATGTTCAACTTGGATCAGTGGCGACATGCAACTCTGCTCTCTTAGGTTCCTTTGACACAAAATGCTCTGTCAGCTTAAACTTCGGTGTTTCACACTAGATTCAGCTCACCAAATGAATGTTTTTTTGTTTTGTTTTTTAAATAATATGCTCAGGAACATACAGCATGACTTATTTCCTTACCAATATTAATGTCAACAATTACACGCATCAGTACAACTCCAAACACAAATGTACCAAAAGCAATCATTATAAAAGCCAAAATCAAAAGCGAAATACTTTTCCAATCTTCAGTGTCAGGGTCTTCTTTCAAAACCAAAGCAATAAGACACATACCTAAAATAAATAAACATGATTAATGCATTTTTCTTTACAATAATTCACAAATTCTACAAAATTATTAAATAAGATACATGAATAGTAAATAACACAGGTTAAAAAAATTAGATGATAATTTTTATCTGAAATTGTGAAAATGAAGGTCAAGTGATATTGACTCCCTAGATATGTTCTGTACTTATAAACCTATAGCACATTTAATACTGTGTGTGTGTGTGTGTGTGTGTGTGTGTGTGTGTGTGTGTGTGTGTGTGTGTGGGCTAAGGATTACACACTCTGGGAATCCTACTCTAGAGACAAAACATGGAACTTTTTCAAGCTGCCTACCACCAATAAGTGGGGGAAGGATTTCACACCAGTGATGAAATTCATCTACCACAAAAATATTCAAGATATCCATGTTGCTGTTGATATCGGACTACAGCCTGTTGGTTGCAAAGCAGATATACTAACCATGCAGCCAACCAGACCACGAAAAAAAACATTTATATATATATATTGATATTTTCAAGGAGGAACGCAGTGATTAAAGCTTTGAATATCAGAGCTACACAAAGTGTAGTAGTACAAACAAATCATCCAAATAAAGAAAGTCTGTTAGGAATATAAGAATGCTGATGAATATAAAATTATTATTATTATTAACATCTGACCTCCATGGAGTCAGAGACTCATTGTGTAACTCATCGTCCAGTGTGAGTACTTCTGCTCGTAATTTGGACAATATCAGGATATTCTGTTGAAAAATGACTACATGAACACCAATCTTATAACAACAGCAATAAACCTGCAACATTTGGCCTTGCTCAACATGTAGAGGACACTGACTACAATATCCTCTGGTCCAATTAATGCAAGTTTAGGTTTGAGTACTTAAAGAGAATGCTGAAGCACTTCTACACCATCCAAATTCCAATTGGAATGACCATCTCTCTATTACCAAGATTTGGAAGAGTCTCATTCTCATAAATGGCAACCAATAGTGCATCCCCCCACTTTTGTTTTTCATCCCCAACCCTCTCTTTGGTTTCGTTATGTCGATGATGTTTTTGCTATTTGGCCACGTGCTGAAGAGGAACTTATCACATTTTTACAACAGATAAATAGCCTTCACCGACGCATTCAGTTCACCATGGAAAAAGAAAAGTCTGGTAGTTTACCATTCTTGGACATCCTCCTTACACGTACATCCTCTGGTACTTTGTCTACAAGTGTCTATCAAAAACCTACTTTTACTGGCAGATACATTCATCAAAATGTCTGCTCATCACACCTCTAAAAAAATTGGCATTATCAAATCTTTAATTAATAGAGCACATAAAGTGTGCTCTTCTCCATCAAGTTTACAACAAGAACTTTTCACTATAAAAAAGTTAATAGAATCTAATGGTTACAACCATAATCAGATCCAACAGATAATTGACTCCTATGTTCCAACACCTCAGGATTCTTCAACAGATCGCAGAGTTCTAATCCCTTACATTTCAGGCATCTCAGAACCTATAGACAGAATTCTGAAGAAGTATCATCTTATTCCCACATATTTTCCTATCAACAAAATTTCTCACTTGTTGCCATCTACAAAAGACAAACTGTCACCTCTATCATTGGCTGGTGTTTACCAGATACCATGTGAATGCAATTTATCCTATTTTGGACAAACAGGCTGTTCTGTGGAAAAAAGAATGACGGAACATCAATATTATATCGAATACATGAAACCTCATAAGTCTAGCACAACATAGCACTGACACTAATCATAATATCCAGTGGGATAAAGCTCATCTTCTTCACAGATGCAGGTTTAAATATGAATGCCTTTTTAAAGAAAGTTGCGAAGACCTCTTACATTGGCCGAATTTAAATCGAAATGATTGTCTCTCTCTCCCAAAAGTTTGGGAGACTCTTATTTTATGCAACCATCAATGAAATAATTATCTTTAAAGAATTATTTAATAATATTTTAGTAATTAATCTTCTGGCAAGCGGCAACAATTTATTTGGTGATCCACCGACTGTTTTGTACTTTGTATTCCATTCTTTTAACTGTTTGTTCTACACTGAGGATGTACTGTTATCAGTACGAAATATTTGTACCTTTATTTATTTAATTAAATTTATTACTGTGGTCTATACATGTTCCATTATTAAAACAGGAGAAAGTGATATAACACGATGATCAAAGTGTCATGTAAGAACAATAATAGAGGTAATGAGAGACATTACTAAATATATATTGGAGAAATTTTTCAAAGGGAAAGTAAAAACAAGAGGCCACTCCTGAGAACCAAATAAAGTGTAGTGAATGGGAGTGTAAGAAGTTTTATTTTTGCTTGGAGTATGATAGATGATTGCAATGCACTGCCAAAAAGTTGTGAGTACAAGGACTGTGAATGAATTTAAGGTATTTAGTAAGCAATGTAGCATTTAGGATAATATGTCATGATGAGTTGACTACATTGATCATGAATGATTTTAATTATGAAATACAAAAGAAAGGAAGAGATAGATTCAGAAGCAAGGAATATGAATTCTTCAGCTTTCCTTGAAGGTCAGATATCCCACACAAGGAAATTAAATATTGGATTTGATTACTTATGACAAATGAGCTATAAAAATCTGCCTCTAGTCAGTGAAGGTGATCATTAGATGCTCCACTTGGTGGTGACTAGCTATAGAAAGGCTTCTGTGAAGAAAGGATATATGTAAAGCTACAAAGTAAGTCATTATGAAAAGTTTAAAGGGAAGCTTGTAATTATTATTATGATCCCATGGAGTCAGACTCATTTGGGAGGTCCTTTTATCATATACACAGCTCATCATACTCACTGTGCTTTAAACACACTCAAATTCTCTGCAGACACCACACTCTCAGGCAAGGCATTCCAATCATTCACAACTCTGCATGAAAAAAACTTGCTTCTCACTCTCCTACTCAAACCCTCTTTGTACAGTTTCCAGGGATGACCTCTGGTTCTCCCCTGATCTCCCACAATTATCTGTAGAACCTCTCCAGCATTGATCCTATAACAACCCATTACTAACTTGTAGGTCTCTATCATATCTCTCCTCTTCCTCCAGTTCTAGACTCTGCAAATCTTTTCATCTTCTCAATCTTTCCTCATACTCAACATTCCAGAGGTTAGAAACTACCTTAATAAGTTACCTCTGGACCCTTTCCAACATCTCTTCGTCCTTCTGAAAACCAGGTGACCAAATCTGGGCACAATAGTCCATGTGTGGCCTAATCAAAGCCATATACAATGGAACAAGAATCTCCCTACTGCTACAAGTCATTGTCCTCTGCATTATTCCCAGAAGCCTTTGTGTTGTCTTCACAATTTTGGCTATGTGTCCCCTAAATTTCAGATCATTATCCACTATGATCCCGAGATCTCTTATTCCCTCCACCTCTGACAATATATCCTCACCAAGCATAAATTCTGCATACCATCTTTGTTTTTCAAATTTTAAAATCTTACATTTTGCAACATTGAACTCACATCCCCATTTCCGTGCCCAATCACTCAATTTATTTAAGTCTTCTTGTAAGGCCACACCATCTTCTCTACTCTTCATGGTTCGTCCCAACTTTGAATCATCTGCAAACAACTGAATATCTCCATCCAAATCTTCACCTATATCATTAATATACAAGTTAAACAGTAATGGCCCTAAAACAGACCCCTGAGGCACACCACTAGTGAGTTTCCTTTTCCTGGATATCGCTTCCCCATACACAACTTGTTGATACCTATCAGATAGCCAGTCTCCAATCCAATGCACTAATCTAATATCCAACCCCAATTATAGCATGGAACAAGGAACTAGGCAGAAAAGAGAGAGCAGGACTGTGGGGAATAGTCAAGGAATATTTAAAAATAGTATTTTCTAATGTACTGGTTTCCATAGATTAAGGAACAAAGAGAAAAATTGTGATAACTTTTGGGGGGGGGGGGGACATAAGGCACATTATGTAAAATGTAAAAAGTGATGCTGAGTCAAGTTATCATATACAAGTGAGTGGCACTGCAGCAGTATATGCAAATGAGCCATGACACAGAAGTGAATGTTTTAGAGTGGATTTCCATTTCAGATCTGGAATGAGTAAGAACAAAGATATTTTGTGATAATAAAAATTCTTGGATATGGCTGCAAGACCATTTAACCAATGAGTTAAAGTAGCAAGCCATTGTAAGATCAAACAGCATCCTGAAGATACAGTGAAGGAAGGCCATGGACTACAACTGCAGTGGGTGACCGATATCTCCGATTATTTGCTCACCTTAACTATGATCTGACCTTATGTCAGCTACAGGAACATTGGCTTCCAATGTGCACAGAAGGCTTCACAAAGGTGGTCGGTATGCTAGGAGACCAGTAGTCTGTAATATCCCTATCCCCACACCACAGGACAGAATGTTTGAAATGGGCCAGGCTCCATGTTTTGTTTTGCTGCTTTGTTTGCTTACACTTGGATAAAGGTTTAAAAAATAATATAATTTCTTGTAAAGTATAATTTTTGTTTTTTAGTGTTTCTGATGGCTATTTGACATTCAGAAGCGTCGTTGCTGGTCTTGTAATATATGGTGGCTGAGCAAGCAATCCTGATGGTTTACTTGGACTTGAGTTTATATATGACTGGGATAATGGTGGCGAAAACAATGATCCTGCAGATAAATTAGACTCTGGGTAAGGCAGATTCAGTATTGGATGTGGTGTTAGAAAGGAATGAAGTGTATTTGCCAACTAGTTTTTGTCGTTTATTTGATCCGGAACTAGTGGTAATGCTATTTGATGTTCTCTTTTTCTTTAAATTAGTTGGCGATTGCACTCTTTCTTTTTTGTTTTTTTTTTCCTTTGCTATTTGTTTACTTAATTTTTCATTTTCTTTGTGTTTTTTTACTTTAATAGGAACAGTAGGTTTGCTGTTCACTTCATTCTGTAATAGTTTTACCTTGGGTGCATTACACGCATAGTCATCAATTGCTTTCAAGTGCCTCTTTAAAAGCACCAGCTTTAGCATTTCGAGTAAACTGCTCTTTATTGTCCTCATATGATTTAATAAACTCACTCTGAATTCATGCACTGAGTAGGCCAAGGGGAAAATCTCTTCATTTTTGCCCACACAAGATCACCAATGTTAAATTTCAATGCCATGCTGAACGAAAAATGTCGGGATTGTTAGTGAACTAAAATTTACTTGTCTTTCCTGCTACATAGATGATGCCAAAGAACCAGCCTGCTGGCTGAGTGGTTGGCGTATCTGCTCTCTAGCCAAAAGGCTGCAGGTTCGAATCCCGCCGTGGGCATAGATGTTTGTGATTGTCTTTGGAAACAATAGTGGTGGTGGTCAGCGGTAGACGGTATTGGTGTAGTTGCGGTCAGTTGGCGGATTGAGCAGCGGAGGCAGAGTTGTGGAGCAGTGCCCTCCCTTGATGAGTCTTTGGACTCCCTGGAGGTGTCTAATAATAATAATAATAATTTACTTTGTAACCAAGTGAAAAAACCTCCAGAGTATTTTAATAATGATGATACATCTTTTTTATTACTTTTACATAGAAAATATGACTTCTGCATTAATTCAACCTTAATATCTTCCTGGATCTGGCTCCCACTGATGAGGTTTTAATAAATGTTTATCATACAGGAGTTGAAGGAGTTTATCATTAGGAGTTGAAGTTTAGGGGACACATTGCAAAAGTGGCTAAATCAGCTCATCAAATCACTTGGTTACTGAAGAATACTTTGACGAGCAGAGACAAGCAAGTTACTGTTCCTCTGTATCGACCTTGATAAGACTCCATCTTGACTACTGTGCTCAGATCTGGGCACCAAGGTTTCTTCTTGATGGGGAGGAGGTAGAGGATCCAGAGGCAAGTGACCAAGATGATAGCAGGTTTATGGAATGAACCTTATGAGAACAGGTTGAAGATTTGCGGGTTGCAGACATTGGTTGATAGGCAGAAGAGGGGTGATATGATTGAGACATTCAAATTACTGAAGGGTATCTATAAGATTAATTCAGAGGATATTTTTCAGAACAGGTCTGGTGGTGGGAGGACTAGGGGCCATCCATGGAAACTGGGCAAGAGTGTGGTTAGCAAAGGTGTTAGAACTAGGTTTTTTGCATGGAGAGGGTGAATGAGTGGAATAAGTTGCCAGAGTCTGTTGTGGGTGCCATGACTGTGAGTGGGTTCAAGGCAAGGTATAATAGATACTGTGTGGAAGCTGAATAGTTGTTGACATGATGTTTAGGGCCTCCCTCGATGAGTCTAAGTACTCCTTGGAGTTGCCCGTAAAATATATACATCCAAAAGGAAGTACTTTGCATTATGGGATACCAAGACAATTGACATGGTCAACAGCCTCTACATGCAAGTAGCCCAGTCATGAATATATTCACACATAAACTTTGTTCACACTTGAATAAAGAATTAAACAAGAATATAATTTTTTTTTTTTATCAAGTATAATTCACAGTGGAATAAGAATATTTATTCTCCACTGCACTTAAATTCTCTACCTTTATCTAAGCTTTGGTTCTCCAAGAGTGTCAATGCTGTACAAAGCAGAACTGAGGATTTAGCAAGGGACTGTTGTCAAAATCTACTTCCTTTTCTGTTCATGTGAAATCTTAATAGTTAAAAGCAAGCCAATAATGCAATCAGAACAGATTTTGAAAAACTAAATGATACAGCAGACAACATGTATATTGCAAATAGCAATCACTCTTACCAAAAAACTTTATGGAAAAAGCCAAATCTAAATCTCTTATTTATCTTTCTTCCAGTTCTAGTACTGGTGATCTTGATAAATGTCCTCCAACCATGCAAAACACATTCAATTCCTCCTTTGACCTTTTTTCTCTTCCACAAATAAATCAGAAGATTCTCCTCCAAATGGGACCAAAAAGTCTTCTGGTCTGATGACATTTCTCTGATTGTTCTGAAGGTTTGAGCTCTAGTGTTAACTCCTATGTTGTCATTTTATTTATTCTCTCTTATTTCACTGGTATTCAGCAGCTGGGAAATTAGACCATATCAATCTATTCCCAAGAAGAGTGACACATTTTTACTATCTAATTATCATCCAATTTCCCTTGCTTTTTAGAAGGGATTTAGAAATTGTTTATATATAATAAATATATAAAAATAATATATTTTAATGAGCTTTGCTAAAAAAAAGTGTTTTTAATTAGTGTATAGTATGGCTTTTTATCACAAATTGTGCTGCATTTTTTCATTTGTTGTTTATATTGTGTTTTGCTACTTTTTTTTCTTACTGCTTCTTCTTCTTCTGAAAATGGCATCCATAAAAAAGTGCATGTCGGTGGAACGGAATGCTTCAGCAAGAAGATCAAGTTCTGCATTGGAATTTTCATAGTGGATGCGTTGCAAAAATTGCTATATGTATGCAATGAAAAATGTGAAAGATTTGTGGACTGTTTGGGTAGGAAAAAGAAGGAAAGTATTAACATATCTGAAAAGTGTCTTGATAGAGTAGAGTGATTAGAAATTTAATGAAAGTCTTGCAGAGGGTAGTGTTCCTAAGGAGTAGAAAGAAGACAAAATAGTACCACTCCACAAGCATAGTTCTAGGAGAGAAGTTTCCAATTACAGACCAGTCTGAATAACTGCAGTTGTAGTCAAGGTGCTGGAGAGATTGCTTAGGAATAGAATATAGGATTGAGTTGATGGACATAGCATTCTTTATGATGGTCAGTATGGATTTGTAAAGGGTAGGTCTTGTTTTAGAAATTTAATTGCATTTTATGATAAGGTAACAAGTGTGTTAGATAAGAGAAAATCATATACAGTGATATTCTTGGACTTTGCAAAAGCATTTGATAGATTACCACATGAGAAGTTCGTGTACAAGCTGCAGAGGAATAGGTAGCATATTGGCTAGATGGATTGGTGATTCTCTCTGAACGATAATACCAGCAAATTGTTTATGATGGAACAGCATCTCAATAAAGGAGGGTAACGAGTAGTGTGTCCCAGAGTTCTATTCTGCCCCCTCCCCCCTGCTGTTTAACTTGTTTGTAAATGATATATCATGTGGACTGACTGGGGATCTTCAGTTGTTTGCTGATAATGCAAAGTGGGGGAGAATTATAAGTAGCACCGCTGATACTAATTCCCTTCGGGAAGATTTCAAGAGACTTCTGACTTGGACAAAGGAGTGGGGTTGTAATTTTAATATTAATAAGTGCAAGGTATTGCATTTTGGAGTGCAGAAATTGAATGAGATTTGAGATTTGGGAGTGATGGCTGACAGTAGACTGAACTTTTGAGGGCATATTGCAAATGTTGCAAACACTGCACATCGCAGTGCTGCTATGATAAAACGTACTTTAACCTGTAGGGATAAGGAAGTGGTTGTGCCACTGTATAAAGCACTGGTCATACCACACTTGGGCTATTGTGCTCAAATTTGGTCACCTGGTTTTCAGTGTGATGTGGAAACATTGGAGAGGGTCCAGAGAAGAGTGACTAAGACAATATCAGGAGTTTGGAATGCTAGATATGGAGAGAGGTTGAAGAAATGTGGATTGCAGAGTTTGTGGATAGGAGGAAAAGAGGTGATATGATAGAGTAATTTAAGTTAGTGGGAGGATTTTATTGAATTAATTCAGATGGGATTATAAAAAGAATAGAAGGGAAGAGGGAAAAAAACCAGAGGCCATTACTGGAAGTTATGTAAGAGTATGGTGAAGAGGGGGGTGTGAGGAGTAGATTTTTAACATGGAGAATTGTCAGTGTGTCAGTGAATGAGATACATTACCTGACTGTTTTGTTAATGCAATGAGTGTTAAGGATTATAAGATTCAATATGATAAATATGTTGTCAGTTAAATGAACCTACCACAATGAGTTTGCAGACTCCATGGAGGGTGCAATAATAATAACAATAATAACTAGGTACAATGCCAAATGACAGCATAGTAATAATAATAATAATAAAATGTTTTTAAAGGAGATGAAAAACATGAAACTAAAATAATGAACTATCATCCATTTTTTTATTATAATTAACAAACCTCCATTATTTTGGGATATAAAAATGAAAAGACCTCTCTTACCTGGAAAGATAAAGATGTTGACAGATGCTAGACAGCCTAAAAGCTCAATAACTACACCAATGTTTGGAGTAAAAATAGAGAGAACAACAGAGCTGATAAACCATCCGGTTGTGATTGCAATCCTACGTTTTCTTTCACCATATATAAACTGGTCAGTAGAAAGTTTGGAGAATTCTGCATACAATCCATCTAATGCTCCTCTGGTCAAAAAATAATTTTAAAAATTAGTTTTAAATTGTACTAACTTCCAAGTATACATATAATATGATTTGAAAACAAAATTAGACCAAGTAGAGTAGTTCATTATATTATTTAATTTCAGAATACAAAACACTAATGATTAATGTAACAATTGGTTATGCCATCGACTAATTATTTTTCTCATCACTTGAAATGCATTCCACTTTTGCATCATGTTTTCCTCAAGCACAGTGACCTCAAATTCTTGTCCACTGTCATCCTAGGTCAGGGTGTTAGTTTAATGATGGAAAATATGGATGCAATTCGCATGTTCATAATCCTTTGACAGCCATGGTCAAGTAGAACAGATCATCACATTATCTCTGGTGATATTTTTCCATATTTAACACTGACCTTTTAATGTACAATACTAAATGCCATAAATAATGAGTATTTTTAAGTCGGATTTTATGATTACAGACAGATTAATATTATAAGAGTCAGCTTGACATTATCACTGTACTTGTCTGGAAGAGTGTAACGAGAGCAGGTCACTGTTTGGAGCATACATGAGTTTGGTACCTCATGTGTGATAAATTTTCAAGCCACTTCAGACCACTGGGTGGTGGTCTCACACTGGGCAATGAAATTCATCTGCCACCTACAGACAATCATAAACATCCATACCCAAGATGGGATTGTTTACATAAATGCCTTCCTATGCTAGCTATTTCTTGCAGAAAGGAAAAAATATACAAACAGCTGGGTGGGAATGCTATGGATTCCCCTCTTTCCCCCTTCTAGTTAACTTCTATATGGAACATTTGAAAACCAATCACTCAACACAGCCACCCTTATAGCAATAGTTTCACTGTGCTATGTTGATCATGATCCAGACACATTAGATACATTTTTGGCCAACCAACATCCTAAAATATCCTTCACCATAGAACAAGAAAGTAATAATTGTCTCCTCTTTTTATATACTCTAGTGACACAATTTCCTAATGGCTCCTTCTCCATTTACAGAAAACTTACTCATTCAAGAAGGTATTCACATAATCACACCACCACCACCACCCTTCCCAACAGTATGGCATCCTCAAAAATCACTTACTCACTGAGCCAGAGTTATTTGTTCAAATGACAAGCCTTTGAAACTGAGCTAAGGGACCTTAACACCATTTTAACTAATGGTTACAGCCCATATAAAATAGATAAAATATTGCGTGCATCCCCCCCCCCCCACACACACACACACTGTGTATCCTACACCTAACACACAGCAAAACCATTCCCATCCCATATATTAAGGGCAGAAATCTGAAAAAACAGCCAAAGTTCTCTGCAAATATGATCTCCATGCCACTTTTAAACCTTTCACTGAGCTGGTTAGTTTCATACATTCTCCTAAAGATCAACTGAAACCTCTTAAACATCCTGGAGTGTATAAAGTTCCTTGTGCTTTAACATCAATTAATATCTGCCATGAAGAACACAAAAATTACATTCGTGATCATCTGTATGACAAGTTGCAATTGGCAGACCAGCTTTGAATACTGGAGGAAAACATTTATATTATGTAGAAGTCATTATAGATCTGAGAGACTACTTTTAGAATCAGTAACAGCTATGAAGCGCTCTCCCAACCTCAACAAATACGGTTGTATTAAGTTACCAAAGATCTGGGAGACTATCATTTTAAGACCTGATAGCCTGACTTCTCTAAATTAACTTTGTGGTTATATGACCTATAGAGGGAGCCATGTAAGTTCTGTTTTCAGTTACAATTTAAATTGTTTTCCACAGTTATTTAGTTCAGTGCTATGTGCCTGTCACAACTGTGCTCTGATGATGCTGTGGTAGAAAACCAGCGAAATATTACTGGGTTGAATAAATGTGTTTTTCCTCTCTTGGTGTTGTTTATACCATGGAACATTATTATGAATTGCACAATACTGAAGTTGGGCACAGCTAAACTGAATGGCCTGAATAGCAAGCAAGCCTACCTCCTACTGCCAAGTACAGCTTCACCTAATACACAGCAGTTGGCAGAAGCCCACACGTTATTCCTGCTGGCTATTAGGGTAGACGAAAATGAAGCAGTGTGTAGTGTAAAAAAAACCAAACAAAAGGCATGACTAGTAAGAATATAGAAAGTAAATATCACAAGAATGGTAGAAATGTTCTGGAGAAAAGCATAATGTAAAATTAACTGGGAATGATAAAGTTGACATGAAAATTATTATTATGGGCAACTCCAAGGAGTCCTTAGACTCATCGAGGGAGGGCCCTAAACATCATGTCAACAACTATCCAACATTTGAGCAATATCTGTCATACATTGCTTTGAACTCATTGACAGTCGTGGCATCCACAACAGATTCAGGCAACCTATTCCAACTCATTCACTACTCTCCAAGCAAAAAAAAAAAAACGTATTCTAACACCTTTGCTAACTACACTCTTACTCAGTTTCCATGGATAGCTCCTGGTTCTCCCACCAACACACCTGTTCTGAAAAGTTTCCTCTGAATTAATTTTGTAAAAAATCCTCAGTAATTTGTATGTCTCAATCATATCACCCCTTTTTTGTCTATCAACCAGTTTCTCTAACCCCAAATCTTCAATCTATTCTCGTGAGGTTCATTTCATAAGACTTGCTACCATCTTGGTCATTCGCCTTTGGATCCACTCCACCTCCTCCTCCTGGCCAAGAAACCCTGATGCCCGGATCTGTGAGCAGTAATCAAGATAGAGCCTTATCAAAGGCTTGATAAAGAGGAACAATAACCTGCTCGTCAAAGTATTCTTCAGTAATCAAGTGATCTGATGAGCTGCTTTAGCCACTTTTGCTATGTGCCTCCAAAATTTTAATTCTCTATCCACTAACACTTCCAAGTCTCTGGCTTAGTCAATTTCCTGGAGTACAGTTCCATCAATGTGGTATACAGCTAGGAATGTTTTCGCCCCAAAATGCATAACCTTACACTTTGCTGAGCCTCTGTAGCTCAGTCGGTATAGACCAGTGGTTCTCTTTGTAAGACTGTGGCTTGGTAAATGCTTTTCTTATAAGACGAGGGCCTGGTCCCAACAAATTTACTCGTAAACACCTTTCCAATATTTTTTAAAGTTCATACATTAAACTAACATAAGTATTAATAATTAATTATGGCATAATCATAAAGAATATTATTACACTTATATATATATATATATATATATGGTGTGGCATGTTGGCAAATATAAAATTACATTTACATTAGTTGTCAATCACTGGACTAATGAAATCTTGTAGCATATTGTAGTTTCCTCAGCCCAACATTATTAAATTAATTTGTGCTGATTTTCATTGACATATCCCATTCTGATCACCAAAAATTTATATTATTATAAGTATTTATGAGTGAATGCAGACTTTTTCTCCTGTGTGCTGGTAGTTCCCCCCCCACATTATGGACATCCTGGAGATCGCTCTGTGGGCTTGAGGTGGATGAATCACTATTTGTTGCATCACAAACACCATCAATACGAGATTTCTTAACACCAAAATTAAACAAAGTCTCTTATTCATATTAAAATTTAAATCTGTAGGCCTATTAGTTTTAAAAAATGATGGTGCTCTGGTTTCGAAACAAGCACTTATACAATGCAATACAAACTTGCGAAGAAACAACATTACTAGATTTGATCAATTTCAGTGGAAAAATTTTCTTTATACTTCCTTGCTGTTGGAAGTTTTTTCCCACTTGGTTAGACTATAATAAATATAGTTTAACAAATATAGTTCCACTTTTCACATAAGGATACCCTTCCCCTTCATTCCCCCCCCTCTTCCCCCCACATTTTTTGTGGGGGGAAGAGGGGGGAATGAAGGGGAAAATAATATATATATATTTATATATATATTATTAATAGTAACCTGGGTTTCCAAACTTATTTCCCGCGTCAAAACACACCTCCATGTTCCTTCCCCCTCTTACCCCCCGTTTATGAACAACCTTCAGCAGGATCTTGGAATTGGAAGGCATCATAGAACCAAAAACAAGGTATGTACAAAAGTTTTTTCCACCTCTTTATTCTGCCATAATTGCCTTCTATACTCACCCATAATGCCCTAAAAAAAAATATATACCCCTTTTTTGAGTAATGTTAGCCAATGTTTTAAAATAAGGGACACTCCTAAACAAAAACAGGCTATAATAGCCGTAATTATATTAATGGTTTAATCATTTATCCAAGTGAAAGCAAACAAAGTTTGTGCTTGAAGTATCTTTAGGACTGAGAAGGAGAAGTCATCTTTACTTGTCCACCAATAAGGTGGACAAGTAAAGATGACTTCACCATTGCTTCCACCTTAGTGTCACAACATCTGGGTCTGGCTCCCACTGACGAGACCTCAATAAAGGTCGAAACCAGTCTGGGTAGTGGCCCTAGGAGATATTATTATTATTATTATGGGCGACTCCAGGGAGTCCTTAGACTCATCGAGGGAGGTCCTAAACATCATGTCCACACAACTATTCGACATTCTCACAGTATCTATCATACCTTGCCTTGAACTCATTCACTGTCATAGCACCCACAACAGACTCTGGCAGCTTATTCCACTCATTTACCACCCTAAAAGTAAAGAACCCAGTTCTCACACCCTTGCTAACCACACTCTTGCCCTAGTTCTCCCACCACCAGTCCTGATCTCAAAAATATCCTCTGAATTAATCTTATAGAAACCCTTCAGCAATTCGAATGTCCCTCCTTTTCTGCCTATCAACCAATTTCTGCAACCCACAAATCTTCAACCTGTTCTCATAAGGTTCATTCCATAGACCTGCTATCATCTTGGTCACTCGCCTCTGGATCCTCTCCACCTCCTCCCCATCAAGAAGAAACCTAGGTGACCAAATCTGGGCACAGTAGTCGAGATGAGGTCTTATCAAGGCTCAGTACAGAGGAACGATAACTTGCTTGTCTCTGCTCGTCAAAGTATTTTTCAACAACCAAGTGGTTTGATGAGCTGATTTAGTCACTTTTGCAATGTGTCCCCTAAACTTCATCTCCCTATCCACCAACACTCCCAAGTCCCTAGCCTCATCAATCTCCTGGAGTACAGTTCCACCAATGTGGTATACTGCTGCTAATCTTTTCACCCCAAAATGCATAACCTTACATTTTGTCACATTAAATTGACATCCATTCTCCTTAGCCCAGAACTCCAATCTATCCAAATCATCCTGCAAGATTTTGACATCTGCATTCACTATTGCCCTACCCAACTTTGCATCATCAGCGAACAAATGAACCATTCCTCTTAGATCCTTCCCTATATCATTAATGAACAAATTAAACAGCAGTTGTCCAAGAACAGAACCCTGTGGCACACCACTAGTCAAAGGCCTTCTTTTGGATTCTACTCCTGAATAAACTACTCTCTGATATCTCTCCATCAACCACCCACCTATCCATCTCACCAACCCTACACCCATTCCCATATGTTGCAGTTTATGGATTAGAATTCCATGTGGTATCCTGTCAAAGGCCTTAGCCAGGTCCAGCAGTATCACTGTAAACCCATTACCCTTATCCAGTTCAGCTGTGACTGTGTTATAAAACTTGAGCAAATTACTGAGGCATGATCTACCCTGCAAAAAGCCAGGCTGTCCCCCGTACAGTATCTCATTTTCATCAATCCATTCCTGTATTTTTCCCTTGACTACTTTCTCCAAGACCTTGACAACTACACTAGATATGCTGATCGGTCGGTAATTTGCAACAGTAGTCTTGGATCCTCCTTTATGCAGTGGAACTATTTTCCCCTCTTTCCACATTGTAAACTAAACCAGACCCAAGACTCAGATTAAACAACATGATCAAGGGCACTGATAATTCTTTAGCTGCTTCATGTAAGACCAATGCTGGTATCCACAGATGTATTCACATTAAGGTTCTGTAATAGACTATTCATCTCCATTTCATTCATCATAATTCTCATATAAACTAATGGTTCCTTCATTCTTTCAATGTCACCACCTGGATGATATACTCTTGCAAAGTGCTCACTCAGTAATTCCACTATATCAACTGATTCAGTGACCTCCTTACTATCGGCATTCCTTAAAATCATTCTGCTGTGTACAGTTTTTTTTTTGCTTGCAGCATATTTAAATAACTGTTTGGGATTCTCTTTAGCTTGCATAGCTAGTTTCCTTTCATAATCCACTTTTGCTTTGCATTATGGGAGATATTAAGACAAGTAGTGATGAGAGCTTGGTCCACCTTTACCACGAGTTGCCCCAGTCCTGAAGATACTTCAGGTGCAAACTTTGTTTGCTTACACTTGGATAAAGGATTAAACTAAATTTATTATACTTCCTTGCTGATTGGTCACTGACATTTGCCACATAGTTTTAAGAACAGAGGATATACCACCCATTGTTGTAATTGGCCTGCAGGCAATTTTTATGACCGATCATAAACAGCGGTATTCCTTTTCCCAAATGTTGAAAGATTTAGATGTATGAAAATTAATGATAATTCATGAATACCTCCACGTTTAAATATACGCGGCTTGGTCACTGACATTTGCTACACATGTTATTTAGGTGTTCTGGGTCTGAGCTTTGACACATTCACGAATATTATTCTCCTCAGAGTATTTCCACTATAAAATATTTATTCATGAAAAATGCTAGAAAACTAAAATGATAAATTTCAAGAGAACTTCAGAAAGACCTGGGTTCTATTCCCGTCCATGATGTGAGGAACCTTTATCTGGTCTCTGTCGACTAAAGGTGAGTTAACCAGTTTCATATGGAGGTGGAGGATTTTTTCTCCCTCAAAACAGGCAAACCAGTCCCGTGAACACACACAGCTACAGTCATAAATACTTATATCAAGGAAGGCAACAGGAAACCACCTTGCTTCACAGTTATCTCCCTAGTAATCAGTTACAACCCTCGAGAGAGAGAGGAGACCACAGGATTAAGATTACACTTTGCTACATTAAACTAACGTTCATTCTCTTTTGCTCAGTATGCCAATCTATCCAAATCATCCTGCAAAATTTTGACATCATCTGTATTAACTATTGATCTACCTAACTTTGCATCATAGGCAAATAACTGAACAGTTCCACTCAGATCCTTTCCTATATCGTTAATGAAAAAATTAAACAGAAACGGCCCAAGAACAGAACCCTGTGGCATGCCACTAGTCACAGGCCTTCTTTTGGACTCTATCCCTGAATAAACTAGTCACATCAACCATCTTCCTATCCATCTCACCAACCCTAAATCCATCCCCATGTGCTGCAGTTTACTGATCAGAATTCCATGTGATATCCTGTGAAAGGCCTTTGCAAAGTCCAGCAGTATCACTGTAAACCCATTACCTTTATCTAACTCAGCTGTCACTGTATTATAAAATGTGAGCAAGTTACCTATCCTTCACAAAACCATGTTGCCACCATACAGTATTCCATTTATCCATTCCTGTATTTCGCTCTTGACCAACTTCTCCAATACTTTGATAACAACTCATAATATGCTCATCGGTCAATAATAATTTGTTACATTAGTCTTTGAACCTCCTTTATGCAATGGAACTATTTTCTCCTCTTTCCACCATCTTGGGACTAACCCAGAGCTGAGACTTAGATGAAACAATATGGTCAAAGGCAGTGACAATTCCCTCGCTGCTTCATATAAAACGTGAGCTGGTATACCATCCAATCCCACAGCTGTATTCATATTAAGGTTCTGTAATATGCTATGCACCTCCATTTCATTTACCTTGGTTCCCATATAAGCTTTTGGCTCTCTCATTCCTGCAATATCACCATTCACTTAGCAATTCCACTATTTTGACTGATTCAGTTCCCTCCCTATGATCGGCATTCCTTAAACTCATTCTGCCACATACTTTATTTTATTTACGCATATCAAAAGAACTCTTTGGGATTTTCTTTAGCTTGCTAACTTCCTGTCATAACCTGCTTTTGCCTCTGGCTTGTGCCTTGTACTGTTCATGTGCCTGCAGGTCATCTTTCTCCTTAAATTACCCCCCCCCCCGCAATTGTTTCTTTTTTTGTGGCTCCAGCTTGATGATGATGATATTCATCCATTTAACTCCCACTTGATATTCTCCTGACTCTAGGTATGCAGTCTGCCATTACTTCCCTCAAACACTCCTTTAGCACTTCCCATGCATTATAAACATCTAGCCCTTGCAATTTTACATGCCATGGCACTGATCTAACTATCTCCTAAATGTGTCATACTTACCAGCCTTGTAATTCCACATACATCTCTTCTAACTGAAAATTTCACACATTTAGACAACTCACAGGTCAAGACCATATCATCATCATTGTCACCAGTTGGTGGGATCGTGGTCATATTCATTATAGACAAATTCTCAGAAGCAATTAGTAGATCAAGCACTCTCGAATCCCTAGTATATTCTATTACACGTGTCTCAGGTAATTATCTCTTTGTAACTGCATAAAATCCATTTCCTTCCTCCTATGTGACCTCTACTTCTTCCAATCTATGTGTCCATAGTTGAAATCCTCCATAATAATTACCTCTCCTCCACTCATTAAGTCTATTTGCCAATGCATACTGTCTCCACCATCTTTTCCATCCCCTGGTCTATAGGAGCATCCAAATGTATATTTTATTCTGCTGGCCTCAATCTCACACCAGATAGCCTCAAATGTGTTATTTTCACTGGTTTGCATTTGAACTTCTGCTCTCTTTGGTTGCAGTTCATCAGCTATCATCAATCTCCTCTCGCCATGTCTCACTAATGCCAATTACCTTTGGCCAGGATGAGCCAACCAATACCAAAAATTCTTCCTACTTGGTACGAATGCTCCTGGCATTAATGTACATAAAGTGCAAAAACCTCTTAGGCCCACTGCTATCCTGATGCTTAATACTAACTGTCCTATTTTGGTTAGTTACCAGTGGTACTCACTTAGGCATATTATGCACATTCTTACACTCAACTGCTTCACTGATGCCTCCATATCCACTCAAAAGCTCACCCCCCCCCAAAAAAAATAAAGCTCTAGTTTCCCTGATTCTGCACTTTCACTTTATTCAACAACACTTTTTCCAGTCTCCAAACACCAAATCCATTCAGATGCAAACCATTCTGCTTGCTTACACTTGGATTTGATGTCCTTTCGCCCGTGAAACTCGCTCCACACATTCACAAACTCCACACCACTCCTCCTGCATAACCTACACATGAAGTCATTTGCTATTTTAGTCCTCCTCCTCAGTTTTACTCTGTCATACTTCAGAAGCAGACTCACTATCTTAACTCTCTCACTTTTTTTCTTTTGCTACTTCTAGTAATTCTTTCATGTATTCTCTCGTACCATACTTTTGTCCTTTTAAATCATTCATTCCAGCGTCTACAATAATTTCTTTCACCCTTATCTGGCATTTCTTTCCTTTCTGTTATCAGATGATCCACTCACCAGATATTTTGGAAATAGAGATATCCTAGATATCTGGAGTAATTATTCTGAAAGATTGTTAAATGAAAGAAGAAGCAACAAAACTGTTGTAAAAAATACTGGAGATTAAAAAAAAACTCTGATATGTAGAAAAGCTAGAATAGGTAACAGTGACTAGAAATACTCAATTATGGAGATAGAGAAGTTTTACAATGATTGTGATATATAATTCAGAAAGGTGAATTCTGGATTATTCAAGTAGAGCCTCTCATAGTGTCCATCTATAAAAGCAAAGTTTTTTAACACCAGACAACGCTTCAAACACTTTAACTCATTCAATGTATCCACATTCACCATACTGTCAGGCAATGCATTCCACTCAGCCATTCTCTATGCAAAGAATCTGCTCCTTATCCCCCTTGCTCATCCTCCCTTCCCTTGTAACCCAGATGTGGTCTGAAGTTTTGAATCTTGAAGAACAAGAACACCAGAACTAGATAATGAGCACATAATTTGACTCATAACTGACATAAATAAAGGAATATAAAATATATACACGTTTACACAAGAATATTATTTAATTTGCCAAATATTTCAGTCTGAATATTACAGACCATCTTCACTGGCTACATAGGAATAGTTTTAAAAAACAAGGTAGAATACAAACAATTGATCATTCACAAATAGAACGAGCCGCGTGTGTCATATCGCTAAGTATTAAAAGAGTAAACATTTTTTTTTTTTTTTTTTTTTTTATCAGAGTCATGATTAAATTAAAGATATTAATTCAGAAATTCATGTAATAATCTTAAATAACATTAGACTAATATAGGAGAAAAAAAAATTAATGTGTTATCCTGATTAAACTTTCCCAAATTTTTGATACAGATATACAGTCATTACGATTCAAGTTAGGACGTTGAAGTAAGGCCTCCACACTTTCTTTAAATAAACATTCAAATTTATAGCGACATCTGTGTAGGAGGAGAGTCTTGGACCAAAGGATGTTGTGGCTTGTTTCTATTCTGTGCTGAGCTAATCCAGATTTCTTGGGTTTGTTGTGTTGAATGGATGATTGATACTCTTGAATTCTTTTTTCTACAGAGCATCCAGTTTGTCCAAAGTAGGAAAGATTACAGTTACATGGAACTTCATACAGACCAGGTAGAGACATGGTTGAGTGTTTATCTTTAGAAGAAGGAAAATGGGTGGATAATTTGTTAATAGGTGTATAAGTGGTTAAATCATATTTCTTCAGAATTCTTGAAATTGGTTCTGAAATCCGAAAATGTAAGGAATTGGAACTCGACGTACTGAATCTTTGCTGTTTTGTGTTGGATTGTAAGAATTGAAAAGATGTTGTGTACTCTTTTCGGAGAAGCCATTTAGTTTCATGTGATGTTTGATAGTCAAAAGTCCTTCCTGTAATAAATAAGAAGTTGAACAATTAGTTTTGGCTTGTCGGATTAAACATTTTATAATTCATTCCTGTTTTTTTGACAAGGATGATTGGCAAATTCTTTGAGAATATAACGACCTGTGAAAGTTGGTTTTCTGTAAACTGTTATTGTAAGAATGCTTGAAGGTGAACGGATGAGGAGGACGTCTAAAAATGACGTCCAATTAAGGGAAGGGCCACTTCCCATACCGGTTTCGACCTTTACTGAGGTCTCGTCAGTGGGAGCCAGGCCCAATATGCATAGCATTAAACATATCCACAAGGAGATGAGCTTTGCATTATGGAAGTTACTGAGATGAGATAGGAGTGATGAGGGCTTTCTCCACCTTTGCAACGAGTTGCCCGGTGTTGTACTACCTTACTCCAGTCCTGAAGATACTTTCAGGCACAAACTTTGTTTGCTCACACTTGGATAAAAGATTAAACTAAACTTATTATAGTCTAACCAAGTGAAAAATAAACTATAAACACAAGTCTATCAAGACTCATCATGGGAGGTCCCTCCTAGGAAACACAAAGTCTATCATACCACTCCTCAAACTCACTAACCATTCTCACTCTCACCACTCTATCAGGCAATGCATTCCACGGTTCAACCACCCTCCATGCAAAAAAACCACTCTTC
This sequence comes from Typopeltis vanoorti, assembly GCF_054136105.1. Classification (NCBI taxonomy): domain Eukaryota; kingdom Metazoa; phylum Arthropoda; class Arachnida; order Uropygi; family Thelyphonidae; genus Typopeltis; species Typopeltis vanoorti. Next base: position 96,938,537 of record NC_143566.1, read on the forward strand.
ACCCTCTTGCTCACTGTTTCCTTTCGTAACTTCCAGGGATAGCCCTTTGTCATCACTCCTTCCCACTGTATAACCAAGTGAAAGAACTCCCCAGTGTCAACCCTGTAACCACCTCTCAACAGTTTAAAAGTCTCAATCATATCACCTCTCCTTCTATCCACCAAACTCTGCAGTCCACATTCCCTCAGCCGATCCTCATAACTAACATTGTACAGTCCTGAAACTGTCTTTGTTATCCGCCTCTGTACCCTTTCCACAGTTAACTTATCCCCTTCAAATCCTGGGGACCAAATCTGAGAACAATAGTCTGATCAGGGTCTTATACAACGGAATGATAACCCTTTTATCTCTGCAGGTAAGCGTCATTCTCATTATTGCAGCAATCCTATGTGTTACCTTCACCACCTTTCCAATATGTCCCTTGAATTTCAGGTTTCTATCAATCATCAACCCCAGATCTCTAGTCTCCCCTACTTTCTCCAATATATCTCCTCCAATAGAGTATTCAGCATCCCATCAACGTGTCCCAAACCTCAAGACGTTACATTTTGCTGCATTAAACTGATACCCCCATTCATTTGCACATCTGTCTAACTTTTTCAAATCCTCTTGCATGACTACCACATCTGCACTATTACTAATAACCCTTCCCAGCTTCACATCATCTGAAAACAACAGAATATCGTCCTGCAATCCACTGACAATGTCATTGATATAAAGGTTAAACAATATAGGTCCCAGTACTGGGACCTGTGGGACCCCACTTGTAACCCTCTGCCTCCTTGAAACTGCCCCACCATATACAACTCTCTGATACCTATCGGACAGCCAATTCTGAATCCAGTTGACCAACCCGACATCCAAACCCATGTGCTGCAACTTAAATATCAGTTTATCATGTGGCACCCAGTCAAATGCCTTTGCTAAATCCAAGAAAATGGCAGTATATGCCTTCACCCCTTTACTGCTCTTGTAACTTTATTATAAAAGGCTAGCATATTACTAAAACAAGAGCATCCCCTCTCACAAATCCATGTCGACTCTCACAGATAACATTACCCTCATCTGCCCAATGTTGTATACGGTCCCTCAACTAATTTCTCCAAGATCTTAACAACTACTGATGACACACAAACTTGCCTATAATTAGACACTTCCAGTCTGCTTCTGCCCTTATGTAAAGGCACTATCTTACCTTCCTTCCATTCCATGGGCACCTTTCCCACAGCCATACTTTCATTGAAAAGCCAGGTCAAAGGAGATGTCAGTTCTTTAGCACATTCTCTCAAAACTTGTGGTGAAATACCATCCAGTCCCACAGCTTTACTGACATCCAGAGTACTCAGTATTTGGAACACGTTCTCTTCCTGCACCTCTAAACCTCGAACCTGCCCTATCCCTCTAGTATTAAAATTTACTCCTCCAGGATGAAATACACCAACATAGTGGAATTTTCATTGAAAATTCCACTATGTCCTCTGCACCAGTCACTCTATTCCCATTTTTATTCCAAATGTTATTCTTCCACAATAATTTTTCCTCCTACTTGCCACATAGCTAAAAAATTCCCTAGGATTTTCTTTGGATCTTAGGGCCAATTTCTTCTCATATTCCAGTTTCACCTTCTTACCATACTAGCCACTCTCCTGGCTTGTGTCATATTCTCCTTATATCTCTTCAATAGCCTCTATTTCACATGCAGCTCCTGTTTAATATTGTTTGTCATTCACTTTACATCAAATTGTGTCCTCTTCTTCACTTGTGGAATACAGCTTACTATTGCTGCTAACAAATATTCCTTCATAATTTCCCATGCACTAATGATATCCCGGTCTTCCAGTTCCTCCCTCCATGAAACTTTCCCCGAGTTTATGTCTAAGACTATAAAGATATAAGATAACTATATAAGATATAATCACCTGCCTTATAATTCCACATATGTTCCCATCTCTTTGATGCTCCTACATGTCTATTCATCTTCCAAGTCAAAACCATATGGTCACTATCTCCAACTGGTGGGAGAGATGTCATCTCAGTTATTATCAACTCTTCTGATGCTATGACCAAATCCAAAACTCTTGAACCTCTTATTCCTTCTATTACATGTTGTTTAAGATATTTGTCCCTCAAGAATTCTATGTGAAATTATTATTATTATTATTTCCCAAGACCCCATGGAGTCAAAGACTCATCTAAGAAATCCTTTTATCATACACACAGCTCATCATCCTGCACTTTAAACACACTCAAATTCTCTGCAAACACCACATTCTCAGGCAAGGCATTCCAATATCATTCACAACTCTGCATGCAAAAAACCTGCTTCTCACTCCCCTGCTCACACCCTCTTTATACAGTTTCCAGGGATGATCTCTGGTTCTTCCCTGATCTCCCACTGTATTTTGTAGAACTATTCCATCACTGATCCTATAAGAACCCCTTACTAACCTGTAGGTCTCTATCATATCTTCCCTCTCTTCCTCCTATCCACCAGACTCTTTATTCATCTTAAATTGCATCTTCTCAATCTTTCCTCATATTTGACATTCCAGAGATCAGAACTACCTTAGTCACCACTGGACCCTTTCCATCATAATTTCTTCCAGGTGACCAATTCTGGGCACAGTAACCCATGTGGACCTAATCAAAGCCTTATACAATGGAATAAGAATATCTTTACTTCTACAAGTCAGTATCCTCTGCAGAATTCTTTGTGTTGTTCTCACAATTTTGGCAATGCATCCCTCTAAATTTCAGATCCTTATCCACTATCATCCGAAGATCCCTCATTTCCTCCACCTCCAGCAATATATCCCCACCAAGTAGAAATTTTACATCCCATCTTTGTTTCCCAAATTTTAAAACCTCACATTTTGCAACATTGAACTTGCATCTTTAATTCTGTGCCCATTCAATGAATTTATTCAAGTCTTCTTGTAAGGTCACAACATCTTCTCTACACTTCATAGTTCGTCCCAACTTTGCATTATCTGCAAACAACTGAATATCCCTATCCAAACTTTTCCAATATCATTAACATACAAGGTAAAAAGCAATGGCCCTAAAACAGACCCCTGAGGCACACCACTAGTGACTTTCCTGGATATTGCTCCCCATACACAACTTGCTGATACCTATCAGATAGCTAGTCTCCAATCCAATGCACTAATCTACTATCTAACCCCATCCACTCTAGTTTGACTATCAACTTATCATGCAGTAATCTATCAAAAGCCTTTGTGAAATCTAAGTACAGTCATACCCCGAAGTTATGCAGTAGGTGGGATCAACAAAAAGCACGTAAGTTGAACTCACGTAACTCGGGTATAATTTTCCATACAAACATACAAAATATTAGTTAATTGGGACCAAAGGTTTACAAAAACACCTATATTTTTTTAAGAAATATAATCATAATTGTAGTTTTTCATACATAAAAAAAAGAAAGTTATTTTGATGTCGATGGCTTCATAAAATCTAATAGATTCATCTGACGGCGTAATGTCTTTTTCTTGTCACGCAAAATTTCTTCATAGCAAGCTAATGATTTTTTTATTCCTTACCTTGTGGCTACAATTTGTTCCATGTTAGAATCTACGTCCTCCAAAATCTGTAAACCTTTCTTTTATGATTGTTCTTACTGGATTCCTGTGGATCAAACTTCTTGACTAGCTCACAAAGTTTCATTCTGCCTTCAAAATCCTTAATGATGTTGAGTTTTGTTTCCAAAGTCAATGTTTTTCTTTTCTTGCTAGCTGTAGAAGAATCGGACTTGCTTCCTTTGGACGACATTATTATTTTTTATGTGATACAATTTTTATCAAGAACATAACATTAAACAATCGCAAGGTTTGTAGACTATAAAAATCGTGTACGAATGGAGACCACGCAAAACACGTTAGTGCTTGTTCACAGCATGTGCGACACTGGCGAATGTGGCTGGCGCCAGAAAGATACGACTAGTGGTAAGGCGTGAAGCAGGACGGGAATACGTACATATATGAAAATGCATAACTTCGGATTCACGTAAGTCGGGGTATGACTGTATATTACTGTGTATCCCTTTCCTCTGTCCAAGGAAGTAGTCTTCTTATTGTAATAAGTAAGTAGATTACTAAAACATGACCTCCCTTTAGCAAATCCATGCCGGCCATCAAAGATAATACCAATTGTCAACCCAATTCTGGATCCTAGTTCTCACAAGCCACTCCAACAACTTAACCACAACACCTGACACACAGATAAGCCTATAATTTAATGCTTGAGTTCTATCACCTCCCTTATGAAGCAGCACAATCTTGCCCTCCTTCTACTCCTTAGGATGTTGACCCAGTGCAAGACTCATTAAAAAAATATGTCGAGGCAGGTGTCAATTCAAGAAATTACAGACTAATTACACTGGCCAACACAATTTTTGCTGACTTTTATATGAGACTTGTTTTTTACTAATTTGGGTGCGCTGATTTCAAATATCAAACCCATTTTTCTCAGTTACGTCAGGTATGGCATTTTCTTTTTGCTAATTTGTAAGTTTTTGATAGTTTTAAGGAGGTAGTACTATTTAGAGGATCAAAAAAAATCGATTTTTTAATATTATTTTCTGAAAGTATGTACTTTTAAAAATCTGTTCCTAACTTTTTATCAAGAAATTCGAAAAATTCCCAAAGATATAGCCTATTATTTAAAGCGGTGCACAGATCAGAATCGGAGCGCTCACAGCTCTCGCTTATTAGTAAACGAATAAATGCATAAGAACCTGCAATGTCACGTACTGGCGCTTTGAATGCGAGAGAGGCCAATAATTAGATACATAACTACTTAACAATATTCATTAAAAATTACAAGAATATTTATAAAAAAATAACAATTTTACTTACACATGAGTTTCAGGGAATAAATTTTTTTTTGTTTGTAGCAATTTCTGCTGTGTGTTCTGTTTTGGCAATCCCTTTGAATACTCCAACAGTAGTTGGCCATCATGTGAGAATCCCATCTTCCTTGGTACCGATCTTCCATAGTTTTTAAGTCTTGATGAAATCTTTTGCCTTGTTCATCGCTCACAGCACCTAAATTCTTGGGAAATCTATCAAGATGACTGTATAGGAAATGAAGCTTTATGCTCATGTTGCAACCTAGGTGCTGGAAATTTTCAAGCATTGTTTCCACTAGATCTTTGTAATTGCATGCTTTTTTGTTTCCAAGAAAATTATTCGCAACCATCGTAAATGAAGTCCAGGCCTCTTTCTCAATTTCGTTCATAGAGTTGATGAAATTTGGGTCTCTCATTAAAGTTCTAATTTGCGGTCCATCAAATACACCGGCTTTAATTTTTTCATAACTAAGTCGTGGAAATTTTTCACATATGTATCGGAAACAGTCACCTTGTAAATCGAAAGCTTTAACTGCTTCATAAGACCTAGTTTGATGTGTAGAGGTGGAAAAATGATTTTTTCTCTGTCGATTAAAGGTTGATTTATAACATTCTGTTCTCCAACATTTAAGGATATTCTAAGAGGCCAATGTTTCTGACTCCAGTGTTGGTTTCTAGCTCGACTATCCCAGAAGCATAGAAAACATGGAAACTTTGTATATCCTCTTTGAAAGCCAAGTAAAAAGTTCACCATTTTAAGATCCACACAGATGATCCAGTTATGGTCTGTATATTTTAATAACTATAGAACCTTTTATTAATGTCCTCATATGTTTCCTTTAAGTGAACTGAATAGCCAATAGGAATTGAGCCATATACATTCCCATTGTGTAGTAAGATACACTTGAGACTTCTGTTTGAACTGTAGATAAATAAACGCCACTCATTTGGATGATATTGTACAACACTCATTTCAGTTAGTAAACCTGACACACTGTTACAGTAAACAAACCCACACTCGTGTTTAAAATATTGTACAAGATAAAAATTATAATTTTTACTTATTCAATTTTAATTTGTTTTGTTTGGATAATTAAAATATATAGATTTATTTTGTTAATTTAAGTCTGTTTGTGTACCACCTGTCATATCGTTGCAGACCACAGGTTGAGAAACACTACTATGGGGTACTCTCACCTTATGTGACTGCTAATTCATAAGTAGTATAGAAATAGAAGACAGACACAACATAAATAAAAAAAAGAATTTTAAAAAGACATATTTCGGTGATTACACCACATTTTTTTATTATTCAGTTATATAAAACACTGAAATAATAGTTCCTGACAAGTTTTGTAAATCGTAGGATTTACATCTTCAGGGGTAAATAGTATAACTTAAAGTTTAAACAAGAGAATTAATAAATACAAATCATAACCATCTGGCTATTCATAAAACTCAAATAACAGAATGCAGATATATAACGTTATTGACGTTGAACAATACTGGATGATGTCACGTGTGCTTGTTCTCGTTCATACAGTCTGAGCTCTGATTGAGGTAGATTTTTTATTAGAGCTGACCACACTTGGAGAATTAAATCTTGATTTTTATTGCATTGGGTTGGGTTTTTTTAGCATATTAGCAGCTTCTTTAAATTTTCTTATATAACTGTTGTTTTCTATGTATGACATCGTCATTTTTTGCCAGAGTACATCGTGTCCAGTGGAAGTGGTATGGAAAGCAAGACCCGTTTTTTGTTCTCTTTTGTATTGTACGTCTTTTTGGTGTTCAGCCATGCGTATTTCTCCAGATCTTCCTGTCTGTCCTACGTAGCAAATCCTGCAAGAGCAATGGATTTTGTAGACTCCTGGTTTTTTAAGAGGATGATGAAGTGGTTTTGGTGGATGTAGGAATCTTGAGATTTTTTCCATAGGAAGGTAGGCTACTTTTATGTTGTGTTTGTTCATTAATTTGGCTAGCTTGTCTGTAACATTTTTGATATAAGGAAGCGAGATTGCGTTTTTGTAATCCTGTTTTATTGTGTTGTTAGCTGGAGGCATTTTAAGGATTCCCTTGATGGTTTTTGTTTCATATTTTGTTTCATAATTTAAAGAAGCTGCTAATATGCTAAAAAACCCAACTCAATGCAATAAAAATCAAGGTTTAATTCTCCATCAAGTGTGGTCAGCTCTAATAAAAAATCTACCTCAATCTGAGCTCAGACTGTATGAACGAGAACAAGCACACGTGACATCATCCAGTATTGTTCAACGTCAATAACGTTATATATCTGCATTCTGTTATTCGAGTTTTATGAATAGATAGACGGTTATGATTTGTATTTATTAATTCTCTTGTTTAAACTTTAAGTTATACTATTTACCCCTGAAGATGTAAATCCTACAATTTATGAAACTTGTCGGGAACTATTATTTCAGTGTTTTATGTAACTGAATAATAAAAAAATTTGGTGTAATCACCGAAATATGTCTTTTGAACCAATTAGCCACAGAAGTTTATGCCTGCAAAAAGAATTTTAATTAGGAAAAGTATTTTGGAAAATTTTTTAGTGTATTTTAACTTTTTCTTTTGGGGGCCAGGGGCCTCTTGGCCCCCCCTCCCTGGGTGCACCATTGTCTCCATGATGGTAAGCATGAATCAGTAAAATGTAGATTTTTTAGCAGTCTATTTGCATATATTCTGTAGCTGGCTTGTCTGTTGTATGGGATGGAAAAATCAGTATATATAAATAATCTTATATATAGAGACCTCAAAATTGTTTCAAGGGTTCCTCCAGGATAACAAGACTGAGAAAAGCTACTCTAGACAGAAGTTAAACCTTGATCCTTTCTGATCAAAGAGAAAATTTTCCATTGCCCTCGTGATTGAACTGCAGAGGAAAGTAGACAGAGGATCTGTTTTAACACTGAACCATTTTTTCTCAAGATCTCTTTTAAAGCTTAATTTGTTCAATGTCAAGATATGCTGTAACAGCAAACAATCTCTGGGGGCATATTACTGTAACCCTGTTTCTTAGTCTATAGCATGTTATTATTATTATTATTCAGGTCTCCATGGAGTCAAAAGACTCATCATGTGGAGGTCCTTCCTAATAAAATAAATTCTTTTTTCTCTTGAAAAAAGAATCCAAGAACATCAATCATCCATTCTTCACAATAAACCTGAAAAGTCTGGTTTGGCTCAACACGGGATTGAAACTGACCACAGCATCCTTTGGTCCAAAACGCGCCTCTTACATAGATCCCGTTATAGGTTCGAACGTTTGTTCAAGGAAAGCGTGGAGGCCTTGCTCCATCATCCCAACCTGAATCGTAATGACTGCATATCTATATCAAAAATCTGGGAAAGCCTAATCAAGATTACTCATTAATTTTTTTTTTTTTTTTTTTTTTTTTTTTTTAATAGCAAATTCAATCATGTTTCTACTTCAAAATATTTCGTTTCATACTTAGTGATATAACATCACGCGGCATGTTCTAATTTCAACGATCTATTGTTAGTATTCTAGCTTGTATATTTTTTAAACTGTTCTTGTAATACCACCGACGATGGTCTGCTATTTCCAGACCGAAATATTTGGTTAAATAAATATCTTTCTTGTGATTACGTGATTATATCATTCAAAGTCTGTCAAGACTCATCGAGAGGAGGTCCCTCCTAAGAAACACAAAGTCTATCATACCACTCCTTAAACTCATCAACCGTTCTCGCTCTCACCACTCCATCAGGCAATGCATTCCACGGTTCAACCACCCTCCATGCAAAGAAAACCACTCCTCACCCCTCTTGCTCACAGTTTCCTTTTGTAACTTCCAGGGATGGCCTCTTGTCATCACTCCTTCCCGCTGTTCCACCAAGCGAAAGAACTCCCCACTGTCAACCCTGTAACCACCTCTCAACAGTTTAAAAGTCTCAATCATATCACCTCTCCCTCTTCTATCCACCAAACTCTGCAGTCCTCATTCCCTCAGCCAATCCTCATAACTATCCTTGTACAGTCCTGAAACCATCTTTGTCATCTGTCTTTGTATCCATTTCACAGTTAATTTATCCCCTTCAAATCCTGGGGACCAAATCTGAGAACAATAGTCTAAGCATGGTCTGATCAGAGACTTATACAACGGAATGATAACCCTTTTATCTCTGCAGGTGTCAGTGTCCTTCTAATAATTGCAGCAATCCTCTGTGTTACCTTTGCAATATGTCCCCTAAATTTCAGGTTTCTATCAATCATCAACCCCAGATCTCTTGTATCCCCTACTTCGTCCAGTATAACTCCTCCCATAGAGTAGGCAGCATCCCATCGATGTTTTCCAAACCTCAAGACCTTACATTTTGCTGCATTAAACTGACATCTCCATTCATTTGCCCATCTATCTAGCTTATTCAAATCCTCTTGCAGGGCTACCACATCTGCACTATTACTAATAATCCTTCCCAGCTTCGCATCATCTGCAAACATCTGAATATCCCCTTGCAATCCACTGACATTGATATAAAGGTTAAACAATATAGGTCCTAGTACTGAGCTCTGTGGGACCCCACTTGTAACCCTCTGCCTCCTTGAAACTGCTCCACCATACACAACTCTCTGATACCTATCAGACAGCCAATCCTGAATCCAGTTGACCAATATGACATCCAGACCCATGTGCTTCAACTTAAATATCAGCTTATGTGGCACCCTGTCAAATGCCTTCGGTAAGTCTAAGAAAATTGCAGTATATGCTTTTCCCTCATCTAATGTTCTTGTAACTTTATTATAAAAGGCTAGCATATTGCTAAAACAAGAGCGCCCTTTCACAAATCCATGTTGACTCTCACAGATAACATTACCCTCATCTGCCCAATGCTGTATACGGTCGCTCACTACTTTCTCCAAAATCTTAACTACTGATGACACACAAACCGGCCTATAATTAGACACTTCCAGTCTGTTACCACCCTTATGCAATGGCACTATCTTACCTTCCTTCCATTCCCTGGGCACCTTTCCCACAGCCAGACTTTCATTGAAAAGCCAGGTTAAAGGCACTGTCAGTTCCCTAGCACATTCTCTCAAAACTCGTGGTAAAATACCATCCAGTTCCAAAGCTTTACTGACATCCAGAGTACTCAGTATCTGAAACACTCTCATCCTGTACCTCTAAACCTCGAACCTGCCCTATCCCTCTAGCATTAAAATTGACTCCTCTAGGATGAAATACTCCAATAAAGTGTTCATTGAACAATTCCACTATGCCTCTGCATCAGTCACTCTATTCCCATTTTTATCCCGCAATATCATTCTTCCACTTCCACAGTCCTTTCTCCTCTTACTGGCTACATAGCTAAAAAATTCCCTAGGATGTTCTTTGGATCTTAGGGCCAATCTCCTCTCATATTCCAGTTTCGCTTTGCTTACCATATTAGTCACTCTTCTGGCCTGTGTCTTATATTCTTCATGCATCTTCTCTTCACCTGTCTCCTTATATCTCTTCCATAGCCTCTTTTTCACATGCAATTCCTTTTTAATATTGTTTGTCATCCACTTTGCTCCAAAATGTGTCCTCTTCTTCACTCGTGGTATACAACTTACCATTGCTACTAACAAATATTCTTTCACAATTTCCCATGCACTAATGATATCCCGGCCTTCCAATTCCTCCCTCCATGAAACTTCCCGAAGTTGACGTCTAAGACTATTATTATCACCTGCTTTATAATTCCACATACATTCGCGTCTCTTTGATACTCCTGCATGTTTATTCATTTTCCAAGTCAAAACCATATGGTCACTCTCTCCAACTGGTGGGAGAGATGTCATCTCGGTTATTATCAACTCTTCTGATGCTATAACCAAATCCAAAACTCTTGAACCTCTTGTTTCCTCTGTTACATGTTGCCTAAGACATTTGTCCCTCAGGAATTCTAGAAATTCCATTCCCCTATTGCTACATGCATCTTCCTCTCTCCAATTTATACTACTGTAGTTAAAATCTCCCATAACAATCATTCTTCTTGCACTGTCCAAACTTAACTGTCTAAAAATCTCCTGGTCCCCCATCCTCTGTGCTCCAGGGTCTGTAGCAACTCCCCACTAAATATTCTGTCTTTCCCACCTCTACCTCACACCATATGCTCTCAAAATCATTTGTCTCACTGCCTTCCAAAGCCTCCACTCTTAGAGGACATAGGTCGTCACTTATCATAAGCAGTACCCCACCACCACGCTTTCCCCTCCTATCCTGCCAAAAAATGCTGTACCCAGCGACTTCTATTCCTGTTATTATATCCTCTTCTGTCAACCACGTCTCAGTGGTCCCAATAATTTTTGGCCAGGCTGATGCTATCTGCGCCACCAATTCCTCTCCCTTATTCCGGATACTCCTGGCATTAGTATAAAGCATATAAATGCCATTGTTTCCATATCCAGCATTATCCCCTCTAGACTCCACTGGGCTCAGTGTTACCTGATGTCATCTCCCTTCTTCCAAGTATCCATTCCCACAAGAGGCCACCCCTGCTATCATCCTCCCTGGGACACACTGACTCGTTCAAAACAGCAATCTCTCCAGATGCCTACGTCCTTCCTCATTCAAATGTAAGCGGTCTCTCACATACAATTCCTCTCTTTCCTCAAACACGCTCCAAGCATCCACATATACCAGTCCTCTCTTGTCACACATTCTAGCTATTATGTCATTCAATATTACTGCTCTTCTGCTCAGCTCGTCATTATCATACCTAGGCAACACGTATACTATTTTTCCTCTCTCTGTCTTCTTCCGTACAGCCTCAAGCAAAAATCTCATATCTCTCGCTGCCCAACTTACATTTATCACAATCATCTCATCCACCCTTTCACCTCTCTTAATTGCCATAGCCACCCTTTCTATTGTTCCTCCTGGCAAACACTCCTCATGCATCCTATCTTGAACGCCACGGATCATTGATTCGCCATACATTATACCTCTTACCATTCTCTCTCCCTCCTATTGTTTCCATTCTCTCCTCTTCTTTCATTCCCATAGGTCTCTCTCATTCCCTCTCCTCTACTGCTATTCTCTCTTCTAGCATTCCCATACCTCTCTCCTACTACTGTTTCCATTCTCTCCTCTTCTAGCACTCCCATACATCTCTCTCATTCCCTCTCTCCTACTGTTTCCATTCTCTCCTCTTCTAGCACTTCCATATCTCTCTTTCATTCCGTCTCTCCTACTGTTTCCATCCTCTCGTCTGCTAGCATTCCCATACCTCTCTCTCATTCCTAAACTGCTTTTATAATTTTAAACTGTTATAAACTGTAAAAATTAATGAATTAATCACTAAGTTTACATTAATAGATGCAGTACATAATACTTCTGTTTGTTCATATTATCATTTCATTTGAGGACTTAATTGTCATTTTGATAAGTAATGAACAAACTGTGAAAGGTAAATTTTCTCCCATATAAAGTTCTGAATACTAATTGGAAACTGATGAGAAAGTTTTCTTACCTTCCACATAACAAAAGGGGAGGATAAGTAGTGGCCATTTTCACAACTAGAGCACCAATTCCTATAAGGACGACAGGATCAGTAGCATCATACTGCTGCATTACATCAGGAGCAACAAAGGAACCAAATGTTAGATATCCGAAACTTCCTGCCATACAGTAGATCACAAACAAGAATCCCATAGCTAGCAAAGTAGTCTTTGTGAAGTCCTTTAGAGTGCGGTTCTTCATGCAAGAATATACTGGTACCACAACTTCATGAGTCTATATTTTAAAAGTGATAATTAAAAAGAACATCAGAATAGTTTTATGTTATATTGTTATTCTAAACATGTTTAGATTATTAAAACATGCAAGTGTATAAAACTATGATAGTGGCTGTAATACATAGCAGATTCTCAACCAAACACGAGTTCCAAAACAGCTAAGCAATATACTTTGTATTAGCCAAAAACTAGAATCCAATGGGAAAAAAAAACCCTGCATAATTAATATTTTAGATTATTCACTATCTTGCAAAACACTAATACATTGCTTGCTAGGGGTTTGTCTGAAAACTATATTTGTTTTCCCCCCCCCATCTTCTTATATGCAGTGTGGGTAATGCCTTTCAAGGGTTTCCAGAACCTCCTCCAGCTGAAGGTACAGCAGCAAAGTGATTCATCAGGTTATCTGCTATGTAGCATATAGCATCAAATCTGATAGTTAACACATCTGTAAGCTTCTGGACCAGCTAGAAAATAATATTGCTGAAACTTCACTAGATTGTGCCTATAGGAAGTCCAAGTATGTAGTCACTTTTGAGGACAAGAAACTGGCTGATTTCTGTGTTTGTAAGTATTTCATCCACATACTGCACATCTTGCCATTTAATGCTTCTTGAAAACAACAATTATGGATGGCATTAAGCAGAATGCTTTATAGTAAATTATAAGTAACAACTGTTAGAACAAACAAAAATCTGCAGAAAACCCCAAGAATCATCAAAAATAAAATTAAATAGGGAAAAAACTCCTTCCATCTGATTCATTTCATCAACATTCACAGCCATTACAAATGACATATATCACCATTACAGACATCTACCTATTACATGTTTCTAAAGAACCTCAACTATCTGAACTATTCTCTGCATCAGGGATCTTCAAAGCATGGCCCGCAGGGCTCTTTGTCATGGCCCTCCGGCCATTTTGAAAAAATAACTACTTAACTTTAAAATGTGATTAAATAAAAAATAATTTCAATGAAGCCCGTGGGCCAATAAGCAATACTGCAGTATTTAGACTTGTAAGATGCTTTCCAGATTCACAAGGGATGCTGTGCATTTGATACTTTACATAAAATCCTATAAAAATAAATATTAAATAGACATTCTTCTTCAGCCATCTACTAGCACCAAGCAGTACTTAAGTACTAGTACTAACGTCACAGGTAGATGGCTGAAGCAGTAGTTCATTCGAGTGCACTGTCTAATGCCTTCTAGATGCATTTCAAAGTTCTTGATACTTCATTATTTTCATATAAATACAACAGGATCTCATCCACAGTCAGTCAGTCGTGAACAGTGTAATATTCGTGTATAAGCACACAGAGATTCGTCGTCTCAGCCATAGCCTATTGTGGTTTTATATTACCAGACTTTTTTCATTAGTGTGAGACATATTCAGTGGATAATAACTGTAACACGGCCATTTTGGATCATTTTTTGGGTTCAGCTTCCATCACTATGGTGTCTACGAGTAAAAAGCGTAAATCAAGTATTCTTGTCGGGTTTTTAATGAAAAGTGGACCAATTTGTACTTTTTTGTGCCGATCAACGATAAGCTAGTGTGTTTAATTTGCCATGAGTCAGTGTCAGTATCAAAACAATACAATAAAAAATGACACTATGCGACAAAACATGCGTCCAATTTCAATCACCTTGGGGTGGCTTCGTGTGAAAAAAGTGAACTGTCTCCAAATTGATTTAAAATGCAGCAGGGTATGTTTAAAAGGCAGAGGGAAGAGAGCGAAGCGTGCATCAAAGTAAGTTATGTAATAGCTGAAAAAATTGCTAAAAATAAAAAGCCTTCATGGACAGCAAGTTTGTGAAAGAGTGTCTCATCGCTGCTGGGGATATTGTGCCCAAATGATAAGGAAGTGTTTAAAAACAGAGTTTGTCTTGGAGTAACTGTAGCATGACGTGTTGAAGAACCTGCCAACAACATTGAAGGAACTTTAAAAAAACGGTCGTCCGAATTTACGTCATATTCACTTGCTTTAGATGAGAGCACAGATGTGAAGGATACATTACAACTGGCCATCTTTGTCCGTGGCATTGATCAACAATTCAATGTGACAGAAGAACTGCTAGTGCTCATACCTACGAAGGGAATGACGAAAGGCACTGATATTCTTGAAACCACCAAGAAAACGCTCTAGCATTTCAACCTCAGCTTAACCAACCTCTAGGGTGTAGTAACTGATGTTGCTCCTGCTAGGGTGGGATCACGGCGATGTGGTTTATTATAGTGATGTGCATTGGTTGAGCAGAGGGAAGGTTCTTAAAAGAGTCTTTGACTGAAGGATCAAAATACAACAGTTCATGCAAACCAGGGAATTCAACTGCAAAATTTAATGATCCAAAGTGGATGACAGACTTTGCCTTTGTGACTGACATCTCGTTGCATATGAATGACCTAAATACGCAGCTACAATGCAAAGATCAAACTGGTGCGCACTCTGTTTGATCGCATCAAAGCTTTTGTGGCCAAGCTCAAACTTTGGGAGGTACAACTCGCAAAAAAAGACCTAATTCATTTTCAGCTTCTTGCTGAGTCCAACTGTTCGTCTCTTGATGAATACGCTACAAAATTAGCCGTGTTGCGAAGTGAGTTCGAAGAGAGATTTAGCAATTTTCGTAACCAACAGTCTTCTTTAGATTTATTTTCAATGCCATTCAGTATTAATATTGCCGAAATGCCAGGCTCGGTACAAAAAGCTGCTTGAACTCCAAAACAACTCTTCTTTGAGAGAAAAATTATTCAATGTACCCTTGCTTACATTTTACACAACATTTCTGAGGATGCATTGCCTAATCTTCACTGGCATGCTTTGAAGATGTGCCCTTTGTAGTGTTGGATTCTGAATGAAGAGAAATTAAAATTATTAATACTCCTTTCAGAATGCGACATAATCCACCATATCAAAGGCTACATTTGTAGATATTATTTAATGTAAATCTCTTATTATAAACTATTATTCATATAATTATCTTTGAGTTTTTTTTATTTAATTATTTAATCTAAGATATGTATTAATAATAGAAAGGACTCTGTATAAAAATAACGTTCAGATTGTTTTAATTATTCCTATATTGATAGTAGAAGAATTTGTATTCATCGTAATTAATTATATATTAATTGAGTTGAAAAATATCCTTTTATTTAGTTTCTGTATATAAAGGTATAATGTTATGTAATGCTTATGCACCGCTCTAATTGTTGTCATGGAGATGGAGTTAAAAATAGAAGGCACGAGCGTGTAGCACGCGAGATGGAATTGATATGAGCTGGATGATGAAAACAAGTTTTGGCGGGAAAAAGGAGTGAAAATATAAAAACGGAAAGCGAGAGTAAACAAGAGCAGTTGGTCGTCAGTCATAGCACTAGAACTAGGGAACCAGGGACTGAGTACAATTGGAGCACTCAGCACAGTAACGGCTCTGAGAACAGTAAAATAGAGATGAGGAAATAATTTACTGGCAGCACGGAGTTAAATAAGGGGCTGTAGTACAAAGAATTAAGTGCTGTAATCAGATTACGAAGGATCAAGATGTAAATTGGCATCTCAGAATATTGATATGGAATTCTGAAGTTAATGTTGTATTCCAGAGCTTTCAAGGAAGATTAGTAGAAAGCTGAAGTATATGGGGAATAAGGAAATTGTAAAGTAGTATATGGGGAATAAGTAGATTTTCTAGTGCAAGTGTGTCTGCCTATGTGATGTGCTGAAATTAAAGATTAAGTTAATTCAAAGACGATAACTTTTGAAATGTGTAGCTCCAGTATGATAATTATCTAAAGTTTTAAGTGTGCCTCAGTGAATAATGTGTGCAAAGATTTATTCCGATAAAAATATTGTACTTTATAGCATTTTAGAGTGAAGTTATAAGAAATTATCTCCTTCTGTTAAATCCTAACATTAACCGTGGTGTTTATGCTGAAATTAGCCGAAGCTAGAAGGTTAATAGTCTTCCCCCCTTAAGGTGATGGCTATCTCTTGACTGAGCTATGTGATTTCTGACTAAGGGATAGATCAAGAATACTATTGTTAAAATATTTGCTGTGAATTTCAGTGTTAAAGAACTTTAGAACTATCTTTGCTTATTAAGGAGAAATTAGATTTTGAAGCTCAGTGTTTGATAACAAAAGTTAAGTGAATGTTATGTGTAGTTGAACTGAGTTAATTTTGCATTATCTTGTATTATCCAAAGTATGCTTATGTATATATTATATAACCTTGCATTAAATGTTTTGTTTTATTGATTTCAATTTGTTGTTAGCCTGATTCTTTTCCACTGCACCGTTCATAAAATTATCGGACCTAGCAGGAACCTAAATTGTTAAATGTAAAATTCGGCCTATATGTAAACATTAGACTGCTAAAGTTAATTAATATTTGATTACACTATTTTGCATAGACTAATCTGAATATAGGGTGGCGCAGTATAATAGAAATTTCCCTATATTTGGATTAGTAATCAACATACAATTAATTAATCTTAATAAGAACAACGTTAAAGCAAGATGTGGATCAAAAGACAGGAAGGACGATCCAACAGTAGGAAGCACATACTTATGTGAGCAGTTCTTCTCCAGAATGAAGCATGTGAAGTCCAAGACAAGAACTCTTGTCTTGGATTACAGACCAACATCTCAAGAATACCCTGCACATAACGACTTCCAATATTGATGCCAATATCAACAAGCTGGTCAAGGAAAAACATTGCAAGTTGTCCACTGACATTGTAAAAAATGAATATTTTCTTCATTAAATTATCTTTTTTCAAGTATTGATTGTATTTACTTATCATGAACCCAACTCCTACCTAAGCTCTTAAAGTTGAGTTTGTTTATTTTCATAGGATTTTATCTAAAGTATCAAATGCACAGCATTCATTGTGAATCTGGAAAGCATCTTACAATTTTAAATACCGCAGTATAGCTTAGTGGCCTGTGGGTTTCACTGAAATTTTTAATGCGGTCCATAGTGTCTGAAAGGTTGAAGACTTGTTCTGCATGATTCTTCCATCACAAAAGGTACTTATTTATTCATTAGCTCTCATCTGTAAAAGAATGCCAAATTTGAAGTTTCTGTTTTTCTAATTAAAATCCTCCTGCCTTATTCTGTTCAGTTAATTTGAGTGAATATAATAATTCACTCAAATTCTTTCAATATATCTCTCTGAAGCTCGAGTTTTTGCAGTTTCAAATAATAGTGAAGTCATTTTCTTTGGGTACTTAACATTCACAATAAAACTGGTTTCTCTTTTCCAAATTTACTAATCAAGATGGGACAGATGCTGAAACAATGATTTATGTTAGAAATGGAATCATTTTATGTTAAAATCATTCCTTTTTCTATGGGTATGTCTTTTCCTCAGATCATACATCCTTTGGTATAAGGTATCAGAGAATATGAGGAAACTGTGTTCAATGGGTTGATCATTATGATTTCTATTCTAATTACTGTTTCTGCTTTCTCCAAATCCAAACACTTGACTACTAAGTCTTGGTTCAACAAGTATCTAGACAAAAAACATCAGTGGTTCTAAACAAAACTCCAGATTTGAACTTTGCAAAAAATCAACCAAGAAATTCAACTCTGATTTGTAAGGACCAAATGCAGAAAACTAGCCCTTACTGAAATGAGTATTTTGTTTCTTCACCTAAGCCACTGGGCACAATTATCCATTCCATACTTCCATCTCTCTCACATCCAGATGTTATTGTAATATCATCTCCAAAAATAAAACTGTACCTCTTGACATTTTCCTTCTGCAACTCTTGTACAGATGGCCAAGGCAAATTTAACCCACACCCCTGTTATATCAAGAACAGCTTACTGCATGTTTTCTCTGGCTTTCTGCCAGAAAGACGTAATAGTTACTGATGGATATACCCCATTCCTCCTGTTCATATGATATTTTTTGGTCTGGATACCTAGAAGTTGATTATCAGTCATGCTGAAAGTTAATGAAGAAAGCACATCTAGATATAATAATTACTAACTAAATTTATTTAGCTAATAAATTATCATCATTATCATCTGAAGTCAGACTCATCATGGGAGGTTCATTCAACTAACAACATTTATCACACCGAATCTTAAAATCCTTAATGTTAATCCTTAATTAACAACATATTCTGGTAATGCATTCCATTCACCCATAATTCTCCACGTAAAAAATCTACTCCTCACTGATGACATCACTGCTCTTAACCACACTCTTCTACAACTTTCAGGGATGGCCTCTGGTTCTTCTTCCCCTCTTGCCTTCTGTTCTTTTTATAATCCCTCCCATATTAATCCAATAAAATCTCCTCACTATTATCATATCACTTCCTTTTTTCCTATCTACCAAACACTATAATTCATATTCCTTTAAACCTCTCTCTCAACATGCCAGAGCCTTGATACTGTCTTAGCCACTTGTCTCTGGACCCTCTCTAATTTTTTCACATCACAGTGAAAACTAGGTGATGAAATCTGAGCACAATAGTCCAAGTATGCTCTGAACAAACAGAAATTTGTTCTAATAGCTACCATTTCACAGATCTGACATTTGTTATCATTACATGCCTAGGGTGACATACTAGATTCCCAGTGTGGCCTCTTGTGGGAATGGGTTCTTGGGAGAAGGGGGATGAACATCAGGTAACACTGAGCCCAGTGGAGTCTAGAGGGGATAATGCTGAGTATAGAAACAGTGGCATTTTTATGCTTTATACTAATATCAGAAGTATCCAGAATAAAGGAGAGGAATTGGTGGCACTGATAGCATCAGCCTGCCCAAAGATTATCAGGATTACTGAGGCGTGGTTGACAGAAGAGGATATAATAATAGGAATAGAAGTAGCAGGGTACAGCATTTTTCGGCAGGATAGGAAGGAAAAGCATGGTGGTGGAGCGCTATTTATGATAAATGATGACTTATGTCCTCTAAGAGTGGAGGCTTTAGAAGGCAGTGACACTAATGATTTTGAAAGCATATGGTGTGAGGTAGAGGTGGGCAAGACAGGATATTTAGCGGGGTGTTGCTACAAACCAAGGAGCACAGAGGGTGGGGACCAGGAGATGTTTAGACAGTTCAGCTTGGCAAGTGCAAGAAGAATGATTGTTATGGGAGATTTTAATTACAGCAGTATAAACTGGGAAGAGGAAGATGCATGTAGCAATAAGGGAAGGGAATTTCTAGAATTCTTGAGGGACAAATGTCTAAGGCAACATGTAATAGCGGAAACAAGATGGTCAAGAGTTTTGGATTTGGTCATATACATCAGAAGAGTTGATAATAGCTGAGATGACATCTCCCCCCCCCCCCACCTGGAGAGAGTGACCATGTGGTTTTGACTTGGAAGATGAATAGACATGCAGGAGTATCAAAGAGAAGGGAACATATGTGGAATTATAAGACAGGTGATTATACAGGTAGGCATTAAAAAATTCAGCCATCGATAATCCGGTTCCTTTAGATCACTGGCATGGATTTTAGACTGTGCATTTTTAAATTTACCGCGTTTGCGTGCCACTGTTTTCTGTTTATGTTTTGATGGCGCTGTAGTCAATAAACATTGCATTAACCTGCTTATTCCTTCTCATTTTATCATTTATTTGCACTGTATAGCTCCATTATGGATTCAGCAAAGAAAAAAGGTGGTGTAAAACGTAAACATCGTGCGTTGTCGATCGCAGAGAGAGTGGAAGTGCTAAAAAAAACTTGATAGCAGCATGTCTGTGCAAACCATTTGTGAAACGTATGACATCGACTCTTCAACAATGTATGATATTAAAAAACAGAAAAAAAAACTGTTTAAGTTCTTTTCTGACAGTGTATCAAAAAAGCAAATGTTTGTAAGGAAGTCAATGATGGAGGGAAAATGTCCACACTTGATAATCCACTGCCATTAACTTCAGGTCAACCAGATGTGCTGTCACCACCATCAACATTTTATTAATTAAAATTCTGAGGAACTATTTTATTCAGTTGAACTAAAATTCTGTAGAACCGTTATATTTAGTTGGTGAACATTAAAATTTCATAAGCTTTTCATTAAATGTTTAATTTTCTTTCTTTAAAGAAAGAAAATTAAACATTAAAAAAAAATATAAAAATATACATTAAAAAAAAATTAAAAATATACAGCATATATAACCATCCAAAATCCGGCATTTTCAAAAATCCAGCACCCTTCAGGTCCGGAAGATGTTGGATTTTTGAATACCTACCTGTAATAGTCTTAGACATCAACTTGGGGAAGTTTCATGGATGAAGGAATTGGAAGACTGGGATATCATTAGTGCTTCAGAAATTATGAAAGAATATTTGTTAGTAGCAATAGAGTGTAGAAGTGGATGACAAACAATTTTAAACAAGAACTGCATGTGAAAAAGAGGCTATGGAAAAGATATAAGGAGACAGGTGAAGAGAAGATGCAAGAAGAATATAAGACACAAGCCAGGAGAGTGACTAGTAAGGAAGGTGAAACTGGAATATGAGAAGAAATTGGCCCTAAGATCCAAAGAAAATCCTAAGGAATTTTTTAGTTATGTGGCCAGTAGGAGGGAAAATGATTGTGGAAGAATGACATTTGGAATAAAAATGAGAATAGAGTGACTGGTGCAGAGGACATAGTGGAATTTTCAATGAACACTTTATTGGTGTATTTCATCCTGGAGGAGTAAATTTTAATACTAGCTTATGACAGCTTCATTGACCTGGCTTTTCAATGAAAGTCTGGTTGTGGGAAAGGTGCCCATGGAACAGAAGGAAGGTAAGATAGTGCCATTACATAAGGGTGGAAGCAGATTGGAAGTATCTAATTATAGGCCAGTTTGTATGTCATCAGTAGTTGTTAAGATCTTGGAGAAATTAGTGAGGGATCGTATACAGCATTGGGCAGATGAGGGTAATGTTATCTGTGAGAGTCAACATGGATTTGTGAAGGGGCACTCTTGTTTTAGTAATAAGCTAGCCTTTTACAAGAGCAGTAGATGAGGGAAAGGATTTAGCAAAGGCATTTGACAGGGTTGTTACATGATAAGCTGACATTTAAGTTGACCAATCTGACATCCAAATGGGTTTGGATGTCAGATTGGTCAACTGGATTCAGGGTTTTGTGTCCGATAGGTATCAGAGAAATGTGTATGGTGGGGCAGTTTCAAGGAGGCAGAGGGTTACAAGTGGGATCCCACAAGGCTCAGTACTGGGACTTATATTGTTTAACCTTTATATCAATGACATTGTCAGTGGATTGCAGGGAGATATTCAGTTGTTTGCGTATGATGTGAAGCTGGGAAGGATTATTAGTAATAGTGCAGATGTGATAGCCCTGCAAGAGGATCTGAATAAGGTAGACAGACGGGCAAATGAATGGGGGAGTGTCGGTTTAATGCAGCAAAATATAAGGTCTTGAGGTTTGGGACACATCGATGGAATGCTGCATACTCTATTGGAGGAGCTGTACTGGAGGTAGTGGGGGAGACAAGAGATCTCGGGTGATGACTGATAGAAAACTGAAATTTGTGGAGCATATTGTAAAAGTGGAGAAGGTAACCCAGAGGATTGCTGCAAAAATAAGACCCTGATCAGACCACACTTAGACTACTGTTCTCAGATTTGGTCCCCAGGATTTGAAGGGTGTTACATGGATTTATTAACTGTGGGGATAAATTAACTGTGGAAAGGGTACAAAGGCAGATAACAAAGATGGTTTCATGACTGTGCAATGTTAGCTATGAGGATCGGCTGAGGGAATGTGCACTGCAGAGTTTATTATTATTATTCAGGATTCCACAGAGTCAAAAGACTCATTGTGGGAGGTCCTTCCTAAGAAACACAAAGTCTATCATACCACACCTTGAACTCATTGACAGTTCTCGCTCTCACCACTCCATCAGGCAATGTATTCTATGGTTCAACCACCCTCCATGCAAAGAAACCACTCCTCACCTTCTTGCTCACAGTTTCCTTTTGTAACTTCCAGAGATGGCCTCTTGTTATCACTCCTTCCCGCTGTTCAATCAAGCAAAAGAACTCCCCAGTGTCAACCCTGTAACCACCTCTCAACAGTTTAAAAGTCTCAATAATATCACCTCTCCTTCTTCTATCCACCAAACTCTGCAGTCCACATTCCCTCAGCCGATCCTCATAACTATCATTGTACAGTACTGAAACTGTCTTTGTTATCCACCTTTGTACCCTTTCCACAGTTAATTTATCCTCTTCAAATCCTGGGGACCAGATCTGAGAACAATAGTCCAAGTGTGGTCTGATCAGGGTCTTATACAATGGAGTGATAACTGTTTTACCTCTGCAGGTCAGTGTCCTTCTAATAATTGCAGCAATCCTCTGTGTTACCTTCACCACCTTTGCAATATGTCCCCTAAATTTCAGGTTTCTATCAATCATCAACCCCAGATCTCTTGTCTCCCCTACTTCCTCCAGTATAACTCCTCCCATAGAGTATGCAGTGTACCATCAATGTTTCCCAAACCTCAAGACCTTACATTTTGCTGCATTAAACTGACACCCCTATTCATTTGCCCATCTATCTAGCTTATTCAAATCTTCTTGCAGGGCTGCCGCATCTGCACTATTACTAATAATCCTTCCCAGCTTTGCATCATCTGCAAACAACTGAATATACCCTTACAATCCACTGACAATGTCATTGATATAAAGGTTAAACAATATTGGTCCCGGTACTGAGCCCTGTGGGACCCCCCCCCCCCCACTTGTAACCCTCTGCTTCCTTGAAATTCACACCATACACAACTCTCTGATACCTATCAGACAGACAATTCTGAATCCAGTTGACCAATCTGACATCCAAATCCATGTGCTGCAACTTAAATATCAGCTTATCATGTGGCATCCTGTCAAATGCCTTCCCTAAGTCTAAGAAAATGGCAGTATATGCCTTTCCCTCATCTAATGCTCTTGTAACTTTATCATAAAAGGCTAGCATATTGCTAAAACAAGAGCGCCCCTTCACAAATCCATGTTGACTCTCACTGATAACATTACCCTCATCTGCCCAATGCTATATACGGTCCTTCACTACTTTCTTCAAGATTTTGCTAACTACTGATGACACACAAACTGGTCTATAATTAGATACTTCCAGTCTGCTACTGCCCTTATGCAATGGCACTGTCTTACCTTCCTTCCATTCCATGGGCACCTTTCCAGCAGCCAGACTTTCACTGAAAAGCCAGGTCAAAGGCACTGTCAGTTCCCTAGCACATTCTCTCAAAACTCGTGGTGAAATACCATCCAGTCCCACAGCTTTACTGATATTCAGAGTACTCAGTATTTGAAACAGACTCTTCTCCTGTACCTCTAAACCTTGAACCTGCCCTATCTCTCTCTCTCTCTAGCATTAAAACTGATTCCTCCAGGATGAAATACTCCAATAAAGTGTTCATTGAACAATTCTACTATGTCCTCTGCATCAGTCACTCTATTCCCATTTTTATCCCACAATATCATTCTTTCACATTCATTTCTCCTCCTACTGGCCACATATCTAAAAAATTCTCTAGGATTTTCTTTGGGTCTTAGGGCTAATCTCCTCTCATATTCCAGTTTCGTCTTCCTTACCACTAGTCACTCTTGTGGCCTGTTTCTTATACTCTTCATGCATCTTCTCTTCACCCGTCTCCTTATATCTCTTTCACAGACTCTTTTTCGCATGCAATTCCTGTTTAATATTGTTTGTCATCCACTTTACTCCAAATTGTGTCCTCTTGTTCACTCATGGTATACAACTTACCATTGCTGCTAACAAATATTCTTTCATAATTTCCCATGCACTAATGATATCCCGGCCTTCCAATTCCTCCCTCCATGAAACCTTCCCAAGTTGACGTCTTAGACTATTATAATCACCTGCCTTTTGGTGGATAGAAGAAGGAGAGGTGATATGACTGAGACTTTTAAATTGTTGAGAGGTGGTTACAAGGTTGAAACTGGGGAGTTTTTTCACTTTGTTGAACAGCGGGGAGGAGTGATGACAAGGGGCTATCCCTGGAAGTTACGATAGGAAACTGTGAGCAAGAGGGTGAGGAGTGGTTTCTTTGCATGGAGAGTGGTTGAATCATGGAATGCATTGCCTGATAGAGTGGTGGGAGCGAGAACAGTTAATGAGTTTAAGGAGTGGTATGATAGACTTTGTGTTTCCTAGAAGGGACCTCCCACGATGAGTCTTGATAGACTCAGTTTCACTGGAACACTGGAGCTACATTAATCATTATTCACAAATGTTATACCACTCTTAAACTCATTCATTAGCAATATATTCACAAGTACTAGTAAATGCATTCTAGTCATTCATCACTCTCCAAGCAAAAAAAATATAATTTAACAGTCATGCTAACCATGCTCTTACACAATTCCTGAATGTGACCCCGACTCGTGTTTTCTTTCTTTCAGTCAGGTACTGAAAATGTTTTTCTAAATTTAGGGGACACATTGCCAAAATTGTGAACACAACAAATTCTGGGAATGACGTGGAGAACACTGGCTTGTAGAAGTAAGGAGATTCTTGTTCCATTGCATAAGGCTCTGATTAGGCCACACATGGACTACTGTGTAAAGATTTGGTCACCAGTTTTCAAAAAGATGTTGGAAAGGTCCAGAGGTGATTGACTAAGGTAGTTTCTGATCTCTGGAATGTTAAATATGATGAAAAGTTGAGAAGATGCAATTTACAGAGTCTAGTGGATACGAGAAAGAGGGGTGAATATGATAGAGACCTACAAATTAGTAAGGGGTTGTTATAGGATCAATGTTGAAGTGATTTTACAGAAAATGGTGAAAAATCAGGGGGAAGAACCAGAGGTAATCCCTGGCAGCAGTATAAGGAGGGTGTGAGTAGGAGAATGAGAAGTGTGTTTTTTGCATTGAGAGAGTTGTAAATGATTGGAATGCCTTACCTGAGATGGTCGTGTCTGCAGAGAATTCGAGTGTGTGTGTTTAAGGTGTGGTATGAAGAGCTGCGTGTGTATGACAGATGGACCTCCTAGATGAGTATTTGACTATATGGGGTCTAGGATAATAATATCTATCCTATAAAACCACCATAGTAACTTATTTTTGTAATATTTCCTCTTTTCTTCCTACTGAATAAATTTTGTAACCAACAAATTGTCAATCTATATTTGAAGAGAGTATTCTAAGTCTTGTCACCACTTTAGTTAGTCACCTCTCCATTACTTCCTCATTTGTAATGAAACTCAGATGACTAAATCTGTCCACCCCCCCCCCCCCCCACCCCCCCCCCCCCCCACCCCCCCCCCCCCCCACCCCCCCCCCCCCCCACCCCCCCCCCCCCCCACCCCCCCCCCCCCCCACCCCCCCCCCCCCCCACCCCCCCCCCCCCCCACCCCCCCCCCCCCCCACCCCCCCCCCCCCCCACCCCCCCCCCCCCCCACCCCCCCCCCCCCCCACCCCCCCCCCCCCCCACCCCCCCCCCCCCCCACCCCCCCCCCCCCCCACCCCCCCCCCCCCCCACCCCCCCCCCCCCCCACCCCCCCCCCCCCCCACCCCCCCCCCCCCCCACCCCCCCCCCCCCCCACCCCCCCCCCCCCCCACCCCCCCCCCCCCCCACCCCCCCCCCCCCCCACCCCCCCCCCCCCCCACCCCCCCCCCCCCCCACCCCCCCCCCCCCCCACCCCCCCCCCCCCCCACCCCCCCCCCCCCCCACCCCCCCCCCCCCCCACCCCCCCCCCCCCCCACCCCCCCCCCCCCCCAAGTAAGGAACACTGGATAAAGCATGGCAAAAATTCCCAGAGTGCTGTTTGTAAAGAGATAAAGAAATTATATCACAGAGTATTATGTTCTACACTAAACAAAAATGCTATTTTTATATATAACAGATGCTGACAAGAACATGATACAGTGTTAGATATGATTGAATACGATAAAGATGCTTTCAACAAGCAAAACAAGGATTTTTCTATGACAGAATCAAAATGGTATTAGGATTATTACTGGTTTGTGTGAATATTGTGTAATGCAATAATAATAATTACTGTTACATATAAGGAGTCAGTGATTCATCAAGAAATGACCCCTGATGGCATAATTCCTTGGCACCTATCATACCTCTCTTTGAAAACATTTATTGAAGAGATGTCCAATGTCAGCTTATTCCCTTCACTCACTACATGTCATGAGAAGAACCTGCACTTCACATTCTTCCTGACCAGAACCCTACTCAGCTTCCAGGAATGTCCCCAAGTTCATCCTCACTTGCCATGAGCTACAAAATTTTCTCTATATCTATACTGTAACATCATCTTACTAGATTATATGTTTCTATCATATCTCTTCTGCTCCTCTTTCTTAAACTTTGAAGATCACCCTTCTTCAGCCTGTCTTCATATGCAAAATTCCACAGAGGCAGATATGATTTAGAGCCAATACTGGATCTTTTTTTTTTACATATCCTTGTAAAGTGGGAGAATAACTTATTCCTAAAGTGTTCTTTTCAACATTGCAGTTATCGGATGGTATGTTTTAACCACCTTAGCAATGCTTTTAAACTTTAACTCGTTGTCCACAATTATTCATAGAATCAAGCTGTTCGAGTTAGCCTGCAAGGTGAATAAGGGCAGTAATAGATATATCAGACATCCCTTATCATTTGACTTAGCTTTGTGTTATCCATGTAACTGAATGTTTCCCTCTAGATCATATCCAATATAATTAATATGCAAGTTAAGCAGCAGTGACCCAAGGACAGAACCCTGTGGAACTCCACTAGGCATCCTCATTCTTTTAGATTCGGCTTCTCCTTCTACTCCATACATCACTCTCTTGGATACCTATCAGATAACCACTCCAATCCATGCCAAAAGCCTCATTTGCAAATCCATCCCTTGGAGTTTTATATAATAGCATCCTATATGCAAGTTAAGTATTTCAGAAGGATGAAGAGATGTTGGAAAGGGTGCAAAGGCGACTGACTAAGGTAATTTCTGACCTCTGGAATGTCGAGTATGAGGAAAGATTGAAAAGATGTAATTTGCAGAGTCTAGTGGAGAGAAGGAAGAGGGGGAGATATGATAGAGACCTACAAGTTGGTGAGGGGTTGTTATAGGATCAATGGTGGAGAAGTTCTACATAGAATAGTGGGAGATCAGGGGAGAACCAGAGGTCATACCTGGAAACTGTATAAAGAGGGTGTGAGTAGGGGAGTGAGAGGCAGGTTTTTTTCGTGCAGAGTTGTGAATGATTGGAATGCCTTGCCTGAGAGTGTGGTGTCTGCAAGGAGTTTGAATGTGTTTAAGACCCGGTATGATGAGATGTGTGTGAGATAAAAGGACCTCCTAGATGAGTCTTTGACTCCATGAGGTCTTGTGTTATAGATAATAATAATTAATATTATTATAATAATAATAATAATAATATGGAATTCTGTGAGATGACCTGTAAATGTAAAAGAATTATGGTATATTCAATTCCCCTTATCCAATTTACTTGAGCAAATTGGTAAAATATGCTGTCCCCTATATAAGATTAAAATGTTATCTGTCTATCTCTGGATGCAGTTTCTCTCCATATATAAGTTTAATGACTATTACCGAGAGAAAAGATGGCAAGATATATTTAACAAGATACTACTAGTTTACTAGTTTCGTTACAAGAACATCATCAGGTATCATACTCAAAGAAATATATAAAAAATTACAGAGACTTAAAATTGTATTAACAGAACAAGTGAAAAACAGTAGCATGTTTGAAAAAATGCAAGTATAGTTCCATACAAACGAATACTAAATCAGTATTCGTTTGTATGGAACTCGTACTTGCATTTTTTCAAACATGCTACTGTTTTTCACTTGTTCTGTTAATACAATTTTAAGTCTCTGTAATTTTTTATATATTTCTTTGAGTATGATACCTGATGATGTTCTTGTAACGAAACTAGTAAACTAGTAGTATCTTGTTAAATATATCTTGCCATCTTTTCTCTCGGTAATAGTCATTAAACTTATTTTATAATATTCCTACCGAGTAAAAATGAATTCTCCTAATATATATATATATATATAATTAACTGCATCAGTTTTAGATCCACCTTTGTAAAATGGAATTATCTTGTCTTCCTTCCACTCATTAGAAATCATATTTGTGTTGAGACTCAAGTTAAAAGTGAAAGTTAGAGGCATAGTTATTCTCTAGCACATTCCTTTAATGTTCATGCTGATATTTTATCCGAATCCACTGCTGTATCTGTATCTCTTGCAATATTTAATACTTCTACCTCTTATCTAGATCCATT
The DNA here is from genome assembly GCF_054136105.1 of Typopeltis vanoorti. Classification (NCBI taxonomy): domain Eukaryota; kingdom Metazoa; phylum Arthropoda; class Arachnida; order Uropygi; family Thelyphonidae; genus Typopeltis; species Typopeltis vanoorti. The sequence continues at coordinate 96,967,462 of NC_143566.1, forward strand.
TCAGCTCCCAGAGAACTAATGAGTTTGTCAAAAATGTATATATACCTCTTACCAAAGTGATTACTTAACAACTCAGTTATTTCCAGTACATTCGACACTTTCCTATCGTCTGTATTTACTAAGATTATGCTAGCATGATCATTCTTCCTTTTATTCATCAGCCAGCAAAAGAATTCTCTTAGATTTCCTTTGACCTTTCAGCTAGCTTCTTTTGAAAGTCTGATTTCACCTTCATCATATTTCATGTGCTATAGGTTCGATAAAGTCAAAACTGCAGGGTCACTTTCACCAAGTGAATGCAAAACAGTTACCTCGTTTAAAGTCAGATTCTCAGATGTTATCATCCAATTTACTATTCTTGATCCATGAGTTCTTACATAATGTGCTGTTTAAAGAGTGGTCCCTCAGTAACTATAAATTCCCTTTTCTTCTTCTTGCATGCTTCCTCCTCCTCCTCCAATTCTATATCTTCATAGTTGAAATTACCCATAATGATAGCTCTTCTTGCATCCATAAGATTAATTTGCTTGCATAGCTCTGAGTTAAATTCATTTGACCCTGGTGTATAGCAAAACCCAACTAAGTATTTTGTCTGAAAACTTCTACCTCATATCAAACATCTTCAGTCTTTTGACAGAACTACTCATACAATCAAGCTAGAAAGAGAAAGTTTAGTTTGTGCAATATGTGGTTAAGAAAAAAAAAATTAAGTCTATTAGCGAGTGAGCTGGTAGTGACTGAGTATAGTATGTTTGGAAGTTTGAGTTTGAAATACTTTTTCAATATATTTCTTTATACATTGTGCCATTTCTTTATCAAATAAGGCAGTCATCATAATACATTGTCATCCAGCCCATCATCGTTTAAAGATTACATTTTGAAAATATGGCAGGTAAAAGATGGTGGTGGAGTATATGTTTGCATGAAATGTAGAAAATCAGAGGAGTTGAGGGAATTTTGATATCAGTATTTCAGGTATCGGTTGCAGTCAGTAGCGCACCCAGGGAGGGGGGCCAAGAGGCCCTGGTCTCCCCAAAAGAAAAAGGAAATAAACACTAGAAAATTTTCCAAAAATCTTTTCATAGTTAAAATTCATTTTTTTATTTATGTTGTGTCTTTGTGTCTATACTACTTATGTATTGGCGATCACTGCAGATGCTCAGTCATAGGTCGTACACAATGCGTAGTGTGTATTCATAAATCGTCTAGTCAACTCATGGATGCAAGAACAGCTATCATTATTGATAATTTCAACTATGAGGATATAGAATTGGAGGAGGAAGCATGCAAAAAGAAGAAAAGGGAATTTATAGTTACTGAGGGACCACTCTTTAAACAGCACATTATGTAAGAACTCGTGGATCAAGAATAGTAAATCGGATGATAACATCTGAGAAACTAAATCTTGAGTGCTCGGCCCCCACAATTAATACTTGAAAAAAGATAATTTAATGAAGAAAACATTCATTTTTTACAATGCCAATGGGCAAATTGGCCATGTTTTTCTTTGACCAGCTTGTCAATGTTGGAAGTCGTTATGTGCAGAGCTTTGAGATTTCTCTCAAAGAAGAGTTGTTTTGGAGTTCAAGCAGTTCCATTTGTACTGAGCCTGGTGGTTACGAAAATCACTAAATCTCTCTTCGAACTCACTTCGCAACATGGCTAATTTTGTAGCGTATTCATCAAGAGACGAACAGTTGGACTCAGCAAGAAGCTGAAAATGAGTTAGGTCTTTTTTTGCGAGCTGTGCCTCCCAAAGTTTGAGCTTGGCCACAAAAGCTTTGATGCGATCAAACAGAGTGTGCACCAGTTGATCTTTGGATTGTAGCCTCGTATTTAGGTCATTCATATGCAACAAGATGTCGGTCACAAAGGCAAAGTCTGTCATTCACTTCGGATCGCTAAATTCTTCATTCGGATTCCCCTTGGTTTGCATGAACTGCTGTATTTTGCTCCTTAAGTCAAAGACTCTTTTAAGAACCACACAGCCACGATCCACTTCACACTCTTTGGAGAATTGATGATGATTCAATCCTCTTGCCCTAATAATGTAGGTGACAGTCACAATAACTTTCATGACATTCTCAAATCCAATAGTTTTCACACACAAATTCTCTTGGTGGATTAAACAGTGGTAATGGATGAAATCTTTTCCTTCGAGTTCCGGTTCTTCCATAGCAGTGCAAAAAACCTTTCATTCTTTCCCACCATAGCAGGGGCACCATCAGTTACCACACCCTTGAGGTTGGTTAAGCTGAGGTTGAAATGCTGGAGAGTTTTCTTGGCAGCTTCAAGAATATCAGTGCCTTTTGTTGTTCCCTTCATACTGAATTGTTCTTCTGTCATATTGAATTGTTGATCAATACCACGGACAAAGATAGCCAGTTACGATGTATCCTTCACATCTGTGCTCTCATCTAAAGTAAGTGAATATGACGTAAATTCGGACGACCGTTTTTTTAAAGTTCCTTCAATTCATTGGCAAGTTCTTCGACACGTCGTGCTACAGTTACCCCAGACAAACTTGGGTTTTTTAAACACTTCCTTATTATTTGGGCACAGAATATCCCCAGCAGCGATGAGATACTCTTTCACAAACTCGCCGTCCAAGGAGGCTTTTGATTTTTAGCAATTTTTTCAGCTATTACATAACTTACTTTGACACATGCTTCGCTCTCTTCCCTCTGCCTTTTAAACATATCCTGCTGGCATTTTAAATCAATTTAGAGACGGTTCACTTTGTCCACACGAAGTCGCCCTTGAAGGTGATCGAAATTGGATGCATGTTTTGTCTCATAGTGTCGTTTTATATTGTATTCTTTTGATACTGACACTGACTCACGACAAATTAAACACATAGCTTATTGTCGATTGGCACAAAAAAGCACAAATTGGTCCACTTTTCATTACAAACTTGACAAGAATCACTTGATTTACACTTTTTACTCATAGACTCCATAGTGATGGAAGGTGAACCCAAAAAATGATCCAAAATGGCCGTGTTATGGTTATTATCCACTCAATATGTCTCACACTAATGAAAAAAGTCTGGCAATATAAAGCTACAATAGGTTATGACACAATGAACTTGCGTGTGCTTATACACGAATATTCCCTATTCACGACTGACTGTGGATGAGATCCTCTTGTATTTATATGAAAATAACGAAGTATCGAGAACCTTTGAAATGTATCTGGGAGGCACTAGACAGCGCACTCGAACGAACTACTGCTTCAGCCATCTACCTGCAATGTTAGTACTAGTACTTAAGTACCACTTGGCGCTTATAGATGGCTGAAGAAGAAATGTCTATTTAATTTTATTTATTTTTTATTTATTTATTTAATATTATTTATTTTTATAGGATTTTATGTAAAGTATCAAATGCACAGTGTTCCTTGTGAATCTGGAAAACATCTTACAATTCTAAATACCGCAGTATAGCTTATTGGCCTGTGGGCTTCATTGAAATTATTTATTTAATCATGTTTTAATGTTAAGTAGTTATTTTTTCAAAATGGCCGGCAGGCCACAGAAAAGAGCTGTGCGAGCCATGATTTGAAGACCCCCTGCCTTAGACAATCTTTTATACTCTCTGAAGTGAATATATTTCACATTTGTAGTAGCAAATGTGAAATATAAAACTATAAGTAGCAAAGAAAATCACACATTGAAATCACTTGACATTTGCTCTATGCATTGGTGCCATGACATACAATGCAATATACTTATAACAAAAACAATATCTCTTAAAATCACACATCTCTTAAACAAACATGCAGTCAAAAAGAATAATCCAGAAAAAAATCAATTATGGCTAATTATTTTCTAAAATGGCTTTTTCAGCTCTTATAAACTCAAGCCATTTTTTTTTTCAAACTCAAGAAGTTTTCTCTGTATTTTCTTATGACACTTGATTACTTACAGGAAGTTTTATCTGATTTCTTCTTTTCCATGACTGCCTTTAACAAGTCCACCATACAGATTTTCCTATTCATGAGAATGACTTGGCCACATGCCTTCCTTGTTAAATCAATATTTTCTGAAGATTTTTGCTGCAGGATCTCTAAGATTTAGTTGTTATTTTCAATCTTAGATTTATACTTCAATAATGCATATTTGAGTAAATTTTTATCATGCTCAAAACTAAATGGTGGTGATCTTATGTAAAATCCCATGTATACTCTTTATCATAAACAAATTTGAAGATATCACTATCCATAATAACAGCTAATAAGAGTTATTTCTTGTGAATTTGTGGAATTTTACATTGGAACATGGTATAATGATTATTCTTTATCCTGAAAAAAAATCCAGCAAATTTTCCAAAAAGATTTCCATGTCTGGTATTCATTTCCTATTCTGTTGTTTAGATCTCTAACAAGAACTAGCTTTTCCTTAATGTCAGTTTCCTTGTAATGACTCAAAAATTCATCTACTTCTTCAGTTAACAGAACCGTCTATGTAATCATAGATACAAGTGTCTCAGTGATTTCCCATTTTGAAATTTTTCGCATTAATGTATCCTAGGAATTCAAGAAGTTTATCTTCATGTTTAGTAGAATATTACAGCTTTTCCTTCCTTTATCTGATCCCCATTGCCCACAATATTTTGGGCAATGGGGATCAGACTACATTTCACCTGATTTGAATCAGACTGCATTGCTATTTACTGCATTGCACCTGTTTTAATCATCATTAATAATTATTATTTCCTAGCATATATTCTCAAGAGGCATACAGGTTCTGTAAATCCAATAAAATTAAGGTTTTAGTACTAGTCAGTGGCAGCTCATCCATAAGGGCTGCATTGAATGCAGCTCCAGCGTTCAGTATACTAGCGAGTAGTACTGGCTAGTATACTCAACGCAAGAGCTGCATTCCATGCAGCCCTTATGGACGAGCCGCTACTGGTACCAGTTGCCTATTTTGCATTAATCAATATCTTAATCTTCCTCTGGATTTTCTTCTAGTCATTTCTGTTTCATATACCTGTTTTACTAATCTCTTATTCTCTTTATGTGACCATTACATGACATGGAATAATCATTACTAACCTTAGATCAGCTATGCTTTCACATTGTGAATATTAATAATCTCTTTTGTAACAGTTAGGCTAAAAAAGTTATCAAGTGAGGTTTAAATCAAAGCATATTAATTTTACATACCTGTGTAAAATATTTTGGAAGTAAAGATGGTAAAAACTTGACACAAGACTTGATCAGAACGAAGGTGGTATGCAATTAAAAGTGATGAGCACACTGACATTCATCACACTGAATAGTGTGTACTGAATACTGAGCACACTGAAATAACATTCAGATGCCTTTGACCTGGCTTTTCAGTGAAAGTCTGGCTGCTGGAAAGGTGCCCATGGAATGGAAGGAAGGTAAGACAGTGCCATTGCATAAGGGCAGTAGCAGACTGGAAGTATCTAATTATAGACCAGTTTGTGTGTCATCAGTAGTTAGCAAAATCTTGGAGAAAGTAGTGAAGGACCGTATATAGCATTGGGCAGATGAGGGTAATGTTATCAGTGAGAGTCAACATGGATTTGTGAAGGGGCGCTCTTGTTTTAGCAATATGCTAGCCTTTTATGATAACGTTACAAGAGCATTAGATGAGGGAAAGGCATATACTGCCATTTTCTTAGACTTAGCGAAGGCATTTGACAGGGTGCCACATGATAAGCTGATATTCAAGTTGCAGCACATGGGTCTGGATGTCAGACTGGTCAACTGGATTCAGGATTCGCTGTCCGATAGGTATCAGAGAGTTGTGTATGGTGGGGCAGTTTCAAGGAAGCAGAGGGTTACAAATTGGGTCCCACAGGGCTCAGTACTGTTACCTATATTGTTTAACCTTTATATCAATGACATTGTCAGTGGACTGCAAGGGGATATTCAGTTGTTTGCAGATGATGCGAAGCTGGGAAGGATTATTAGTAATAGTGCAGATGCGGCAGCCCTGCAAGAGGATTTGAATAAGCTAGATAGATGGGCAAATGAATGGGGGTGTCAGTTTAATGCAGCAAAATGTAAGGTCTTGAGGTTTGGGAAACATTGATGGGACACTGCATACTCTATGGGAGGAGTTATACTGGAGGAAGTAGGGGAGACAAGAGATCTGGGGTTGATGATTGATAGAAACCTGAAATTTAGGGGACATATTGCAAAGGTAGCGAAGGCAACACAGAGGATTGCTGCAATAATGAGAAGGACACTGACCTGCAGAGATAAAACAGTTATCATTCCGTTGTATACCCTGATCAGACCACACTTGGACTATTGTTCTCAGATTTGGTCCCCAGGATTTGAAAGGAATAAATTAACTGTGGAAAGGGTACAAAGGCAGATAACAAAGATGGTTTCAGGACTGTACAATGATAGTTATGAGGATCGGCTGAGGGAATGTGGACTGCAGAGTTTGGTGGATAGAAGGAGAGGTGATATGATTGAGACTTTTAAACTGTTGAGAGGTGGTTAGAGGGTTGACACTGGGGAGTTCTTTCGCTTGGTTGAACAGCAGGAAGGAGTGATGACAAGAAGCCATCCCTGGAAGTTACGAAAGAAAACTGTGAGCAAGAGGGTGAGTAGTGGTTTCTTTGCATGGAGGGTGGCTGAACCATGGAATGCACTGCCTGATGGAGTGGTGAGAGTGAGAATGATCAATGAGTTCAAGGAGTGGTATGACAGACTTTGTGTTTCTTAGGGGGGGGGGGACCTCCCCTCGATGAGTCTTTTGACTCCATGGAGGCCTGAATAATAATAAAAATAATAATAAATAAATGTTATATGAACATTATTTCTACGTTCAGGTGTCAGTGTGTTCATCATTTTTAATTGTATAGTACCTGAGGCAAATAAGGCCCACCTTATTTAATATTTGAATAAGTTAGACAATTGTTTAGATTAATTGAAACAACAGTGTTCATATTAAAGTTTGTATTTTCACTAATTAAAAAAACACAAATAAGAACAATTCTTGCAGTAATTTATATTTTAACCAAATCTTTAAAAAACACCTTGAGTGGGCCTTATTAAACCATAGTAGTTTAATAAAGCCCTTTAACAAAATTAAATATTTAAAAAAGAATATAACAATTATTTTTAATTATTATTAATTTTAATCATAATTATTAGCTTAAGAACAGTCAGAAGGGCATACAAATACGCCACATTCTTCTTTGGTGAGACCAACACACTCTTCTTGGTACCATTTAAGATACCGTGTACATTGCCTCATATCAGCAACCTTTTCTTCTCTGCATCAATGGCAATACCACCCCTCTTTTGACACTCTTTGTTCCTTTATTTTTTTTTTTGGTTCTTCCTGTGTTTTAGTGGCAGCCTTCTCTTTCTTACTATCCTTTTCTTTGAAAAGGATCTTTGGTCACTCTCTGGCCTTTATAATTTAAAAGCTTTTCTTTGTGGTGTTGCCTTTACAACTGCATAATTTGGCGTCGGCATTAACTCCTGAAACAATAACTTCAAAGAGTTCTTTGTTTTTAGATTTGCCAATGGAATCTCATCATCGGAGTTATCTGAATCACAAGATGGAGGATTAGGATATGTTCTTACAGCTCAAGCAGGATTCAAAAATCGAGCTTTATGTTTAGAAATTGTTGGGTTTCTCTTTAAAAATAACTTTAACCAATCTTTTCCTGAGAGGCCACTTTCTTTATTGAAGTTATTCCTAATTTCATTTTGTTCACAAAATATAAAAGTTTGCCTGCATATAGACTTTGAAGTTAAAGGGACGCCAATTGAAGCAAACTTTACTATTCTTTCTACCAAGTTCTTCTCTTGTTTTCTTGTTAGCACAGTATTTCTTCATCTTCTCTATCTTTAAATGGTTCCTCAATGTTCTTCTAGGTAATCCATAGCATTCTGATGCTGCACGTTGTGATAGTTGTCCTCTTTGCACAGCTTTCATAGCTGCTTCTAGTCTTTCATCAGTCCAAAGACCCCGTTTCTTCTTAACTTCTGACATTTTCAGAGGCCTTTAGCAATAAAATAAGTAACCATTATGAGCAATCACCAAAAAATAAAATCATAAATTATAGCATAAATAAATTTAGTTTAATCCTTTATCCAAGTGTGAGCAAACAAAGTTTGTGCCTGAAAATATCTTCAGGACTGGAGTAAGGTAGTACAACACTGGGCAACTCGTAGCAAAGGTTGACCAAGCTAACGTCACTCCTATTTCAGTATCATCTCCCATAATGCAAAACACATCTCCTTGCAGATATGTATAATGTTATGCATTAAGGGCCCATGGCTTCTGCCTGGTATCTCCACTTCTGGGCCTGGCTCCCACTGAAGAGTCTGCCTCCCATGCTGGATATATATGAAAGGCTCTGCTTGGGGTAGGTTTTTGCCTGTCTCTGAGTAGAGCCACTGCTGAGATTATGGCTCTGTCTGGTGGTGGGGTGAGCCTGCCACTGGGTAGAGCCAATGCTGAGAAGTTCTTCTTGGTGACGGAGTGAGCCTGTCACGGAGTGGAACAAAGCTGAGTTGGGTGATCTTTCGGGATCGTCTAATTTTTAGAGAGGTCTTTACTTAAATACACCTCAATAAAGGTCGAAACTAGTCTGGGTAGTGGCCCTTCCCTTAATGCATAACATTATACATATCCACAAGGAGATGTGTTTTGCATTATGGGAGATACTGAGATAGGGGGTGATGTTAGCTTGGTCCACGTTTGCTACGATTTTCCCGGTGTTGTACTACCTTACCCCAGTCCTGAAGATATTTTCAGGTGCAAACTTTGTTTGCTCACACTTGGATAAAGGATTAAACTAAATTTATTATATTCTAACCAAGTGAAAAATAAACTTTCAATAAATTATAGCAGTTTAATAAGGCCCATGAACAAATTTACTGGGCCTTATTAACTGCCGCAAACTAGATTAGATAACATCTATTTTCACGTAAAATATGAATTCAAATCAATTAAAACATTTTTTATCATAAAACTGAATGTTGAAAGAACAATTTAAATATAAAAACAATGCAAAACGAACAATTTTTTAATAAAACGTATGAATTATTGCTGTGTAATATTATTAAACAGGAAGACACAACCACCTCCCACAAAGGTCTAGGTCAAACCGACACAATACAGTCGCTAGATAATATGCCACCACTGATTTGCCATTATATTGCGTCCTTTGTATGTCTGTAAGAAACCAAACTGGTGCAAGTTACCGTAAATATGATTTTTTTTAAAATGGGCCTTATTTACCTCAGGTACCTTATACCATCTTAGCTCTGATCAGGTGAAGTTTTTACAATCTTTATTTCCAAAAAATTTTACACAGGTATGTAAATTAATAGGCTTTGATTTAAACCTCAGTTCATTATAACTTATTTTTGTCAAATTGTTACAAAAGGGACTGCTCCATAGTCCAAAATAGCTTAACTTTTTCTTTTCTATTTCTTTTCTAAATAACTTAGGGAATTGAAACAACGTAGATCCGAATATAAATTAAATTATATTTTAATAGATATTTCCGATATTTCGGCAATGTAAAAAAGAATTCTACCGTCAATCCAAAACTTGCTACCAACACCGTAATCAACCTTTCTTCAGTCACCCTGAAGCCTGAAGCTCTCAACGTGCTTTCACGTGGCCACAACTTCGCCATTGCTCCCAGAAAAATACCAAGTGAGGATATTATGATCCAGATTGAAAGAGGAATCCGCCACCTTCCACATCAAATCGCCAACAGTGTAAGACTGGATGTAGCTTGTGTCCTTTCCATAGCAAAACCACCCAAAACCAATATATCCAACAAGGAATTTAAAGCCTTACAGGAATTGAGAAATAATAAAGAATTAGTTATCACCAAAGCGGATAAAGGAAATGCAACTGTAGTACTTAACCAAAAGGACTACAAAGGTAAGCTGAATGCTCTTCTATTAGATCGGGCTACTTACCTCCCTATCAATTACAATCCCACCAACTCACAAATTAGAAAACTTCACAGGCTCCTTAAGAAAGTCACTTCTTGGCCTGCAGAAGTTACCAACAGATTAAAACCGTTTAACTCTATACCCCCCCGTATTTACGGACTCCCAAAAATACATAAAGAAAATGTGCCATTACGTCCCATAGTGGATGGCATTGATTCCCCCACATACAAATTAGCTAAACATTTGGCCAAAGAGCTCACACAATATACTGGCAACACACCATCACACATAAAAAACTCAGCCCACTTCAAAGCCAGCATAGAAAACCTTACACTCCAACATACTGACATAATGGTCAGCTTCAACGTCTCCTCCTTATTCACAAATGTCCCACTCAAGGAAACTTTAGAGCTAATCCAAGCTAAATTTTTCCCCGATATCTCAGCCCTATTTCAGTTCACAATGAACTCAGGCTATTTCGTTTGGCAGGGAAAATTCTACAAACAAATAGAGGGAACAGCCATGGGCTCACCACTCTCACCACCCTTGGCCAATTTCTTTATGGAGACCTTTGAGGAAAAAGCCTTAGCCTCTGCCCCACAAAAACCAACCATATGGCTTCGCTACGTTGATGATGTGTTCGCTATTTGGCCACATGGCTCTGAAACACTCCTCTCCTTCCTTACACACTTAAACAATCAACACGCCAGAATCAAGTTCACCCTGGAAAAAGAGGAAAACAACTGCCTCCCTTTCCTAGACACACTAGTCACCCGCCAGCCTGATGGAACTTTGTTTTTCTCAGTTTACAGAAAACCCACCCATACAGGCAGATACATACACCAACAATCCCCCCCCCCTCACAACAATATGGAGTGGTAAAAACACTATACAACAGGGCTAAACTAATCTGTTCTAATGACATAGCCCTTAACACTGAACTAAATCACATCCTCAACACTTTCTCAGCCAATGGCTACCCCCCCCCAAAAAAAATCCAAAAAATATTAAAACCTACAAACCACAACCCCCCTCCTCCCCCCCCTCCACAAAAAAGATTACTCTAAATTCATCACCATTCCCTACATCCGAGGCACCTCAGAAAAAATTACCAAAATTCTAAAAAAACATGACCTCACCTCCTGTTACAGGCCTTACAGAAAATTGGCATCCCTTATCCGCTCTACCAAAGACCAACCACTTCCCCTAGACCTACCTGGTGTATACCAGGTCCCTTGCAGTTGTAAACTGTCGTACTTTGGCCAAACAGGCAGGACAGCGAATATCAGAATTTCTGAACACAAGGACTACATCCGGTTTTACAAGTATAGCCATTCTGGTCTTGCAGACCATGCTCTGGATACTCGCCACAGAATACGTTGGAAGAAAGCAACAATAATACACCGGAGCAAATATAAATTCGAAAGAATATTTATGGAATCAGCCTCTGCCCTAAGAAACTCTCCAAACCTCAACAAATTTGGTTGTATGCGACTGCCCCAAATTTGGGAGGCATACAGCAGACCTTCAGCCCAATGGCCAAGAACGCCTACTTAGCCCTCCAGAGGGCACCATCAGAACTTCTAGGAGAACGATAGCTTCAAATCTTCATTCTCAGTTACTGTATTGTTATTGCCTTGTGTGCACCTGCCTTTTTGTAAGTTCCTTTAGAAAATGGCAATGTGACATTGCCGAAATATCGGAAATATCTATTAAAATATAATTTAATTTATATTCGGATCTATGTTGTTTCAATTCCCTAAGTTATTTAGAAATTTTTCTTTTCTAACCTTAAATAATTCAAGAGCATTAAGACTTCAGAATTTTCCCACTAATAATTTCTATTTCATTTTTTATCTTTTTTCATTAACTGGGAATGTCCATCTTTATTGGGTTCTGGAATGAGAATAATGTGACCTGTAAAGTGAAAGGAATTAAAATATCAAGAATGAGAAGAGTAAAATCACAGGCCTCATGGTAAAATTCCATTTCTAGATCATGTCAAGTGCTGGGAATTTTCTTCTCCAGCATTCTTTATAGGCTGTAACGAGTTTGTCAAGACTATTATTACTATTATAAGGGTATCTTCATGGAGTCAGAAGACTCATCACAGGAGACCCACATCAACCATTATTCACACAAAACTTAAAACTCCCACTGAATTATACCTCCATTTAAACACTTTCACTGTCATGGCACTCATGACCACCTCCAGTAATCAATACCAGTCATTCACCACTCTCCAAGCAAAAAATCTAGTCCACACACTCTTACTAACCACACTTTTACACAACTTCCAGAGATGACTGTAATTCTTCTTTACTCATTATGTATTGAAAAATTTCTTTTGTCTCAATCTTATAGAACCCCCTTTAGGAACTTAAGTTTTTATCATGCCCTCTTTTTTTCACCTATCAATTAAACTCTGCAATTCACACATCTTCAATCTATCCTCAAAGAGAGCATTCCATAGATTTGTCATTAGATTGATTACTCATCTCTAGATACTCTCCACCACTACCTCCTGATCACAAAGAAACTTAGTTGGCCAATTCTGTGCACAATAGTCAAGATGCAAGCCATATCATAGCCTTATAAAGAGGAATAGTAACATACCTATTTGTCAATGTGTTCTTCAACATCTAAGTAATCATCTGTGCTATTTTACCAACTTTAACTCTCTGTTCACCATTTTCCCAAAGTCTCTAGTCTCATCAATTTCCTACATTTCAGTATCATCAATGTGATGCATAATATGTAATATTTTAAACCCAAAGTGCATTACCTCACAATTTTTCAACATTAAGTTGACAATCATTATTATATTTCACTCGTAATGCCAATTTCTTTAAAGTATCTGGGAGGATTTTTTTTTTTCATCATCACCTTTATTAACTAATGCCCTTCCAAGTTTTGCATCATTACAACAAAATATCCCCCTTAAGTTATTCCCTATATCATTAAATATGCAAAATGAACAGCAGTTGTCCTGATATAGAGCCTTCAAGCACTCCACTAATCATCCTCATTCTCCTGATTTCACCTTTCCTGAAATCCCTATTCATATTCATCCCTATTTGCTACAACTTTTGCAAACATTTTCTGTGCATTATTCTGTCAAAGCCCTTTGAAAAGTCCAGCAGATCATGGTGTAATAAGTCATTTTATCTAATTCTGCTGTCACTCTTATGAAATGTGAATAAATTACTAAGGCAGGTCCTACTTTTTACAAAACTATGATGCCCACCATATTCCTATCCAACCATTCCTGAATTCTATCTTTAACTAACATTTCTGATAACTTAAGCTGAATTTTTGAGATACTAATTTGTTGGTAATTTGTTACTTCTGTTTTGGAGCCACCTTTATGTAATGGAAGTATCTTAGCCTCTTTCCAATTCCTTGGAACCTTGCAGAGCTGAGACTTACATTAAATAGCTTAGTCAATGGCAGTGCCAGTTGTCTTACACATTTTCACAGCACGCAGTCCAAAATGCAAATGCAAATCCAATCCCACTGCTATATTGAAAAATATCAATTCACATATTGAAAAAGATCAAGTCACATTGATATTTTTCAATGTGACTTGATCATTTCATAACCTCCAGTTCATAACCTCAATTCTCACATCAGTCACTGTTGCAATTGGCAAGTTTAGAATGTCCACCAGGATGATATATCCCTTGCAAAGTCATAATTTAGTAACTGAACTATTTCTTCTACTTTGTGACTTTCCTACCATCAGCATTATTAAAGTTATCCTTCCATAATCATTCTTCCTCTTACTTGATACATAGTAAAAAAAATTCTTTAGGATTTCCTATGGCCTACTTAGCTAATTTCCCTCATACTTTGATTTAGCCTTTTTTTACCATAGGACTAAATAAGAGTATAAGAGAAAATTAGATAAGCAGTCCAAAGCTCATGAGCAAACCGATCAATTTTTTTTCTCCCCCACAATATATTTTGTTACATTGGCTTTTATCTCACATGACATTCCTCCAATGAGCTTGTTTCCTCAGACCTAAAATCCTCTTTTGCTTCTATTTTTGTTGGTTGAAGTTCTTTAGCTTTCGTCAGTAATACTTGTTCTCTTCATGTACTGTTCCTTATATCCTCACCGAAAAATAAAACGCCGTGACTATATCATCTTCTGTCAACCAGGTCTGGCTGATTCCAATAATTTTTGGCCAAATCGAGCTGATCACTGCTAAAATCCCCCCCCCCCAATTATTTCTGACTTGTGACATTTACATACATATATTTTAACATCCTTTTGGATCCATAGTTATCTCTGTGTGATGTAATCACCAACTTATTCAGATTTGAAACCTGTGAACTGTATTTGGCATTATGTAATCATTTCCTTATTGACACTCACTTATCACAGGGGTGGCTAGATCCAGACTGGACTGTCTTCCCCCCCCCCCCCAATACTGCTAGTTTCCTGATTTTGTACTTCTAGCCTCCGAATGAACACTTTAAAAAACTATTTAAATGCAGACCGTCAGGCATACACAAGTCCTTTCATTAATTAAATACACTCCATACATCTATAAACTGCACATCCTCCTCACAACCTTCTCACTGACTCATTAGCAGTCATGGCCCTTCTTCTCAATTCAGTCCTATCATAATGTTACAGCAGACTCACAATCTTTACTTTATCACTTTTTTCATTTTTGCTTGTTCCAGCAATTTTCTCATTGTATATTTCTCATCTTTGAAATCATTTGCTTGCCAAAACAATCAACTCTTTCATATCTCCTCTCTGCAAACTAATAGTTTCACTAACATCCTTGATCATTGCAACTGGGACACATGCTTTCATCACATTCTCATTAAATCCACCTCTTATCATAAAATCTCTGCACAATACCCTCTCCTTACTTTCAGTTTCTCACTTTTTCATACTTTTCCCATTCACTTTTTCTTTCACTCCCTCTTGCTCTCTCCTGCTGTGCCACATGCAGAATGTATCGAAGTCATATTCGTCCTGTGAAGGATTTCGTGTAAGGCCTCCATTTTGCTCTGCAACCCAATTTTTTCCACACACTCCACATATTTCATGCACTATTGCTCACTCCTTCCACCACATTTTCTACAACACCTTCATTACTCTTTACATAATTAATATCCATCCCTTCGTTCTCCTGCTTTCAATACATCCCTATCTTCAATATGAACAAGATAATTGTTTCCACTGTGGAAAAATTAGATTTTCTACTGTGCCACTGATAGTTTCTGAATTGAGTTGTTGTCTTGTGTAGCAGTTATGTCTTTGTCTTCCACACACATTTTGGAAAGAGTACTTTCTTCACAGAATGTGAACTGCTATTGAATAATTCAGGTGAAGGTGTATCTGCCAAGTACTGTTTCATTCTTATTTCACATAAAATCTCTGCACAATAAGAGACAGAAAGAGACTAATAAGAGACAGAAACAAGTACAAGAAAGGAATTACAACTACATTCTATGTATGCATTAATTTTCTGGGAACTAGCTTTTCTCTTTGTATTTATTATTATTATTATTACATGAATCTCCAGGGAGTCCAAAGACTCATCGAGGGAGGACACCTACTCCACAACTCTCCATCTCCATCACTCAATCCACTAACTATAACGAATCGCAACCACTTTCATCATCTACACCAATGCCATCTGCTGCCGACCACCACCACTAATATTTTTCAAAGCCAATTACAAACATCCATGCCCACACCAGGATTCGAACCTACAACCTTTTGGCTGGAGAGTGGATACGCTAACCACTTGGCCAACCAGTCCGGCTAATATAAGTCTTAAGAATGTCTTAAGTTTTTCCCATTCAATCATGTTTTGCTTTACCATTGCTTTGAATTATGACATTATTTCAACTGTAACAAAGGAGCTAGAATTTGGCTTCTTTGAAAACCTTTGTATTGCACTAATTTCTACCGTTTGGAAACTAAACCTATGACAAAACCAACAGCTAAATTAATGGCTGGAATCATACTTTCTTGTGCAAGTAGGAAAATGGTCTATCACCATATCTGTAAAAGAGAGAGAGAGAGAGATGTACAATTTTTTTTTTTTCCTTGGTTACAAAGAAAAGTATACCTGGCAAGAAATTATATGCTTTTTTTTTATCCTTTTATCTGTCCATTTACAAGTAGCCTGGTCACAAAGTTATTTCATGTGCAAGTTCTTGATTGCTCACATTTGGCTCAAGGATTAAAAAAAAAAGGAATACAATTTATCTTCAAGTATAATTTACTCTGAAAAAAAAGAAGCAATTAAAAGAAAAAGTCAGAACCAGAATACAGGAGGTAAATGGTCAAGTTCTCTGTGGAAGGATTTATTAAAAGCAAGATTTTGTTCCAGTAATTACATTTTATAAGATGATGATGATAGCTGAGAAGAAAAAGGCATTATGCTTCAATATACCTGGTTTTTGCAAAGCTCGGATTTATTTATTTAATACAGGTGAGGTTGCATGACACGAGAGTGGAGCAACAAAGGCATGAATGTCGACATTTTCTGCTAAATGGCAAGTTTATAAGTGGCAATGTCTATACTATCTGCTAATGGTACTGAACTGGTAAATTCAGAAATTCACTTTGTAATTGTTTCTACTATA